>NW_012115921.1:2588662-2637573 GCF_000951035.1 Colobus angolensis palliatus
GTGTTAGCCAGGATGGTCTCGATCTCCTGACCTCGTGATCCGCCCGTCTCGGCCTCCCAAAGTGCTGGGATTACAGGCTTGAGGCACCGCGCCCGGCGATGTCTGTTCTTTATAGCCCAGGAATGATCACGGAAGATATTGGCATTGAAATGGACATAATACCACCTTTTATTCACCTTAATAATATTTCTCTGCCCACTTTTCTTTCATAAACACACATGAAGTCCTATTCTCCTGGAGCAAGAGGAATTGCCAGAGGAAGTGAAAAGTGTTTGCATTTCAGATCTCTATTATTTTTGCCACTAACTGCTGCAAAATTTTGTCTAGTTACTCTAGGGAGAGGTGGGAATTTCAAAGATTGCTGAAGATAATAGCAGACCTGGCCCAGGTGTTCTCAAATCCTAACTCTTAGTTAGTGAAATGAAGATGAAAAATGAGGGCAGTTATACAAGAAACTAAGATAATGTGTTATCATTTAGGACTTCCATTTTTCCAATTCTCCCAGGACCTGTAACTCCACCAATGACACCCTTTTAAAAATTTCAAATTAAGTCACCAGAATTGAGATAGAGAAAGTAGTTAATTTTATCACTCTTCAAAGACACTACTTTGAATTTTTCTGGAGAGCCAAGCCATTTCACTGATAATTTTAGTAGAATGATTTATGTGTTCTCAGAATTACTGAAATATTATTGACTTACTGAAGGGCCTTATCACTGACATAGTAATAATTTGTTTCCTTCACTGAAAATAAGAAGTCACTTTTAAAACGAAAAGAAAATTTGTGATAGTCTGAAGGAGAATGTATCTTGTAGCAGATTCATATATATCTAAATTTACAAAATTCAATACCAACTTTTTCTTGTCCATAAATGCACCAAACCTTGGTTAATACATAGAACTCTTGGTGATTAAATGCTTAACCGTCATCATCTGTAAGAATCCAAATGCTTGTCCTGAGGCTTTGTCTGTGCCTTAAAATCCTGCGTATTACTACTTTACCATCTTTACAACTCAGGGCTTGTAAATCATAGGGCGCTAGGGGAAGAAAGTACCTGCTAGGGTATACAAACTCATGGTACGTTTGTCTAAGGGTAGGGAGTCATAAACTGGCAGCAGGTGATTTTCTTTTCTTTTCATTATCATTTGATCTCCCTACTTTTCTCAAATTTGTATGGGGCCGGGCCAGCAGCTCTGCATGTGAGTGGGTTGTATGGGAATGCTTTCATTTTCTCCCCTAAACCTGCTCTCAAATGATCACTTTCTAGCATCTACTGATGGATCTTAGGGATGTTCATGTTTCTTAAGAAATTTAGCCCCATAAAAGGTATGAAGAAATTTACCCAAGTAGCAGATAAAGTTAAGGGATGTCACTTCCTTGATGTCAACTCTCCCACTAGGGTTGCAACTGGGACACTATCAATGTTCACTTTTCCAGCCCTCCCGTCTCCTTTTTACCCCTAGCCATGGCAAACATGGAATGAATACAGCACTAATTTTCCACATTTTTTATCTCAAGACCACTTTGCACACTTAAAAATTGAAGATTCAAAGGGCTTTTGTTTGTGAGTGTTATGTCTATTGATAGCTGCTGTATTAGAAATTGAAATGAGAGAAATTTTTAAGAATTGATACATCCTAAAACACAATAACAAACCTACTACATGTTAATATAAATAACACATTTTATGAAAAATTAGAAGAGTAGCATTGTTTTACATTTTTTACAAATTTCCCTAATGACTACTTACCAGAAAACAGTTGGATTCTCACATCTTCTTCTGCAATGGGTCTATTGCAATATATTGCTTTGGTTGAAGTATATGAATAAAATTCAGCATTACACAGATATGTACTTGAAAAAAGGAGGAGTACTATAATAACTTTTTCAGATAAATGGGGATAATCTTCTTTGATACTACACCAAAACTGGACAAGTCCTAGCTAGTTTCTTAAAGGATGGTTCCAATGTGGAATCTGAAACCATAGCAGTGAAAGTTATGTAGTCTTTCACATTAAAATCTAGTGCCCTATTTTGTACCTTGAAAATTTCTATTACCCATGCATGATTTTGTACCATGATGCACTGGCCATTTGGAAAATATTGGTTCATTGAATTATGCCTATCTTTCAAATGTTGACACATTTCTTTGTACAGCATCAAAAATCACATTCATTAATATTACCACTGATTTCATTTAAAAAAAAAGTCATAGTATTGGGATGATGTCAAGCTTATAGTGGCATATACAAGTTTCCCAAAATTCTGAGTTTTGCTTGAAAGCTAGAATGTTATCATTGGATACAAATACTGCCAGTTATTTTTCTTGCAGACTCACTTCATTCATTTTTGAGAAAATGACAGATACTCAAGTCTGAATTACTGTAGTTTGGTGTCTGTTGTTCTTTCAAGAAAAAAATGGTGTTCCATAAAAAAAGCAGCTAATTCAGCTTGCAGCTCAAACAATTAATTGTACAAGTGCTTTTTCTTGAGAGAATCATTAGATTTTGGTATTCCAAAGAAGTGCCTTATACATCCCATTTGGTCACACAGAATATTAAAAAGACCCAAAGGTTGTGATTTTGATGACATTAATAATTTTTACTGCTTCACCAGGGCATTCTTATGTGAAACAGTTTTTTTTTTTTCCCCCTACTCCTGTGAGTACCTGGCGATAAAGAATATAATGACTATTAGTATCAGTTAAGTGTCTGCTTTGGTTTAAATGTTATTGTTTCCTCTAAAATTCATGTGTTGAAAACTTAATCCTTATGGCAACAGTATTGGGAGGTGTATGGATTAATGACATTATAAAAGGGCTCACAGGAACAAGAGTGGCATTCTCTCATTTCTGCTCTTCTGCCATGTGGGGACCTGGCCTTCTTCCCCTCCAACAGCCACAGCACTCAGGTGCCATTTTGGAAGCAGGGAAACTGGGCCTTCACCTGCCAGTGCCATGATCAGCCTTCAGAATTGTGAGATAATTAATTTCTGTTCCTTATAAATCATCTAATCTCAATTATTCTGTTATATTAGGTTGGTACAATCACTTTTACACCCATAGTTTTTTTTTTTTGCATTATCTATTGGGGGACCAGCCCCCAATATTTCATCGTAGGTTCTTTCTATTTTCCCTAAGTGTTGGCTCGTCTGAGAAATAAAGAGAAAGAGTACAAAAAGAGAAATTTTACAGCTGGGCCTCTGGGGGTGCCATCACATATTGGTAGGACCGTGATGGTGACCCTGAACCACAAAACCAGCAAGTTTTTATTAGGGATTTTAGAAGAGGAGGGGATGTACAAACAGGGAGTAAGTCACAAGGATCACATTCTTCAAAGGACTAAAAAAGATCCCAAGGCAAGAACAAAATTAGAATTACTGATGAGGGTCCACATCCTGCTGTGCATGCATTGTCTTGATAGACATCTAAACAGGAAATAGGATTCGAGAACAGGCAACTGGTCTGACTAGAATTCACCAGACTGGAATTTTCCAATCCTAGCAAGCCTGGAGGCACTGTAGGAGACCAGGGCGTATTTCAATCTGTATCTCAACCACATAAGACAGACACTCCCAGAGCGGCCGTTCGTAGACCTCCCCCCAGGAATGCATTCCTTCCCCAGGGTTATCAGTTATTAATATTCCTTGCTGGGAAAAGAATTCAGTGATATTTCTCCTATTCACACATCCATCTATAGGCTTTCTGTGAGAAGGAAAATATGGCTGTATTCTGCCCGACCCCGCAGGCAGTCAGACCTTATGGTTATTTCCCTTGTTCCCTGAAAATCACTGTTATTCTGTTCTTTTTCAGGGTGCACTGATTTCATATTGTTCAAACACACATGTTTTGCAAAGAATTTGTACAGTTAACGCAATCATCACAGGGTCCTGAGGTGACATACATCCTCAGCTTATGAAGATGATGGGATTAAGAGATTAAAGTAAAGACAGGCATAAGAAATTATAAGAGTATTGATTGGGAAAGTGATAAATGTCCATGAAATCTTCACAATTTGTGTTCAGAGATTAAGACAGGCATAAGAAATTATAAAAGTGTTAATTTTGGGAACTGATAAATGTCCATTAAATCTTCACAATTTATGTTCTTCTGCAATGGCTTCAGTTCGGGGTCTGGTCCCTGACTTCCTGCAACAATTATCAAAACAAATGTCAATACAGTGAAAAAGGCAAATAACAACTTAGTATTATTTTGAAAATAGTTTTTATCTCACAGGCCTCACACATTTAGAAATACTGGTCTATAGGTCTACCATATGAGACAGTGACACAATTCTAAAATGTAAGTCTTTTAGTGTAATTATCTTAGGCTTTCTCCAGCCTACTTTTTATGTTCCTGCTGTGCTAAGTCTGATTTTTTTTTCTATAGGTCTTTTGGGGAAACCTATCTACTTACTTCCCTATTCTCTTCTGCCTGTGTTGAGTGCTCACCCTTGGCACTAACTGTCTTTTTGTCAGTTTGCTCAATTAATCAAATATTTATATTTAGACATATGTTACATATGTTAAAAAATATACATCAAGAATTATATTTGTCCTGTCTGCTTCATATCTTCCAGAAATTCAACATTTATTTGGGGTTCATAGCATTCTTCCTGATTTTTTTTAGCGCTGCTATTTTTTTTCTTTTTATATCTTTATTATTTCAATGGCATTTTTGGAAGAAGTGGAAAAACTTTTTTTCCATTTATCATTTTCTTAAATCCAAAAGTATTTCTTCTATTTGGAAATATTGGGAATTTGGACTTTCCACTAGTTTGGATGGATCTTTCTCCCAACTAGTTGATTTGAATAGTGAGGTTTTAGGTACTTTATGACTTGGAGGTGCACTCTTCACCTGATTGTCAACTTTGGCTGTGCTGCTTCCCTGCAGAGTTCACATCAAGGGCAGGGAGGTTATACAAGCCAGAGATGTCATGGTGTATCAGTTTTTCTAGTTGGCTCAATCCCAGAGCAATGCTCTGTTTTTACTCTAAACAATCCCTCACTGAATTTGTCAACAGGGATTGAGTCTGGCTTTTAAGGTCCTGTTTAAAAAATATCTATCCTTTTCAGTATGTTTTCATGACTTCTTTAATGTTTTCTGGTATGAAATTAAGATAAAAATATCTTTCTTTTCACCAAGTTTGAAATCAAGCAAATAGATGAAAATCTTTGTGGGAGAGCTAGTGGAAGGATGGTTGTAGCATGAAAGGAGGCTATGTATCATCAACTGACTGACTAATGCAGAATTCATTAGTCAGTGATGAATTAGTCAATGATGACCTCAAGATAAGGTCATCATTCACAATGAGTTGTGTTCTTTTTGGTTGCAATTATTAGCAACATATTGAGGTCTTCAAGGCCAGGAAAGATTAGACTCTGTATTGTATTTACATTGGATACTTTTTACTTTAGTAGTGATAAAATTCACAAAGATTCTTTCGAAGGGTTGAAATTTTCTACAAGAATTCTAAAATTCAGGTGTCAGAGAGATTTTTCTTTTATAAAGATTTTCAGAAAAGGTATATTAATTCAGTTCCTATTGATGGTGTCAGATCCACTTCTGGTGCTTTGATATATTCTACAGACATTTTAAAACGTTCTTATCCAGTACTAGAAAATAAATTACATTGAAGCAAAAGTTCTTGAGCTGATAATGCTGCTCAGCTAAGAAAAAATTGGTGAGTTGAATACTTGTTGATTGAATCTGGGTAAAATAGCTTTGAAGAATCTGACATTTCTAAACGGCTCTTAGTGGTTACAAATACAGTAAGAAGACGAGTCTTACTAACTTATAACCAACATGGTTGATAACAAGATATTATTGTTTGGCATTCATAGCAGTAACCACAGCACCATTTCTCAAAGCTCTTCTCTAAGAGGGCTGTGAAGTAGTAGATTGTTGTTCAGGAAATATTCATTCCTTCCCTTCTAACTCCTACAGTAGTGTTGTATTCTTCCTTTTCCTACTGATGCTGGACTTGGTTGTGTGACTTGCTTTGGCCAATGGAATGTGGGTGGAAGTGATATCATACAAGATCTGAGCCTAAGCCTTAAGAGGAATTATGTAACTTCCCTCATTGCTCTATGAGCTTTTGTCCTCTGCAATGAGAAGAAAATGCCCCTGGGGACTGTGGCTCTTTCAGCCTGAATATCCACAGTTTCTGCACAGAACTACAACCTGAAGCAGCCTATGATTCTATCTGAAGACTTGTGAACATGAGAATAGATGCTTATTGCTGCATGACAGAGTTTTAAAATGGTTTGTTATTTAGCACAATCTGATTTGTATAGGGACACAGATCATTTCCTAGACATCGTCCAATAGTGGCTTTTAGGATATTAAGGTCAAAGGTACTATAATTACTAGATTGCTGAAAGAGGCAGAATTTTCAAAATTTTGCCAATCACTTCTTTGACACATTCATTGTTAAAGAGTGTGTTGCTTAATTTCCTCATAGTTGTGCATTTTCAGCTTTCCTTATGTCATTTATTTCTAGTTTCATTCCGTTATGGTTGGGGAAGTTTCTTTATATGATTTTGTAGAGGCAGAAGCAACTCTATTTTGGATGCTAATCTGCTATGTTGACTTCGGATTAACTCCAGTTCTGGGAATGCCTCTGAGATTTCTAGTTTATCTACTGTGAAGAACACATACTTACCATAAACCCTGCCCTTAGGTCAAAACAACCTTGATGATGCATTTTTTAAATAGATATATGAAGCACATATACCCTTTCCTTGTGGTATATAAGCCCTGAGTCTGGGAGTTAATGGTGCAGGAATCTACTATTTTGTGGCTGCCTGAGTCAGAGCTTCTGTTTGTCAGTCAGATTTTAATGTTTCTTTCTGGCTAGGAGCAGTGGCTTATGCCTGTAATCCCAGCACTTTGGAAGCCAAGGCTGAAGGATTGCTTGAGGCCAGGAGTTTGAGACCAGCCTGGGCAACATAGCAAGACCCTGTTTCTACAAAAAATAAAAAAAAAAAAAATTAGCTGGGTGTGGTGATACGTGCCTGTAGTCTCAGCTGCTCAGGAGTCTGAGGTGGGAGGAGTGCTTGAGCCTAGCAGTTTGAGATTGAAATGAGCTATGTTCATGCCACGGCACTCTAGACTGGACAAGAGAGTGAGACCTTGTGTTTATAAAGCAAACAAACCAACTGTTTCTTTCTGAGAAACTGGATGTGTTAGCCTCTTTCTTTGGCCTCTTGGCCTTTAGGGGTAGGTCTGCATAGACCTGCTCAGGGTGAAACAGATTTTAATCTTTTAAAATTTATTGAGACTTGTTTTGTGGCCTAATACATAGTCTATACTAGAGAATGTTTCATGTGTACTTGAGAGAATGTGTACTCTGTTGTGGTTGGGTGGAGTGTTATGTATATGTCTGTTAGGTCTAGTTGGTTTATAGTTTTGTTGGAAAGTCCTTTATTTATTTCCCTGTTGATCTCTTAATAATTGTTCTGTCCTTTATTGAAAGTGGGACTATTGAAGTCTCTAACTGTTATTGTAGAACTGTCATTTCTGCCTTCAATTCTATCAGTTTTGCTTTACATATTTTGGGGCTCTGTTATTAGGCATATATGTGTTTATAATTGTTATACCATCTTGATTGACTGATCCTTTTACCAATATATATAATACCTTTCTTTGTCTTTCTGTTCATAGGTGCTTTCTAATATAAAGTGGTACATTGTGGATATTCAACCCATCTAATTGCCCACTAACATCTACTTTAAGCATAACTTTCATGCAATAAATTCCTTAACATTTGCTGCACAAAAAGGTATAAATGAGGTTGGTATTTAAAGGATGGAAAGAAGACTAGTGTGGCTAACAGTGGTATCAAGAGGAGTCAGAGAAGTGGGCAAGGGCTTTGTAAAATAAGGTACGAATGTGGATTTTATTGCCAATGGTATAAATATTTAATGGAGGATTTTAAGCATGAGATTTATAATTTAAGAAGATCACTCTAGGGACTGTTTTAAGAATGGGTCACAGACAGGTAGGGAGAAGGGTAAGGCTTTCTCTATAGTGCAGGCAAGAGATGTTGGTGGATTAGACCAGAGGGGCAATAACGAAGATTAGGGAAGTGTAGACTTTTAAGATATATTTTGTATATAGAGTGGATAGAACTTACTGATGAGTTTCTGTAGGGAATGGGATAGATGACTCAGGGATGACTCTTGGTTATTTTTGTTTGTTTGTTTTGTTTAGTTTTTTGGTTTTACCTCTGTAGTATTTCCTCAGACAAGGAGAGCATAACTGCCCAGTGGCTGCACCTTGTCCGCTGCATAGACAGAGCCCATTTATCAAGACAGGGGAATTTCAATACAGAAAGAGTAATTCATGCAGAGCTGACTGTGCAGGAGACCAGAGTTTTATTATTACTCAAATCAGTCTCCCCAAGGATCAGAGGATCAGAGTTTTTAAGGACAACTTGGTGGGTGGGGGGAAACCAGTGAGCCAGTTGTGCTGATTGTCAGGGGAGTCAAAGCTGTCTTCTTGCACTGAGTCAGTTTCTGTGTGGGAGCTACAAGATCAGATGAACCAATTTATTGATCTGGGTGGTGCCAGCTGATCCATCATGTGCAGGGTCTACAAAATATCTCAAGCAATGATCTTAGGAGCAGTTTAGGGAGGGTTGGAATCTTGTAGTCTCCAGCCATATGACTACTAACCATAATTTCGAATCTTGTGGCTAATTTGTTAGTCCTACAAAGGCAGTCTAGTCCCCAGGCAAGAAGGAGGTTTGTTTTGGCAAAGGCTGTTATCATCTCCGTTTTAAACTATAAGCTAAGTTTCTCCCAAAGTTAGTTCAGCCTATGCCCAGGATTGAACAAGGACAGCTTAAAGGTTAGTAGCAAGATGGAGTCAGTTAAGTTAGATCTCTTTCTTTCTTTTTTTTTTTTTTTGAGACGGCGTCTCACTCTGTCGCCCAGGCTGGAGTGCAGTGGCCGGATCTCAGCTCACTGAAAGCTCCGCCTCCCGGGTGCACACCATTCTCCTGCCTCAGCCTCCCGAATAGCTGGGACTACAGACGCCCGCCACGTCGCCCGGCTAGTTTTTTGTATTTTTTAGTAGAGACGGGGTTTCACCGTATTCGCCAGGATGGTCTCGATCTCCTGACCTCGTGATCCGCCCGTCTCGGCCTCCCAAAGTGCTGGGATTACAGGCTTGAGCCACTGCGCCCGGCCTAAGTTAGATCTCTTTCACTGTCTCGGTCATAATTTTGCAAAGACGGGTTCAAGAGAAGGAGTAGCAGGTCTTTTTGTTTGTTTGTTTGTTTGGCTAGTTCCTTGGTGGAGGAAAATAAATCAAATGTTCTTTTTGTTTGTTTGTTTAAGCTTGAGATACCTATTTTAGTTTTGACAATTTTCCAAGAAGGAAGGATTAGTTAGTTGGGTCAAATGTTATGAGACGTCAAGTAGGATGGAGACCAAGAAGTGATCCCTACTTTGTCAATATTTGGAAAGATCAGTCTCTGGTATAAACAGACAACCACAGAATGGGAGAAAATTTTTGCAAACTATGCATCTGGCAAAGGTTTAATATCCAGCATCTATAAGGAACTTAAATTTACAAGAAAAAAATAAACAACCTCATTAAAACGTGGGCAAAGGACATGAACAGACACTTTTCAAAAGAAGATATACATGTGGCCAACAAGCATATGGAAAAAAGCTCAACATCACTGATCATTAGAGAAATGCAAATTGAAACCACAATGAGATACCAGCTCACACCAATCAGAATGGCTATTATTAAAAAGTCAAAAAATAACAGATTCTTGAGAGGTTGCAGAGAAAAAGGAACACTTATATGCTGTTGGTGGGAATGTAAATTAGTTCAGCCATTGTGGAAGACAGTGTGCCAATTCCTCAAAGACCTAAAAGCAGAAATACCATTTGACCCAGCAATCCCATTACCAGTATATACCCAAAGGAATATAAGTACATGCATGTGTACATAAAAATATATGCATGTGTATGCTCATTGCAGCACTATTCACAATAGCAAAGACATGGAATCAACCTAAATGCCCATCAGTGATAGACTGGATAAAGAAAATGTGGTACATATACACCATGGAACACTATGTAGCCATAAAAAAGAATGAGATCGTGTCCTTTGCAGGAATATGGATGAAGCTAGCAAACTAACACAGGAACAGAAAACCAAATATTGCATGTTCTCACTTATAAGTGGGAGCTAAATGATGAGAACTCAGAGACACATAGAGGGGAACAACAGACTTTAGGCCTACTTGAGGGTGGAGGGTGGGAGGAGGGAGAGGATCAGAAGGAATAACTATTGGGTACTAGACTTAATACCTGGGTGATGAAATAATTTGTACAACGAACCCCTATGACATAAGTTTACCTATGTAACAAACCTGCACATGTACCCCTGAACTTAAAAGTTAAATTAAAAAAAAGGAACAGTTTCTGGTAAGTGATGGGGGCAGAAATTTGATTGGAGTGGGCTGAGAAGAGATTGTGAGATGATAGGGTGGAGATGGTGTTCATGTATAACTCTGTCAAGAAGGTTTCCTGTAGTGAGTTTCAGTGGTTCATAATAGTTGAAGGAGATTGTGAGGTTTAAGGAAGTTCTCCTTTTTTTTTTTTTTTTTTTAATAAGATGGAACATAATTAGTATCCCTGGCCTCCACCAAATGCCACTAGGGCTCCATGGTCACTGTGACATCAAAATGCACCATCACTGGTTTCCAAATTTTCCTTGGAGAGGGAAATCGTGTTCCCCTCCACTTCCTCAACTACAACATGTTTGTGTAACAATGCAAATAATCTAGTAGAGAGAGAGAATGTGGAGAGAAATGGGACAATTGCAGGAGTGAATACTGAGAATGCCAGAGGGGATGGAATTTAGATGGGACAGGGATATTTTGTCCATTGTGAAAGAAAGAAAGCAAAGCAAGTATGTACTGAATAAGAAGGTTGGTATTTTGTTGGTGAGAAGATGAGGGAAATCTGTTAACTGCTTTTTTTAAAAAAAAATGAGGCAGAAGGATAGATTATCTGTTGGGTATAGGGGCAAGTATTGGGGCAATGAATTTGAATAGGGAGAAGATGGGACCTACTCATTTTGAATGTGAATGCTAGGGAAGTGTTCTTAGATTGAAAGAAGCTTGAGCATCCTTTTAAGCTTTGTGGTCTGTTTCCACCATTCAACTTAGCTCCACGAGTTCAGAAACCTTGTCTCTCTTGTTGTACAACAGCATACCTATACTGCCTGACATGGTATCTAGTGTCTTGTAGGTACTTGATAAATGTTTATTCTATAATTTAATAGTGCTTGGCTTCCTGTTGAAATTGCTATCCTAGAAGACACCTATTCACCAACTTTACCAGTATTCCATAGACTGTTAATGCTGGTCAGTTGTGCCTGAATTCCAAAGGGAAGAGGGGATAATGAGACATGTCTGGTTCTCCCTACACATCATGGCCTGACCTAGTTTTTCAGGATAACTTTGGAATGCCCTTGGTTGGGCATTCTACCAAGGAAGTAGGCAGGTTTGAGGAGCGTACATTCAGTTTGATGGGGAGCTTAGAATTTTATTTTTGGTTTATGAAACCCACATATTCTCTGAAGAATTCCAGCTGTATTATATATAATACATATGTATTGTAGAAAAAATAAGAAAAAACAGATAGAGCATCTTGACGCTGAAAGTATCTTTCTCAAATACCATCTGGTAGATTAACTACAGTCATTCACTTCCTCCTTCTTAGCAAGTGAATTACATTTCCTCTTTCCATTGACTTAGGGCTTGGCCATATGACTTGCTTTGGCCAATGAAATGTTAGCAGTGTGACACATGCTATATTGAGCAGAAGCTGTAAACATGATTGCTTGATTTGGCTTGGCCATTCATGTTTCTGTTCTCTGCCATGAGCTGAGCATGTCTCAGACCGTTCTGCCTGGGTCCTGGCATAAGAAGAAAGGTGGAGAGGACTCTGTCTAGCCCACAGCCGTATCCTCCATGTGGTGAAAAATATGCATCTGTGCTTCTAAGCCACTAAAATTGTGCAGTTGTTTTTTGTTATTGAAGCAAGGGTTCCTTCCTCCAAGAATTGACTGTCAAGCTCAATGCTTTCAATCAACAACAGGGATGTCACGCAAGGTGCCAGACCCTCCTCTTGTATCCATTGATCAGGGGATTATTTCCTCTTGAACCCAAATATGACCTCAGAATCCTTTTGAATACAGGGCCCCAAGGAGCTACCACCAATCAAGTGAATGTAGCTGGTGAGATGAAACCTGTCTGGCCTGATTCCACTACATTATTTTGTCTTCTAAGATTGATAACTTTTGCTTAGATGGGTCCTCCAAAGTAGGAATGTCCTTGGACATGCCAATCAGAACTGCCTGTCTCAGAAAACTCATTTATTATTTTATTATATATAATGTTTTATAATATTTTTAATGTTTACCATATTATTAGTGTCTTGAAATCAATAATACCGTAATACTAATAGTGCTCAAATTCATCAAGCTGTGACTTGCTCAAAGTCACACACTCTAGTCTGTTTGTGTCTTATGACCACAGTCTCTACATTATCCTCATGGATCCCAGGTGTGGCTAAAGGATTCCACTGGCTACAGCCTTTGAATTTCTTCTTTCTCTGGGCCCCAAACTTCCTTATTTCCTGGATTCCAGGGGTACTGAAGCATATGGATCCTTTATATCCCTCTTCCACAAAGAGCTGACATCCAAGTGTCTTTACAGGTGAAGAGAACTGCAAAGGAATTGTATTAGAAAGCAGTTATTAGTGGAGCCAGGAGAGGCACATGACTGGCTCAGGAGGCCTCTCCTGGCAAAAGCATATTCTTGAACTTAACCAAAGCGGCATCAGAGGCTTTACTGAGAAAACTGATGAGGAAAGCCAGGTATCCTTAGCATGTTATTGAACGTCAACGTATCCATTAAAAAGGTACAGTGCAGGCTCTGTCAAAACATGGGGTTGGTGGACAAGGTAACTAAGATCCTCACTACTTCTGGGTAATGGGAAAAAATGCTAAGATTCACTGGGGTTGTGGTCCATAGTTTTACCTGCAAGGTGACTCATCCATGGGACAGTCAATCATTATAATCAGGGTTAATCATTTATAAAAAGAATTTCCTGCTGAGAGAAAGCAGCTTCATGGGGTATCAGGCCAGATGTTCTTCTAAGCATTTACAGCTCTGTGATGAGGTTGCTATTGCCCCATTTTATGTTTATTTTTCAACTGATGTCATTTTTTTCAAAGTGGTTATGTTTTCAGCCTTTTCATTCCTGCCACTAGGCAGCTTCCAAATTGTCCATTCTTGGCAATGTTTAATGCCTTGTCACCTGTCTTGCTGTCAGGGGCAGCTCATTTGAGCTGCCAAGAGGACCTGCTTTATTGCTCAGCCAGCCAAGGCCTAAGCTGCTTTATGACATTTCAAAGTGAATCGATGATAGAAATTTCAATTTGTTTCAGAAGAGAGTTGTCAACAGACCTAGAGCTCAGAAAATGAGTGACCAGGTCTTTAAAAGGCATTGATTTGAGTGTACATGGATGAAAGACACCCTGAATGCTGTTTCAGCAAGTGTTTAATCTCTGAAATTTATCCTTATTTATATATGTAGTTACTACTTCTGAAAAATGCTTGGGTAGCCTAATACTGCCGATTAGAATTCTTTCTTTTCTACTTTGATAAATGTGATGATCATAGGTTGTTTTTGTCTGTCCCTTTGGGGGACTACCACAACTCCACTCTCAGTACCTGTGGTTTTGATGGAGCTAATTTCAGACCTTTGTCCCAGGGGTAGGCCTGCCCAGTGAGACACATGGATTTGTCTTAGGGATGGACATGTTAGCTGTATCAGTCAGGATCTTGGAAACAGATGACACTTTCAAAATGGGTTATCAAATAACCCTTCCATGGAGGCATAGGTGGACTGTGGGAAAACTGTAAAGGATAGTGCAGTTTCTGGGGCTGCTCATAGTAGGGCATAGTACTGCTTTTAGGTTGCAGAGGCAAAACTGGGAAGCCATTACTAGAACTCAAAGAGAGAAGGTGCGTGGAGAGAGCTGCAGGCAGGACCTGTGACTATTGGCTGAGAGATATAACCAACTCATGTGGACCCTTGCAAGGGGTGCTGGGGGAAATGAATATCCTGACCTCATTCTTCTCTCTTCCTCCAGCCTCCCACTGGTCTTACTATTGACAATACCCAAGGGAAAAAGGCACAGAGGAAAGGAGCCATTGATACATCCAATCTCTCACCTGCCAAGCTGGAAGAAGAGTAGAGTGAACCTCCCAGCTACTGAGCTGGAAGAAGAGGAGAGAATAGATTTGGAGGTCAAACTGAGGATATCTGGCACAAGAGCCAATTTAGGCCAATTGAGAGTTAGTTCTGGGACTTTTAATGGAACAATTGGGCAACAAGTTCTTCTTTCTGCTGAAATTACTGTGAAATAGGCCTGGTGGCCATCTCATCACCACTCTGGAAAGAGGGCAAAAAGATGGGGACAAATTCCTGATGATATCATTTAAGGACTTGAACCCAGTGACACTTGAGGACTACTAGGGGCCAATTTTCAACTAGGGGCCAATAAATCCTATCTCTGCATTAGCTAGTCAGGTTTCTCTCACTTGCATCTGAAAGAGGTCTGACAAATAAACAGTCTACACAGTTCTACACGTTGCAAAACTCATCATGGTGCCATTGAGATGATCTTCTGCCACATGCAGCAATGGCTCTAACATACTCATTCCACTAAATCTGGGTTTTCTTGGTGTCAGTCCCTGTTCTTTCATAGCCTCAGTTCCACCCTGTTTCTTTGTAGTCTTAACAAAGATAGCCAGGATGTCACTGGTCCAGAGGCATCATTGAGCAGCATCTGGAATTTTATGAATTCAGTGTGTTTTGGAGACAATTTTTTTTTTTTTTTTTTTGAGATGGAGTCTCTCTCTGTCACCCAGGCTGGAGTGCAGTGGCGCGATCTCAGCTCACTGCAACCTCCTCCTCCTGGGTTCAAGCGATTCTTCTGTCTCAGGCTCCTGAGTAGCTGGGACTACAGGTGTGTGCCACCACACCCCGCTAATTTTTGTATTTTTTTTAGTAGAGACAGGGTTTCATCATGTTGGCCAGGATGGTCTTGATCTCTTGATCTTGTGATCCGCCCGCCTTGGCCTCCCAAAGTGCTGGGATTACAGGCATGAGCCACCGCGCCTGGCCAGGAGACAATATTTTCAAACATGCAGGGAAAATAATGCAGGTCCCCTTTAGTAGGGAAAAAAAGGCTGGAATTAATATAGACTGAGGTTTGGTGATTTAATTGAAATATTGAAATGTGTGCAAAGCTGGTAGATGTTGGGCCAGATCAAATAATTCTATGAGAGAATTATTTTAACATAAGGATAGACCTAGTTCATGGACTCAGGTTGAGTAATAACTTTTCTGAAAGATACATAGCATCAAAAGACATTTGGTAAGTCCTTGGTTAGCATCTTTGATAGGTGGCAGGTCTTTTATTTATAGAGAGCCCCCTTCTTGGAGTGTGTGTGTGTGTGTGTGTGATTGTACATATGTGTATGTATAAAACAAAGTCATCTTTAAATTATGCTTTTCACCAGCAGGAAATAAAAGGAAAGAGTTTGTAGGCTGAGGGCCAGGAATGTCCCATCTCCTTCAGGGTAGTCCTGCAGATGGACCTTCCCCCTAGGCGCACATGTCTTGCCTTCCCTCCTTTCATACAGGGCAAAAAGTGAAAATCCCTATCTGCGCACACGTGGTGCTGGGAATGGGAAAGGGCTGAAGCACAGCATGGCAGAGCAGAAAGCGCACACCCTCGAACCAGACTAGGTTTCCAGCCTCTTCTATTCATGATCTGTGAGGCCTTTGCTTAATCTCCCCAGGTTCCTGTTTCCTCCTTTGTAAAATGGGGATACTAATATCTTCCTTAGGGCACTATTGTGAGGATTAAATGAGATCGAGTGAACAAAGCTTCTAAAGCCCTGCTGGGTGAACGTCTTCATAAGCGGCCAAAACAATAACAATGATGACAAATCTGGGCAAGTCAGATCAGCAGCACATCCAAGATTCACTTTGAAGCCTGTAGGACAATGCCTGGTGCTCAATAGCAAATGTTAGTTCCCATCTCCTTCTTCCCGCTTTCCCCGGGAGTGTTTAGTCCCTCAAATAGAATCCTCTGCTGACTGCATTTCAGGGCTTCATGAGATGATGGGAACAATGAGAGCTTCGGAAAACTATAGTTTGCTTTTTTGGCCCAATAACCCCATCTTTGACAATTAGCCTAAGAAATCACCTGAAAGAAAAAAAAAGTTATTTGTGCTAAGAGTTTACTGCAGAATCATTTGTAAGAGCAAAAAAACAAAACAAACAAACAAAAAACCCTACCAATATTCAATAATGATGTCAGTTCAATTATGGTAATTCAACTAAATGGGTTATTCTACAGTCATTGAAATGATACTTTCAAAGGCTATACAGCAATATGGAAACTGTTTATGATTTAATATTAAGTCAAAAGATACAGGGCAGGGCATGGTGGCTCATTCCTGTAATTCCAGGACTTTGAAAGACCAAGAAGAGAGGATTGCCTGAGGCCAGGAATTTGAGACTAGCCTGGGCAACATAACAAGACCTCATCTCTACAAAAAAATTTAAAAATTAGCTGAGCATGGTGGTGCATGCCTGTAGTCCTAGCTCTTCAGGAGGCTGAGTGAGAGGATCACTTGACAGGAGTTTGAGGCTGCAGTAAGCAGTGACCTTTGATAGTGCCACTGCACTCCAGCTTGGGTGACACAGTGAGAACCTGTTTCTAAAAAAAAAGATACCTACAGAATTGTGCCTGTACTATGTCATACTATGATACAGGCCTGTGTCCATGTGAGGGGCACTACTGGGAGTTTCTGTCCCTTGGGTGCTTCATTTTTGTCATCTTTACACACTGGGTTTGCGTATTTAGGTAGGGAAATTCTCTAACCTTTTACAACTTATTTTTTGACCAGGTATGAATATTTATTATGCATAAACCTTACAAGGCCAGGAGAGAGAACACAGAAAAATAAAAATAAAAACAGTCTCATTCTTTAAAATAGCAAATATTGTGATGAATTTCGACAATGCATTTCAACTCCTGTTGATGGAACTTATACAATAAATATTAATGATAACTTAAATTAGAATTATAAAATGATCCTTCTGTCTCTATTTCACTTTGCTTAGGAAAAATGAATTATTGGATGTAAGGTATTTAGAGTAAGACCTGACATACAGTGAAAAATCAATAAATGAGAGCTTGTGCATCACAGCACTTATTACACGGAGGCACCATTTTTATACTAATTCATGCGTATATGTATATGGCTCACAGCAATGCAGTGGGGTGGGGACCATTAGTATTCCAACCTCAGAGATGAGGAAATGCTATAGAGAAGTTCCATTACATGTCTAGGGTCACATCACTAGCAAGAGGCAGAGCTGGAATTCCCCTGTGCACCAGGCACTAGAGTCTTGGTCCTCACCATTTCACCACAGGACATTCTCATTAAGCAAAGCTACTATCTTTAGGGCTTCTGGAAAAGAAAACCAAGTGAGTCCCTGAGCTTTTAGGGGAAGATGGTTTTTGAGTGCCTTGGCCCCCAGGGAAGGGAGTGATGAGGGCTGGAGAGGAGGAGGAGGGGAGCAGGCCCTTGTTTCTGCTCCTTCTGGAGTGGAGGGAATGGAGACATCAGGAATTGGGAGCCTTGGGAGGACTTATTGTTCCCTGGTGCAGGGACTGGAGGTAGAACATCCTTGACAGATATGTTGCTAAAGTCACATATGTAGTCAGGCAGACAAGGAAAAGGATGTGAGCCATATGGGACCAGAGGACTGCCTCTGCTCCTCAGCTGCTCTGAGCTCTGAGGTTTTAGAACTGAATGCTTGTCTGCGTTATTTGGAGCAGCATCCTCTTCCCTACACACAACTGAGTCTTCAAGTGCCTTAACTTGTGCTGTCCCTCTAAGCTTTTCCTCATAAATAATTACTTCATCCAGGGACAGAAAGATTCCCAGGTAGCTGTGAGACTCCCCACAGGCTCTGCTCCCCATCAGGGCTCCATTTGAGGCAGTGTTGCCCTGTCCCTTCAGAAGCCTGAGAGCCTCCTCCACTCTGACCTCAATGAGATAGTGAGGGGAGTGGGTTGGTGTAACTGGGGCAAGCATGAAATCAGAAACTGAGTTTGGGCAGAGCTGTCCCAGGTGAGGGAGGGACTCTGAGGATCAGGACCTAAGTTGAGGCCAAAGCCCAGGTGCATGACCAGGGAAGTCCAGCTGCTGGAATTGAAAGACAAGGCAAGGCTGAAGGTGAGAAGCCAGGCAGAGATCCCAGGAACAAATGCCTCACCCTCTGCCTCTTCTGGGAGTGATCTCAGGGGAGGGGGTGTGCAGGGTCTGGGGCTGAATTATGGGGTACTCACCTGAGACCAAGGGTGACACTGGCATGGCAGAAGCAAGTTGAGTCAGAAACATGTGACAGCTGTGGTCTAAAAAGGGAAGGCTAAAGGGTCACCAAAGTGAAGGGGCCAAAGGAGCTATGGCAGCTGGGATACGGAGCCAGGAATCTGAGAACCAGGGAGGTGAATGCAAAAATAGTAGGTCCAGGGTAAACACGATTGGTTTAGAACACGTGTTGCCTGTGGCTCACTCTGGTGGGCCAGCTGGGCATGGTGGGAGTGTGGATTTGCTAAATTTAAAGGGCCAGAACAGACACTACTATGCAGGAGACTGTGCATCTGTTTTAGCCTGGGAACCTCTTATGATAGCTCAGGCTGGGTCCAAGAAGGTCTAAGCATGGTTTGCCCTGAACCTGGAGCTGGGAAAGCAGACCGAGTCTAAATGGGAGGGGAAGGCAGTGTTGGAGATAAGGACAAGCCGTAATGGGTGCTTGGGTGGAGGGACAAGTCTGGGCGCTGGGGCCTGGGCACCATGGGGCTTACATGCTCGGGCCTGCGGGAGTGAGTGAATAGTGCTGGGGGAGAGAGCGGCAGATGAGTCACAACCCCAGATGTGAGCAGATGCTCTGGGCAGATTTGGGCTGCTTGTCAGCAAATTTGACCACAGCCCGGATGGGCTGTCAGGCTCAGGCCACTGGCCCCACTCCCAGCACAGAAGAAACCTAAGAACTCACTCCTCTGTCAGTGATCACTCTTTGAAATGTTTCATAGCCCTTTATGGAACCACATCTGGGAGAGTAAATGCATTTTCTGAGCCAGGCTTTACAAGTTGATTTTATGACGCATCTAGGCAGAAGGTGAAACGCCCCAGTCATTAACTCACTTCCCCTTGTGGGTGAATTCCGCAATACGTTTTTCATCTGAGCTGTGGAACAAGTTTCTCTAGCACACACAGACCTGTCTGTCAGTGGACATTTGGCTGTTCATATAAATCCTTGGCTTTTCGGAGGCTGTCCCTGTTTCACCTCTCAGGTCACATGCTTTCTCTTGCAGGCAACTTTGCTGGCTCTCCCTGGAACAGGCCAAAACACGGGGATGAAGTTCTGTGGATAAGGCTGCCTGTGTCGGAGGGGTCTTGAGCACACATTCAGATTCTTAGCCACCAGCTTACCACATAGCTTGCTCTGTGTGTATGTGTGTGTGTGTGTGTGTGGGGGGGTGTGTCCTTTAAAATTCTAGGTTAATGGCCACATGTTTTAGGCCACTTCTGTCCTCCTAAAATAGGGCTCTGAGCACATCTCCAAAGGAGGGCTCCTGAAGCACAAGCAGTGGGCCGGCTGCCAGGGCTGGCAGAATGAGACACAGTACTTGAAATAAATGCAGGGTGTTTGCTTACAGATTCTTCACATCATGGATGAGTCAGATGACTTCTCACCCCAGATTCTGTTTTTACCCTCTTTCCTACTCGGAGCTAGGGGTGGGAGGATTGTGTAAAGTTTAAAATATATCCCCAAATTATATACTTCTGTCTTTTGAGTTTTAATGTACAATAGGGATCCTTTCATTCTTTGACACAGTCGAGAATTACGTGTTACTTTTTCAGTTTCATTATGTTTTAATTCATACCTGGTTGTGGAAAGGGCAGTGGGTTGGAAGTTGAGAGACTTAGGATCAAGTCTCTGATAGTTAGTAGCTGTGGGATTTGGGGCAAGTCAGTCCACCTCTCTGAGCTGCAGTTTCCTTACTGACAACATGGGCTGTCAATTCCTTGTGGAGGCTGTGAGCTTGCCTTGGGAAGGAATGGCTTTCCCCATTCAGTGGCCCTGGTTTTCTGAGCCCCTGCCCTTCACGTGGGGTTGCTTGTTATGCCCTTGCTTGTCATGACAGCAAGTTAGATCACTCTTGGAAGTGTTTTGAAAACTAAAATGCTACATTCTTATGAGGGATAATTATTACTATGTGCCATGCCAAAAAGAAACAAACAAAAAATCTTTTTCTTTTCTTCAGCCTTCTTCACACTCAACTTAGCCTCATCTGTGACTAGAGCTTCTTCAGTATGCAAGGCAAATCCCTTCTCTCCAGCTTTCTGAGGCTGACCTAACCTCCAACTCCACTCATAACACCTCTGCATCTGCTTCTGCTACTTCTTTTTTTTTTTTTCAGGGTCGTCCATATGTTCTTTTATTATTTATTTATTCATTTCATAGTAGTAACATATAAGAATATAAAACTTAGCATTAAAACATTATAAAATTTTTAATTTCAAAATACTTTTAAGAATTGTATTTTCAAAATTGATACATAATTTTACATATTTATGGGGTACATAGTGATGTTTTGATACATATGATATATAGTGATCAGATCAGGGTAACTGGCATAGACATCTACCTCAAACATTTATTATTTCTTTGTGTTGGGAACATTCAATATCCTTCTAGCTATTTGAGTCTCTCTCTTATTGTGAACTATAATCCTCCTACAGTGCTATAGAACACTACAACATATTCCTCCTATCTAGCTGTCATTTTGTATCTTTAACAAATTTCCCCTGCTCCCCCCCTCACATTACCTTTCCCAGCTTCTAGTATCCTCCGTTCTACTTTTTACTTTTTTTTTTTTTTTGAGACAGAGTCTCCCTCTGTGACCCAGGCTGGAGTGCAGTGGCACCATCTTGTTTCACTGCAAGCTCCACCTCCCGGGTTCACTCCATTCTCCTGCCTCAGCCTCCCGGGTAGCTGGGACTACAGGCGCCCGCCACCACGCCTGGCTAATATTGTTTTTATATTTTTAGTAGAGACAGGGTTTCACCGTGTTAGCCAGGATGGTCTCTATCTCCTGACCGTGAGATTCACCCACCTTGGCCTCCCAAAGTGCTGGGATTACAGGCATGAGCCACCACGCCTAGCCTGCTTTTTACTTCTAATATCAACTTTTTTTTTTTTTTTTTTTTTTTTAGTTTCCACATGTGAGTGAGAATATGTGGTATTTAACTTTCTCTTCCTGGCTTATTTCACTTAACGTAATGTCCTCCACTTCCATCCAAGTTGCTGTGAATGACAGGAATTCATTCTTTTTATGGCTGAGTAGTATTCCATTGTGTATATGTGCCAGATTCAAAAATCCATTCATCTGTTATTGGACACCTAGATTGATTTCATATCTTGGCTGATGTGAGTGGTGCTGCTAGATACATGAGGGTGCAGATGTCTCTTCAATATACTGATTTCCTTTCCTTTGGATACATGGATCATATTTAACCATTTTTAAGTGTACACTTTAGTGGCATTAAATACATTCACGCTGCTGTGCAATCATCACGGCTATCCATCTCCAGAACATGTTCATCTTGCAAAACTGAAATTCTATCCATTAAACAACAACTCCCCATTTCCTCCTTCCTCCAGCCCTTGGCAGCCACCATTCTATTTTCTGTCTCTAAGAATTTAACCACTTTAGGTACATCATATAAGTGGAACCATACAATATTTGTCCCTTTGTTTTTGGCCGATTTCACTTAGTGCAGTGTCTCCAAGGATCATTCATGCCTGCTTCTTTTCAGAGACAGAAAGTCTTCAGAAACTTTTAAACAGTAGATAGAAAAAAATGATATTGTATCTTAGAAACTACTATAAAATGGGAAGCTGAGTGGATACATACACTTCTTTGTTTAGGTGCTCTTATAGCTGTAAAGTAACTTTCTTAAATAAAAAATAAAATATATTGTGTATCTGTATCTGGGATATCAGACGAGATCGGGCGTGTTCAGGGTGGTGTGACTGTAGAGGTCTCAGCTGGGCAGGAGCTGAGTGATACTCCATCTGATATGCGGATTTGGGCAATATCCTTCCTCCCATGCATTTAGCTGTATCTGATGACTTACCTAGGACCAAAGAAGTCCTGAGCAAGAACGCTTAAGAAGCTGATAGTGGCTGGGCAGAAGTGGCTTACACCTGTAATCGCAACACCTTGGGAGGTTGAGACGGGTGGATCACGAGGTCAAGAGTTTGAGACCAGCCTGGTCACCATGGTGAAACCCCGTCTTTACTAAAAATACAAAAATTAGCTGGGTGTGGTGGAGCACACCTGTAATTCCAGCTACTCGGGAGGCTGAGGCAGGAGAATTGCTTGAACCCAGGAGACAGAGGTTGCAGTGAGCTGAGATTATGCTACTGTACTCCAGCCTGGGCAACAGAGCAAGACTCTGTCTCAGAAAAAAAAAAGAAGAAGAAGAAGAAGCTGATAGTTTGGGGGGTCTGACAGAACCAGGTTTCAGGAAGGCGATTTGACTACTTGAGGGAAAAGTTACTGAAATGGGGAAAGTAGACTGGCATGGTGGTCCAGACCTGGTAGTGGGGTCTGGGCACAAAAGAGGAGTGGCATCAAGACCCCCAAGCACCCTGGAAGCAAGGGCCAGGTGTAAAAATTCAAACACCTGTTTAAGTAAACTCTGTAATGGTTTGGGGCCCAAAGGAAAGGAAGGGGAAGCTTCCTATCGGTGTGGAAGTTTGTTTAATCAATGTCTACTTTAGAGTGGCTGCACTCTCAGCGGTTTCTGCTTCTTCTAGAGATTCTTTTATTGGCGTCCCAGACTTTGGAACCAAAGAGGAGTTTGCTTGGAAGTGACAAGTTTCTTGAGCCACTTCTATGCTAGTTTTCTTCAGAAAGGTGTTTGAGTATTTCTATATGTCGTGTGGCTGGTTCTTAACTACTCTTGACTCTAGGAAAAATCTCAAAGTGGTTTCATTTGGTCTTATCCAACTACAGGCAATGGAGGGTAGGATGCTACGTAGGTCCCCATCCTTCCTTTGGTAGGACTTACAAGTGTCCCAGGCCATCAAAATTTGGGTTTTTCTCACAGTGTGGATTTCTTGGGCTAAGAAAAGTTTGAAGCATGGATGGGCATTGGCCCTGCTGGACCATGTGTGGCTACTCAGAGGCAGCTGTTGGTGGGATGTCCTCACTCAGGGACAATGAGTGCAGCAAAGGACTCATCAGCCCAGGTAGTAAATGTTGGTTGAATTCTGGGCACTGGATGATCTCTCATGTGGTACCCTGGCACTGCCTACTGATCACGCCCACCTGGGCCCAGGTGGGGCAGCCTCTTGAAGCTGACTCTCATCATCACATGCCACTCTAGTCCTGGGGGCTCTACTGATTTCTCTCCTCATGCCCCTGCTCTATCACTCATGGCAACTCAATACTCACCTTTGAGATTACTTTTGATCTTCATCGGTTCTCTTTTCAAGCTATTTTTAGTTTTTATTATTATTTAATATTTTTATTTGAGACAGGGTCTTGCTCTATCACCTAGCCTGAAGTGCAGTGGTGCAATCATAATTCAGTATCTCCTTGAGCCTAGGCTTAAGTGGTCCTCCTGCGTCAGGCTCCTGAATAGCTGGGACTACAGGCACATGCCACCAAGCTTGGCTTCAAGCTATTTTAAAAACTATTTATTATAGACATCTTCAAGAATACAGAAAAATGGAAAGAACAGAACCATGGCACTCATATTCACTTAATCTCGATTAAACAATTGTTAACATTTTGTCATGTTTACTTTAATAGAATGTATATGAACCACTTCAAAGTAAATTGTAGACTTTTCATCATAAACACTTCAGTATTCAACATGCATCTCTTAGGAATACAACATTCTTTTACATAACGACAATACTATTATCACACCTAAGAAAATTAATAGTAATTGGCTAATATCATCTAATTTAAATTGTATATTCATATTTCCCCAATTGTCCCCAACATGAATTTTTAAATTGGTACTTTAGAATCAGAATTTAATCAGAGTTCATGCATTGCATTTAGTAATATGATTTTTACTCTCTTTTATTCTAAAACAATCCCATTTATGTTTTTAAAAATCATATCATCAGGAGCCAGGGCAGTTGTAATGCAGAATGTCTCACCTTCTGATTTGTCTGACCATTTCTTTGTGGTATCATTTAACTTAAAAATACATACGTAGCCCTTGTATTTTCTGTAAACTGGAAATTAATTTTAAAAGCTTGATTGGATTTGGTTAATAATTTTAGTAGAGGATGCTGATTTTTTAAATGAACAAATGTCATGCCCTAGTCCCTTCAGGGTTTGCCTTTTGAATTTCAGTATGTTCTCTTTCTCCCCTTTCCTCTTAAAAAGCTTATTTGGAAAATTGCAGTTGCTTCCCCCCCCCCCCACAGCTATTACTACTGAACTATTTCACAAACTCATTTTGAAAGTCAAAAACTGAGCACTGAGTCTTTCTCTTTGTAATTTACCTACACCAACCCTAATCTTCTCTGAGGTGATGCACAGCTGTCACCAGGTAGACATGGAATGCCAGGAAATGCACAAAGGAAAAGCACCCTGATGAATGTTTTCAGCCTTATGTGCCACACCACTAAAGAACATTGCCACCTGCTGTAGGATATGAAGCTTCTGAAGCACATGAGAAGTAAGAGGAAGCAGAGGTCATGCCCCTAAAGGTCTTGCTCCACAGAACTGGAGGGACATGTTCTGAAGAATCCCGGGCTGCATCCTGGATGCCCCCCGTGGAAACATGGGACTTTGGTCCTTTTCCAACACCAGGTCATAAGGAGAAAGCTCATTTTGCAGCCACTCACAGTTACTAGTAGGGCCATCATCCTTAGCGTTTTTCTGTTGACTCAGATCTCAGTGATTTGTAGAAGGACAAATTATCTAAGCGTGAATTTCCTCTTAATTCTGAATAGAATCTTATAATAGCCTGTATCCTGTTATGACTTTCCCAGTAATCTTATGAATTCAGTAGGGAATAAATCAGCTGTTTCCATTTCATGGTGGGGAGAGGGGGAGAGGGGTGGGGAACAATCCTGGACTTTTTCTTTTTTTCCAATGTTTATTGAACTCTTATCATGAACCAGGAGCTGTATTAGGCTCTGAGAATACACAGTTAGCCTGGACCTACATGATGCTTATAGTAGGGAAGAAGACACATAAACAGATACTTTTATTATAAAATGGTAGAAATAATTACTAGGTGTCAAAGGTTCAAAGTTGAAGGGTATAACTCAGCCTTCCTGGAAGAGCTGAGACTTGAGCTAAGACTTGAAGGATGCGCCAGATGCCAAGTGGGGAGAAGAGCTTTGTTGGTCTGTTCATTGTGGTATCCCTACCACCCCACCACATGGTCTAGTACATGGCAGACATTTAATACAGTGAATTTGCGAAAGAAATCTCAGCAGAGGAAATGTTATAAGCACAAACAAGGCACAGGAAACTAGAAATCGTTTGGATTTACCAGGAGATTCATCCTTATAGGATCATAGATTTCTCTGAAAAATTAATAGAAGCTATGGACCTTCTTCCCAGCAAAATTAACATACACTCAACATTTAACAGATAATTTTAGGGGGATACAGATATGCCTGAAACTTGTTCACAATGAGAAATCTCTGTTATAGGGAATTGGGGGTATTGAGGTTTTTAAAAACTTCTTTATTTTATTTATTATAAAGTAGGAGAATGGCATAACTTAGAGTTACTTTGGATGCATTGTGAAGGATGGGCTTAAGGAAGATAATTCTAGATGTGGCAGTTCACTTAAGAGGTTGCTGAAATAATTCTGGGTGAATTAGCCAGCACTAGGAGTGAAAACATGGGCATGGAGAAGAGTAGTGGGGTGAAGAATACTTTAAGCAGTAAAACTGGCCTTGCTGGTGTTTGGTTGGATTTGAGAGTAAGGAATGGGAAGGAGCTAAGGTTGACTTTCAGGTTTTTTGAAGGACAGGGTGGATGGTGGTGCTGCTAATTGAGAGAGGAAATGCAGGAAAACAGGTTTGGGTCAGGAATGGGCTGATGGAGTCTGGGGATGGGAGAAACGAGGAGTTTGGGTTTCGCCATGTTGAGATCACTTGAAGCGACCAGGTAATGACAGATACGAACAAAGTGGAAGGATAATGGGGAGATGCTGTAAACTTTAAGGAGCAAAGGATTATGGAAGAGTGGAGTGGGTCCAGCATATGTTTTCACTTAATTGGGCAGTGAGGAGGACTGATGGCCACTGAGTCTGAGGAATGTGGGGAGTAAGATCATAAGGCAGCTCCTCAAACAAGGGTTGGCGGAGGGCCAGTGTCTTCAGGAGCTATGTTAATTTCCCAGGGCTGCCACAACCAAGCACAACAAACTGGGTGACTTAAAACAACTGGAATTTATTGTCTCACAGTTTTGGATGCTAGAAGTCAGAAATCAGGGTGAGGCAGGAGAAGAAGGTCTGAAGGCAGGGAACCTAAGGCCATTTCATGCAGACTTCCTAGAACTAAATTGAAAGGAAAATCCTAACTTTCCATGCCTAAGTAACAAAAGGACCAGAGGCTATTCCCTTTGCAAACCCCCACCTTTTCTGTGTGGCAGATGGGAAATTGAAAGTGCCTTAATTTGCATAGGAGTGTAACTTTATTTTTTATTTTTTATTTTTTTTGAGACGGAGTCTTGCTCTGTCCCCCAGGCTGGAGTGCAGTGGCCAGATCTCAGCTCACTGCAAGATCCGCCTCCCGGGTTCACGCCATTCTCCTGCCTCAGCCTCCCGAGTAGCTGGGACTACAGGCGCCCACCACCTCGCCCGGCTAGTTTTTTGTATTTTTTAGTAGAGACGGGGTTTCACCATGTTAGCCAGGATGGTCTCGATCTCCTGACCTCGTGATCCGCCCATCTCGGCCTCCCAAAGTGCTGGGATTACAGGCTTGAGCCACCGCGCCCGGCCAGCCTCTGATTGGTTGCTGTCCATAACCAATCAGACTGATTGCAGGCCGAGTCTTTGATTTGCATAGAAGTGTGGCTTTGTAACTTCACTTCAGCCTCTGATTGTGGGCCACCACTTCATTTACATGAGGTGACCACCAAGTGGCCAATGGGAAACCTCTAGGGGTATTTGGACCCGAGAAGATTCTGTATCCGGGCCCATGAGCTGGCTAGTGCCGCTCCCACCCTGTGGAGTGTACTTTAACTTTCAATAAATCCTTGCTTTCATTCTTTTGTTGCTTCATTCTTTCCTTGCTTTGCTGTGAGTTTTGTCCAATTCTTTGTTCAAAATGCCAAGAACCTGGACAACTTGCAGTCAAGACTCTCTACCCGCAACAAAGGTGCTGGCAGGATCATGCTTCCTGTGAAACTTAGGGAAAGCCTTCTGCCTCTTCCTAGCTTCTGATGGTTTGCTGGCAATCTTTAGTGTTCTTTGACTTGTGGAAGCATCACCTTACTCTCTGCCTGTGTTATCGCATGGCATTCTCCCTGGGTCTGTGTTGTCATGTGACCCTCTTATAAGGACTCCAGTCTTATTGGATTAGAGACTCACACGCTCCAGTATGTCCTCATCTTAATTACATCAGCAACTGCCCTATTTCCAAATAAGGTCACATTCTAAGGTACTGGGGTCAGGACTTCAATATACGTTTTTCAGGGGATAAGTTCTACCCATAGCAGGGAAGATACTATTTCTAGCTCAAGGAGAAAACAGAGGGAATATTCTTCAGAGACTGAGGGGGCGGGGGGAATTAGGTTATGAAAGGCCCGAGTGAAATGGTTATGCATGCTAGGGGGGATGGTGGTGGGGGTTCTGATCAGATGAGAGGTGAGAGGAAGAGCTAACCGACATTCTGGGTGATAAGACTGGTGGAAATGTGAGGCATGGGGTGTTAGCATGAGAAACTCACTGCAGCTCTGGTTTGATGGCAGTCTCGGTGGACTGGCCCTGTGGTGGGGTGAGAACACACTCTGCCTCAGGGGACTCTGGGTAGAGAGGCGTCCTGTGAAATGCATCTGAGTGCTGTTACCTGGTCAGCTTCTGCTTATGGATGTTAGTTTGCTGAAGAAGAACCACTTACATCTTGTGGATTCTTAGAGTTTTCTCCACGGTGGCTGAGATTTCTTAAAAGCTGCCAGTGTCACTGCTGTTTTTAAAATTATTTTATTCTTGCTGCTTCTAGCAGGCAGGAAGCAATGATAGTCTGACAGGTGCTTCCGTGCTCATAACTTCTTTATTTTCTTTGGGATTTTGAAGTGTTCTTCTATTCCCAAAGAACTTAAGAAAACAAATTCAATGAATAAACTTGTTATTCGAGAAACCTCTCTCTATCTACTTACTCCTTTCTTATTGCCCTTATGAATTCCAAAACAACAGAGTGGAAGATAAAAGGTGTTAAGTCAAAAGATTGTCACTGGATTATAAATACATTCTAGGTAGGGGCTCTATATTGTTAGCCCTTCTAAAAATTCTACTCTCTATGCAAAGGGCAAAAAGAGCTGATGCTCAGGCCACTGCTCTGTGTTTCACTTGCTTGCACTCTTTATTAAATAATTTCTTAGTTATAGTCCCAGCCACTTTATATTCTATTTGATCCTTTTTTTTTTTTTTTTTTTTGAGGCAGAGTCTCGCTCTGTCGCCCGGACTGGAGTGCAGTGGCCGGATCTCAGCTCACTGCAAGCTCCGCCTCCCGGGTTTACGCCATTCTCCTGCCTCAGCCTCTGGAGTAGCTGGGACTACAGGCGCCCGCCACCTCGCCCGGCTAGTTTTTTTTTTGCATTTTTAGTAGAGACGGGGTTTCACCGTGTTAGCCAGGATGGTCTCGATCTCCTGACCTCGTGATCCGCTCGTCTCGGCCTCCCAAAGTGCTGGAATTACAGGCTTGAGCCACCGCGCCCGGCTTTTTTTTTTTTTTTTTTTTTTTTTTTTTTGAGGTGGAGTTTCGCTTTTGTCACCCAGGCTGGAATGCAATGGTGCGATCTCGGCTCACTGCAACCTCCACCTCCCGGGTTCAAGTGACTTTCCTGCCTCAGCCTCCAAGTAGCTGGGATTACAGGCGCATGCCACCACACCCAGCTAATTTTTGTATTTTTAGTAGAGATGGGGTTTCACTATGTCAGCCAGCCTACTCTCAAAATCCTGACCTCAGGCAATCCACCCACCTTGGCCTCTCAAAGTGCTGTGATTACAGGCGTGAGCCACTGCGCCTGGCCTATTTGATCCATTTTTATGAAGGGTTGTATAAATGTCCTCTGATAGACATAGTTTCATAAAAGGAAGCTCCTACCCAGATGTGCAAGCTTAAATACCAGTACAGGAAGAATTGTTAAATGATGCTCTGTGGTAGCTAGAGAGACTACATCTGTTGAGCAGGGTGGTGAGTAATATGGCATAGATCTGAAGTTAAGGTGGTTTCTTCTTCTTCTTGTAAAAATTATGGTTGGAGCTATTTTCAAAAAACTCATAAGAAGGGATGATTGTACACATGTGTGTTTCAGTTCATGTGTACAAATACAAAGACCAGGGACTTAGGGATGTTGACTGCCACTTACAGCAGTGTTTTGCAAAGTTTAATAAGCACATGAAGTGCTTGGGCATTTTTAAAAATACAGATTCTGATTCAGCACATCTGGGATAGGTCCTGAGATTCAGTAGTTCTAACAAGCCCCTAGGTGACATTGATGCTGCTGATCCAGAGACCACACTTAGAGGAGCAAAGACCTAGGGAACCTCATGAGGAAGCACCCTGATAGCACTGCAGTCTGGTCCTCAGCCTAAATCTTTCAACTGCAACTTTGAAATCCAGAAACAATAAAAGCCAAAAGTATTTTTGTAACTCCTTTTGAGGCAAAATCTGATTTTCATAATGCTTATTTCCTATATCGCACAAATATTCATGTTTTCATTGCAAAAAGATTGGTGTATGCGATTATGGGAAACATCCCTAGACTCCAATGGGGTGTGATGTTATATGAGGCACAATACCATATCCAAAATATCCAAAAATTTCTGAATTCAGAAACACCTCTGAGTCTCAGAGTTTGTGGACCTGTGACAATTTTGGGGATGCTTACTCTATCTATAGTCTTCCTTCTTCTTCTGGAAATTGTTTTCAACTTCATGAAGCTGGGCCTACTCTGTCCTACTCCCAGCTCCCCCCACCAGCTGCAGATAATTTGATCAGGGCTGGATACTTGACCCAAATTGGGCCAATCAGATTTTCTTTGTGAGACTGTAGAATTTGAATTCATAGATGTTCATCTTGGGTGCAGGGACTGAGGCAGGTGAGAAGCAGCTTTCTGAAGCTGCATACCTGAGAAGCAGAGAAAGTTGATCTGGAGAGAGAAAGAGGGAGAGGGAGAGAGATGTAAAGAGAAACAGAAAGGAGTGTACGTGCAGCCTGAGAGTGGGAGGGGAGAGCATCAGCAGGAGTGTGAGATGTAGACTGTGATGCTGTAATATAATTAGAAAATATTTATTTGGTCTTTGTTTCTGGTTCCTGGCACAGAGCTTCTAAAACCCTTGTAACTTCTTGAGCATAGGGAGTCAGAGGTGTATCTTTTGTTGTAATATTTGGCTTTTGTCCCCAGTTCCTGGTACAGAACTTCTAAAATCCTTGGAATTTCCTGAATGATAGGTGTGAGAGAAACCTCTTTTGTCATTTATAATAAGCCTCTTGCAATCATACTTGAGTTTATGTGAATGGGGTGATTCTCGGAGGGTGCAGGCTGGTTACCAGAGGAACCAGCCACGTGATTAGAAGACTGGAACTTCCAACCCCACCTGCTGACCTGTGGGAAGGGGAGAAGGGCTGGAGATTGAGTTTATCACCAGTGGCCAATGATTTAATCAATCATGACTACAAAATGGAACCTCCATAATGACCCTCAATGGTGGGGTTAGGGAGCTTCCTGATTGGTAAACACATCTATGCGCCAGGAGGGAGGCACACCCCAACCCCAGCGGTTCAGAAGCTCCTTCATTCTGGACCCTGCTGGCCTCTTCACCTGGCTGTTCATTTGTGTCTTTCGTAATAAGCCAGGAAGCATAAGTAAAGTTCTCCCCTGCATTCTGTGAACCATTATATCAAGTTATTAAACCTGAGGAGGGGGTTGGTGGCCAAGTCTGAACAAAGTGTAAATAACCTGGGGACCAACTGCTTGCAATCGGTGTCTGAAATGAGGGACAGTCTTGTGGGACTGAGCCTCTAATCTGTAAGGGTCTGCAATAACTCTGGGTAGCTAGTGTCAGAATTGAATTCAATTTTAGGGCACCCAGTTGGTGTCCATATAGAACTGGAATATTGCTTGGTGTGGAAAACCCATAAATTTGGAGTACAGAAACAGTTTCTCCTAGTACAGACCAAGAGTGAAGGCAGAGGCTTCAATCCTGATGGCTTTCTGATTTCTGGTTTTCAGTCCCAACAGCCCTTTCTTCCCTTGAGTTCTGCAGCATACAACTACCATCTTATAATGCATTTTTACATTTTGTTAATGCTAGATGGAGTGGGTTTTATTGACCCAAAAGGCCTTAACTAACACACTAACATAACTTTTTCTGTTAGTGCAGTAAATTTTTTTTTAGACTCTGGAGAATGGACATGCAAATCAAATTCCCAAGAGAATGCTGATTTATTAATTTCCATGCAGAATAACTGCCGATGGGACCAGAATACTCCTTCTCACAGGTCAGCTTGTTCCCTGCTTGTAGGAAAATCTGCACAGGAAGCCAAGTTATTATGAGAAGGCTGCTTGATGAGTGCAGACAGAACCAGATAATGAGGGGATCTGAGCAGACTGTCTCCAAGCTAGCCAGGATGGCTGGAGGCCCTTTTCCCTACTTGCAGGATGAAGCGAACCTGCCAAGTGGTGTACACATGTGCCCGTGCTATGGCATCGTTGGAAAATAGGCCGACTCACTAAAATGAGTTCACCCATAAGCCAAGTCAGCTAATGAGCTATTTACCTAAAATGAGTATTTGTTAAAACATTTCATGTGTGACGGGATGGTTTCCATAGCTTTCTGAGTCTTTTCTGTCTATGGTGACTGGTGACTGTTTTATGTTCTGCAGTTCTTATACCGCTTTTTCCTTTTCCCTTCCCTTCCCTTTCCTCTTTTCTTCCTCCCCTTCTCCCTTTCCTCCCTCCCTTTTTCCTTCCTGCTTTCTCTTCTATTCTTATTTCAAAGATATTTTTGCCTGCTTTTCTAAGGTTGCCCACCTACCCTACTTCATGCTCCCACCACCCCATTATCTCCTAGAGCTCAAGACTGGAAATTGCCTCTTGAGAGCTAGGGCAGCCATAAAGCCAGAAACAGTGCTGGATGGAGAAAATGGGTAGAGCAGAGCTAAATGTGTATGTGTATGTGTGTGTGTGTGTGTGTGTGTGTGTGTGTGTGTGTTTATGATGGGGGGAAACTGGAAGGGCAAGAGCCAGACACTCCAGACAACTTGAGCCACCGAGACCAAAGCAGCAGAGGCAAGACTGTCAACTGGAAATCAAACCAAGAGTCTAGAATGGAACAAGAGACTGGACTGAAGTAAGGAGATAATAATAGTAGTTTTGTATTTCTATTGCCCATTACCTATCTTATAACTTTCTATTTTTTTAAAATTGCAGTATGTGCCTTTTGGAAACATTTGTGTAATGTTGAATTTGCATAAATCTAGAGTTGCCCAACTCAGGGGGTGTTTTATTTATGATTCATCAACTTTCCCCTTTTTTCTTTTTAGCTTCTCCTTCCTACTGCTTATAGTGTGCATCTTAGGCTTTTGTGCACGATGTCATTATTAAGCAAATTAACCCAAATTCAATGTTTGCTGCTCTGTCATGAGGCATTTTTGTGTTGACAGTGGAAGTGAAAAAATAAGACATTCATCAGAAACATATTAAGCTCAATTGCACTTTATAGCTTGTGACACCTAAATGACAAAGTAATACTGGACCACAAATATTAACCCATATTATATTTTAATTTTTTTGAAACAAATAAAGTCCATCTTAACCAAATATTTTTCCACCATAAAAATTATATATATTTTTATTTCTTTCCTGCTGTTGATGTAACAATCACAATTTAGTGGTTTAAGACAACATAACTCTTTTTTTTTTTTTTAAGTGAGACAGGGTCTGGCTCTATTGCCCAGGCTGAAGTGCAGTGGCACGATCATGGCTCACTGTACCCGCGACCTCCTGGGCTCAAGAGATCCTCCCATCTTAATACCTCCCAAGTAGCTGGGACTACAGGTACACACCACCATGCTCAGCTAATTTTATTCTTTGTAGATACAGGGTCTCACTGTGTTGCTCAGGTTGGTCTTGAACTTCTGGCCTCAAGTGATCCTCCTGCGTCGGCCTCCCAAAATGCTGGGATTACAGGCATGAGCTACTGCACCTGGCCCACAGATTTATTATTTTACTGTTCTAGAGATCAGAAGTCTTAAAATCAAGGTGTCTTAAGGGGTATGTCCCTTCTGAAGGCTCTCAGAGAAAATGTTTCCTTGTCATTCCCTGTTTCTGGAGGCCACCTGCATGCCTTCACTCAGGGACCCTTTCCTGCATCTTTAAAGCCAGCAGTATACTTTATTCAAATCTGTTTCTCTGACTATATCCCCTGCTTCTGTCACCACATCAACTGTCTTCTCTCTTGCCCCTCTGTCTACCTCTTATAAGGACGCTTTTGATTATATTAGGGCTACCTGGACAATCCAGGTCCTCTCCCCATTTTGAGATCTTAATCACACCTGCAAAGTCCCTTTTACCATGTAAGGTAACATATATATGGGTTCTGGGGATTGGGGTGTGGACATCTTTGGGATGGTCTACCATAAAACTCCTTTCTACTATTTAGCCTACCATAATATTAATTTATAAAGCGTTAAAAAAGAGTTCAGAAACAAAGAAAGAAGAAAAATGTAACTCATTGTTATACTACTGAAAGATAAACAAAATGAACATTTCCTTATAACTTTAAAAAATAGTTTTTACATAGATATGTATACAATTTGAGATCCTGTTTTTTCACTAAATATTATATCAATGTATTTTCCACGTTAGTCTATAGTCTGAGCAAACTTTTTTTATTGACTACACAATATTCCATTGAGTGTATACACCATATTTTACTTAAGCCTCTCTTTATTTTTGAAAAGTTATTTTTAATTTTTGATGTTATAAATAACCCTGGACCAAATATTTTTGCTTACAAGGACTTTTGTGTTTGTGTTTGTTTTTCCTTGAGATAGATTCCCAGATGCTGAATTACAATGTCAAAGGCTTTTCACAGAAAATTTTTTCAAAGAGTTTATACCAATTTTTGGAACCAACAGAAATAAGTTAGTGCCCATTTTACTATATTCTCACCAGCACCAAATAAAACAACAATCGCAATAATATATTTGACAATCAGAATATATATCCGATGGACTATCTGGTGGAATATATATCTGGTGACATTAATATTTGGTGGCGTAGATATCTTTTGTTTTAATTTGCATTTGATTGTTTACAAGGGAGACTGAACATGTTTTCATGAGATTCTTTGCAAGCTAGCTATAATTCATTTTTTTTTTTTTTGAGACAGAGTATCATCTCGTCCAGACTGGAATGCAGTGGCTGGATCTCAGCTCACTGCAACCCCTGCCTCCCAGGTTCAAGTCATTCTCCTGTCTCAGCCTCCCGAGTAGCTGGGATTACAGGCATGCACCACCATGCCTGGCTAATTTTTGTATTTTTAGCATAGATGGGGTTTCACCATGTTGCCCAGGCTTATCTCAAACTCCTGACCTGGAGTGATCCACCCGCCTCGGCCTCCCAATGTGCTGGCATTACAGGTGTGAGCCATTGTGCCTAGTCTGCTAGCTATAATTCTTTGATAAATTATGAATTCAGGTCTTTACTTTTGGGGGGTCTGTGTTAGTCTGTTCTTGTGTTGCTATAAAGAAATACCTAACCCAGCTTAGGGAACATAGGGGATCCCATCTCTAAAAAACAAAATAGTTGGACACAGTGGAATGCACCTATAGTCCCAGCTACTCAGGAGGCTGAGCTGGGAGGATCACTTCAGCCCAGGAGTTTGAGGCTGCAGTGAGCCATGATCGCACCACTGCATACCAGCCTGGGTGACACAGAGAGACTCTGTGTCTCAAACAACAACAAAAACAAACCAAAAAGACAAAAACAAAAACAAAAAAAGAAATACCTGAGACTAGGTAATTTATAAAGAAAGGAGTTTTAATTTGGCTCACAGTTCTGTGGGCTGTACAGGAAGTGTGGGGCTGGCATCTGCTTCTGGTGAGGGCCTCAGGAAGCTTACAGTCATGGTAGAAGGTGAATGGGGAGCAGACGAATCACATGGTGAGAGAGGAAGCCACAGAGAGAGACAAGGGTGTGGTCCCAGACTCTTAAGCAATCAAATCTCATATGAACTAACTGACCAAAAACTGACTTATCACCAAGGGGTGTTAACCATTCATGAAGGATCTGCCCCCATGATCCAATCACCTCCCACCAGGCAATCACATTGGGAATCACATTTCAACATGAGATTTGGAGGTGACAAACATCCAAACCATATTAAAGTCAAAGTATTTTGAAAATCAATTTGTCTAAGATCATATATTTTTGAAAGCTTATTTAATGTTTGTGACACTTGCTATAATTTTTTTCTCTCATCTGTTGTTTCTATACTTTTTTATCTAGAAGTTTTACATTTGTACATATATAGTCTAATCTATCCACTTTTTTTCTTCTTCTTTCTTGTTGTTTCAAAAATCTTCCTGTTCCAATGGTTAAATACACAGTACGTTTAATATTCATATAGTTTTTCTTATAGCTTAAAAAGTGTCTCTTTTGTCCATCTGGAATTTATGTTGGTATGAAATCCACGGAGAAGATCTGACCACCTGCTTAAATTATACCCAGAGGAGGAGCCAATTTGCACTTCTGAGTTTTCTGCAATGAGCCACCTGCCTTTTTCTCCTTGTTGAAAAGAAATAAAAACGATGACAGAACAATGTGAAATGCTATGCTGTTTTCCTAGTCACAGGGAATAAGTTTCCCTTTTTCTGAATCTAACTTTCTCCAAATGTTCTCATCTTCTGATTAGTATTTTAACTTAAAATTGAGACAGAAATAGCCTTAGACAGAAATAAACAGAAATAGCCTTAGATTGGTATTCACGGAAAGTGCTCAAAAGTGGACAAATTAGAAAAAAAAAAAAAAGCACCAAACTTTAAAAAAGTGTTGGAAATCATTCTCTCTGGTGTAAAATATTGTACATTTAACAAATACGAATTCTGGATAAATTGGTTCATGTAAATTAAGCCAGAGCTGACAATCTTCCCCCAGGACAATAATCTAGACCAGCATTGTCCAGTGGAAATAAAATATGGGCCATGTATGGAACTTTAAGCCTTCTAGTAGCCACATTAAAAGGTAAATAGGAGCAGGCAAAGGTAATCTAAATGTACTTTCTTTAACCCGATATATGAAATATATTATTATTTCAACACATAATCTATGTTAGAATTATTAATAAGATAGTTTATTTTTTTCATATTAGGTCTTTGAAGTCCATTGTTTATACTATGCTTGTGGCACATCTCAATTTGAATTAACCTCATTTCAAGTGTTCAGTAGCTACATGTGGCTAGTGGCTGCCATATCACACAGAGCAATTCTAGACACAGGAACATATTTTGGCTGTTTGACTCCTTTTTTTCTATACCCCACCCTGAGCAACCTTTTAAAAATGTCTCTTCTCAGGGTCTGTTGTAGCTGATTAGCTTTTGGTATTGTGTTGTTACAATCATTTTAAACATAACTCTTATGCACAGAACTTGGGTGTTGCCCAATCCTGCAGCCATGGTTTACGGACAACTGCTTGGTCACTCCTGCTAATCTGAGGTTAGCACTGAGGTTAATCCTTCCCTCTGTCACTCTCTCTGTCTGCCTCTGCCTCTGCCTCTGCCTCTCTCCTCCCACTCATTCCCCTCCATTTTCAGAGTAGAAATAGCTGTCTTACTTTCTTCTGATTAAAAATGTAATAATATATGTTCATAGGTTTTTTTTGAAAAAGAAGCAGGTGCTCAAAAGGAAAAATGAATAAAATGAAAATTAACTGTAGCTTACTACACAAAGATAACCATTAGTAGCATTTTGGTAGCTTATCTTTCAGTATTGCAAACATATATTTATGAAAACACGATCATACCATATATACTATTTTACTTTGCCTTTTACAAATAATAATACCTGTATTAAAAATGTAAATTGACCTCATTGTTCTTTATGTTCCTCCTAGTATTCCATATGTGTATTTACCATGATTTATATAACCAGCCTCCTACTATTGGACATTTAGGTTGTTTCCAATATTTCACTCTTATAACCAGTTTTTGCATGGGTGTATAATTTTCTAAGAAAAAATGTCTAAAGTAGGTCAAATTTTGATAGACAGGGATAGATTGTCCTTCAGAAGGATTAGGCAATTTACATTTCTTACAGCAGAGTGTGAAAATGCTTGTCATCCTACATCTTGGTTGGCACCGGAAAGTATCAATCCTTTGTAATCCTGTCCATTTTAGTCTGAATCTTCCTAACTTTACTCTTACAGTTCTAGAAATATCTTAACATTGATTGTAATATATGGAGAAGTTCAAAGCTCTGAGTGAATTAAAGTGTATACTGAATATCTCCAAATGACTTCATGTACAGGAAAGGATCTAACCTGATATATCAAATAAGATAGGTTTGGTTATACTCAAGTAAGAAGCAACTCAAAATCAATTTCTTGCTCATGATCCATATTCAGGGCAATTCAGTAGGGAGTTTTGTCCATCATAGACACCTGGGGGCTCAGGTTGACAGAGGTCCAATCTGGATGTTTGCTTCTAGAATCGCCTTGTTAGGTGGAAGAGGGCCTAACAGATCATGCTGTGGTTCATAAAGCTTCCACCTCAACAGACCTAAGTCACTTCAGCACACATTTCACTTCCCAAAGGAAACCATAAGAACACATCTGACTTCAAAGAGGGTGGGGAAGTACAGACCTACATACACCTGGCAAGAGAACAGGACTCTGTGAGCATCCCTAACGACTGTCACACCTTGGAGGAAAGGAGATACTACCAGGTACATATTATTATCCAAATGTCACAGATAAGAAAACATAGACTTAGTGAGTTTAAGAAATAGCTCAGTGCATTTCTCAGGTGGGTGCAGGGGCTCACGCCTGTAATCCCAGCATTTTGGAGGCCAAGCAAGAGGACTGCTTGAACCCATGAGTTTAAGACCAGCCTGGGCAACATAGTGAGACCTCGTCTCTACACAACATCAAAAAAAATTAGTCAGGTGTGCTGGAATGCACCTGTAGTCCTAGCTACCCAGGAAGCTGAGGTAGGAGGATCACATGAGCCCAGGAGGTTGACACTGCAGTGAGCCATGCTCACACCACTGCATGACAGAGTGAGACCCTGTCTCAAAAAACAAAACAAAACAAAAAAGTAGCTCAAGGCCACTTAGCCAGTAAGTCAGGGATTATAATTATCTGGGATTATAATTTAGGTCTGTCTGATTTCAAACACATGCTCTTTGTGATACTTTGTCCTCTTAGGAGCATCAGCAACATCTTCACAAAGAAGGCCCAGCTTTGGGACATACATCTCCTTCTAGTTCTGTGTCAGTGCAGGTTCTTCAGATTCTCTGGGGCTGTTTTTCTCAGTCAACACATCAAATGTATCATTGTACTTTGTCCTTGGTAGGACTTCCTGCTTCCCATCTGACAAATTTTACCTGGAGTCAATTCTCCTGTTGTGGCAATTGTTCTGCAAAAGCGTCCACTGTGATGTCCTCCTCAGAAGACACATATTTTGGCCCATCACTTGTAAGCATAACAGTATCACTGCATTGGGGATATCTTCTTGCAAATATTTGATGCTCTGACCATGTTTCAGTGCAAAATAGGTCCAAAGAACATTATCTTGGACAACTGTGTAGGTCTTGATAACGTGCAAGCTTCTCATCTGTGTGCATTTTGTGTTTGGGCATCATATTCTAGGAAAAGGAGACTAAGATTTGTTGAGAAACTACTATGTGTCAGGCACTGTTCTAAGTGTTTTAATATATTTTTATCCTCCTTTATTCTTCATAACAGCCCCTCTGAGGGAGGAGCTGTTATTCAGGGGTATAATTGTCTAATCAAATGGGATAATGAAAGTCAAAAATAGATTTCTGGTTTCAGATTTCTGAGTAGGATAATAACTGTGATAATTACTCTCATGGAGAGTTTTTCAGCTTCTGCAGGATGTTTATAATTTCTAAGAGGTGTGTTTGGCCATCCCTGTAATATTTGGAAATAGGTATTGAATTTGAGAGCATATCATTTAGGATTCTTTTGTATGTGAGCAATGGAAAACTTAGCTCATCTTGGCTTAAGTAAAAAAAAAAAGGGGGGGGCAATTTATTGGGTTGTGCAACTAAAAAGTACAGGCATATATAGCTTCAGGTATGATTTGATCCAGGGGATTAAATGATATGACTAGATCCAAATCTCACTCTATTTCTTGGCACTAGTTCTTCCTAGACTGACATCAGCTTCAGGCTGTAAGTGGTAGTGAGAAGGCAGTGCCAGCCTTTTGTCTTTCCTGATTTAAGTCCAGTAGGAAAGACCATGTGTTTCTCTCTCAGCAGTTCCACAAAAACTTTATTGCATTTCATTGGCTGTGATTAGAGCAAACTCTGTTCCTTAAGCAATCCCTATGGTAGGGACTGTGATGCTGTGATTGGTCAGGCTTGACTTAATGTTCATCCCTGGAATTAGGGCTTCCTTTGTATGTGGACTTCTTTTTTTTTTTCTTCTTCCAACTTTACTGGAGTATGTTTGACAAATAGAAATTATATATACTTAAGGTGTACAGCTTCTTCTTCTTCTTTTTTTTTTTTTTTGAGATGGAGTCTTGCCCTGTTGTCAGTTTGGAGTGCAGTGGCGGAATCTCAGCTTGCAGCAACTTCTGACTCCCTGGTTCAAGCGGTTCTCCTGCTTCAGCCTCCCAAGTAGCTGGGATTACAGTCAGGTGCTACCACGCCCGGCTAATTTTTGTATTTTTAACAGAGACAGGGTTTCACCATGTTGGCCAGGCTGGTCTCAATCTCCTGACCTCGTGATCTGCCTACCTTGGCCTCCCAAAGTGCTGGGATCACAGGCGTGAGCCACCGCGCCTAGCCCTCATGTTTATATATATACATATATACACACACACATATATATACACACACATATATATATATACACAGTGAAATAACCACCACAATCAAACTAGTTAACGTAGTTTTTTTTTTTTTTTTTGTGGTGAGAACACTTTAAGATCTACCATCTCAGCAAGTTCCAAGTATACAAAACAGTATTGCTAACAATAGTCGCCATGCTATACATTTGATCTCCAGAGCTTATTGATCTTGCATAACTGAAACTTGGTACCTTTAGCCATCATCTACCCACTTCCCCTCCCACTAGCCTTGGTAACTACCATTCTGCTTTCTGCTTGTATGAGTTCAGCTAATTTAGATTCCACATGTGAGATCATGCAGTATTTGTCTTTCTGCATTTGGCTTATTTCACTTAGTATAATGTCTTCCAGATTTATCCATGTTGTTGTAAATGGTAGGATTTCCTTGTATTTATGCAAATAAACATCTTTCATGTGCAAAATTGGGATACTATAATGTATACTATGTAGCTTTTTAAAATCTAACAATACACTGAATAATTTGCCATATTTTTAGATATTATTATACATGATTATTAAAGACTACGTGGTATTTTCCAGTGGATATACTACAATTTACTTACATGTGCCCCTACTTCTTTTCTGTTATATAAAAATAATATCACAATGGACATTTTTGTGGACAGCTACAATTAATTTTTTTTTTTTTTTGAGACAGAATCTCACTCTGTCGCCCAAGGTGGAGTGCAGTGGCACAATCTTGGCTTACTGCAGCCTCTGCCTCCCAGGTTCAAGCAATCCTCCTGCCTCGGCCTCCCAAGTAGCTGGGATTACAAGTGTGTGCCACCACACCCAGCTAATTTTTGTGTTAGTAGAGATAGGGTTTCACCATGTTAGCCAGGCTGGTCTCAAGTAATCAATCCATCTCAACCTCCCAAAGTGCTGGGATTACAGGTGTGAGCCACCATGCCCAGCCAGTTACAGTTAATTCTTCAGAATAAGTTTTAGAAATGAAATATGTTCCCTCAAAAGGCTGTACCATCATATACAATTTTTTAAATAGCTGGTAGACAAGTAATAGAAATATCAGTAGTATATTGCTACTTTGCATAGGAATACTAAGCTACAGTTGTATACATTTAGTAGTTTCCTGGGAAAGGTCACCTGATTGACAGTCAAGCTGTTTTTGAAAAGTCATTTGACAATTCCAATTTTCCATCTGCCTTCTCCTCTAATGGACAAAAGATATTTTTCCTCTTATGGTGATTTTATCCTGTTTTGAAGTCATATCAGGCTGTTAATGCCGAATAACTAAGGTTTCGAGGGCACATCCTAAAAAGGCTTGAAAAAAAATGCAGTATACAAGTTACAGCAGACTTCCTGGAGGAGGCAGGCTTGGTTGTATTTGGGTACATTCAAGTAGGCAGGAATGAACAGACTGTACACACTTTGTAGAGGCAAAAACCATTTGAGGTGCCTTGTATTAAACCAGCACAGCATAAAATCACTTGTACACAAACGGAATACAACTAGGAAAAGTGAAAACCTATTATGCCACCTTGTTCATAATGACATTTCCCCATCAGTGAACATAATACTTTTTGACCAGTATGTGTTTACCCTTATAAGAAGCCTCTGTTTAGGGTCTTGCCAATATCAGGGATATACCTTCTCTGGGGTAGGCCAACTTAGATTCTTTTCATTAAGGAATGAGATGGCTATTTCAGGCATGATGAGCTAGAGACAAGTCAAATGAATAGTCTTTGTTTATATTTTTTCTCTATGGAAAGTGTTACTGAGCAACATTCAGATGCAATCTGCACTGTTTTTCAGTTCGTCACCAAAAGTGGGGTTGTTCTGGAAGTTTGAATAGTCTAGGATTAGCTGGGATGGCCTATTTGGTCTTAGTGGGTAAACACAGAAGTCAGTGAGTGGCCTGTTCTGGCCAAGCTTGTTCTGGCCAAGTTCTATTTTTATTTTTATTTTTTTGAGATAGGGTCTCACTCTGTTGCCCAATTGGAATGCAGTGGCTCACTGCAACCTCTGTCTCCCGGGTTCAAGCAAGTCTTGTGCCTCAGCCTTCCGAGTAGCTGAGAGTACAGGCACGCACCACCACACCCAGCTAATTGTTGTATTTTTAATAGAGACGGGGTTTTGTCATGTTGGCCAGGCTGGTCTTGAACTTCCGACTTCAGGTGATCCGTGCGCCCTGGCCTCCCAAAACGCTGGGATTACAGGCATGAGCCACCATGCACAGCCATGGCCAGGTTCTGTGAGCACTCTCAAGCTCCTTTACCTCTCTGGGGAAGAAATTGGAGTGTTTCCCTGTTGGAGTGGGCAGTCTCAGTAGGCAGGCTTTCTCTATCCTTAACAAAAATACTTAAAGTGTAAGTGAATATAATTGCTGGAGAAGGAGAATTTATTACAGAAATCTTGCACCTCTTTCACGTTGCACCTGTTGAAGAAGCAGAGCTTCTGGAAGGGTGCACACAGATGTGGTGTGACTTCAGCACGAGGGTCAGTCACAATTGTCTGCCTCATTCGTATCCCATAAGAAGGAAAAAAATACGAGGAGTGTTAGGAGGTGTTTGGGAATTTCTCCATGGTCCTCCAAGCCTCCTATATCAGATTAAGCCAGTAACTGAAGAAACACAAACCACTTTTATGTGAATTACAATGGCTCTAGAAATATTGCTATTACTGGGTCATTCAAAGGTATAGCCAAATAGAAATTCCAGGCAGGTGAAAATGAGAAGTTTTGGATTACTCCACTGTTTGAAGTTCCCTTGGGATAAGTACTGAGCATGGTGTCAACAGCAGTGCGACTTGGCCCTGTGCTCTGGACTTTGCATGACCCAGGCCCCAAAAGCCCAGCTCAGCAACCCAGAGTTCCCTGCAAATATGATCTGTTGGTAAAAGTGAACATACACAGGCGACAGACTGAGCAGCCTCCAGAATAAGTCCTTGTTTGCCTTCAAAATCCTCATGCTAAGGGCAGGACTTCTGTGCTATTTATTCTACATCCTCAGCACCTGCTACAGGGCTGGCCCACAGTGCGTATCAACATCTGCTAGAAAGATGAACAGATGGATGAGTGAGCTGGCTAGGCCAGTTCCAGCTGTCTCCAGTACTGGCAGCCTGGTGTTCATGAGTGTGCAGAGCTGTCCCTCAGCAATGAAAGACAACATGACAAAGGCTGCTGTGGAGTGCAGAGGCTACTAGCTGGAGATTTGGAGTCAGCCACATCTGGGTACTAATTTTGCTCTGTCACTTGTTCGTTGTGTGATCTTGGGCCAGTCATTTGATCTCTGAGCTTCTGTTTCCTCACATATAAAATGAGCCTAATAAAATCTACCTCACTTGGCTATTGGGAGAATGAAATCAGGTAATGCCTGTAGAATGTTTAGCTAAGTACCTGGCACATAGTGAGTGCTCAACAAATGGGTCTGCCTGGGATTCTATACATTTGTTTTTGAGACAGGGTCTCACTCTGTCACCCAGGCTGGAGTGCAGTGGCATCATCTCGGCTCACTGCAGCCTGTACCTCCTGGGTTCAAGCGATTCTCGTGTCTCAGCTTCCCAAGTAGCTGGGATTGCAGGTGTGCGCCACCATGCCCGGCTCATTTTTTGGTATTTTCAGTAGAGACAGAGTTTCACCATGCTGGCCAGGCTGGTCCTGAACCCCTGACCTCAAATGATCCACCCACCTTGGCCTTCCAAAGTGCTGGGATTACAGGCATGAGCCACCGCACCCAGCCTTGATTCTATACATTTATAGATGCAGTGCATAGGCCAGAGAGTTAGCTTGGGAGGAACTGCACTCATCACTGTGTCTAGAGGAGGTGACATTATAGGTTCTGGAGCCTGCAATGTCAGCTGGTGTGGCGGTCAGTGCTCAGTATTGTCCTGGAAGGGGTGTAAGTCATGAATCACGAGTGAAAGGCTCAGAGGTCACATATGTGGGGACAGGTAAGGGCAAGGCTGTGATGAGGTCACACTGCTAGATTCTCAGGATGAGAGTTATGGCTGAGTTTATAGAAGATGAGGGATGGAAGGGAACCTTATTTGGCTCTAGTCTGGGCCTTGAATTTGATGGGGCTTCCTTATGAATCAAGATATGTTTCTAGTCCATAGGGATGAACCCTCTCTGCCAAGTGCCTTCATGGGAACCATGTGACAGTTAAATTTGATTCAGGCAAGATGCACCTCTGGGCAAATTTCATTGTGAGTTCTACATGCCAGGAATTCCTACAATCTGTCACCTGAGAAAGCCCCCAGAATGTTGAGACAGGAGCCAAGCTCTGCCCTGTAAGCCAGTGGGGTGATGATTCTGTTTGTGAAATTTTAGGTGCTCAGAAATGACTGATGGTGCTGTGACTGATTACTGAATTATACCTTTGGCAATCAGTCATTCACTCAACAAATATTTATTTCTCTTCCTTGCTTTCCTCTCAGATGAAATCATAGCAGTGAGAGACTGTATATTGGAGCCGACAATGTGTCAGAAGCAAGGCATGCTCTCTGCAGCCTTTTTCATCCTGTTTGCTTCCATATACAAAGTGTCTCTGCATGTGAGTCCCAGGAGGTTTGGTGACTTTTTAATATTCCCCAGAGCTACCTTTCAAAGCAGCTTGGTTACTTGAGTTCCAGCATAGAGGCTGGATTCAATGCTGAGCAGGAACTCTAGAGAGAAGAAGCAGACTGCAGCTGTTGTTTAGCATCTTTGAGCATTAACCATTCTCACTCGCAGAAAATGGAGTACTTAGATAGCAGTCACTGGAGGAGGCCAAAGGTTTTAGCAAGAGAACTGTTTTACGTTTAACAGCTATTACACAAGTCACGCCTTTCTTCCTGCAGTCTGTAAGTATGGTCACTCAGTGGAGCTCATGGGAATAAATACACTTGGAGGAGATAAAATCCCAGTGTTCCTGGTCTATGGGGCATGAGTTCCCCAGAGTTACTCTTTCTTCAAGCAGTCAGCAAGGTGTTGTGATGCTGAGTTCTGAACTGGAGGTTAGGATATTGGAGTTCAAAATTCCAGCTCTGCTACTTACCTGCCAGTTGACTCTGTCAGGGCTGTTGCTCCCTTGTTTACAGAACAAGGGCTGTCCCTAGAGTGACTCCCAGCTCCAGCATTCTAGAAGACTGAGTTAGCTCTGAGTGTCATTTCAAATCCTGGAAACAAAGCAATGACTGTTCAAATTAGCATACTTTGGTAACTTTGAGCAAGGGTCACAGACATTGGCACTGGGTAGCGAAATCTCAGAGCTATGGAATTTCACTCAAGTGCGAAGTCCCCAGAACTACTTATTTGTCACTGAACTTTAACATGAAATTCTTTGACAGATAATTTCATCATGTTTGACAGACTTTTATTAAACAAATGAGCTTTGAAACAATTCGCAAACTCTAGTCAATCTTTTTTCTTTTTTATTAATAGTAGTAAAAAATAGTACCAACTATTCACTGTGTATGATATACTAAGCACTTTTTACACTATGCTAAGCGTTACTTCATTAGAGTCTTCCAATAATCATATCATTGTTCCCATTAGTATTTATTTATTTATCTATTTGAGACGGAGTCTCACTCTCAACCAGGCTGAGATGCAGTGGTGTGCTCTTGGCTCCACCTCTCGGGTTCAAGTGATTCTCCTGCCTCAGCTTCCCAAGTAGCTGGGATTACAGGAGCCCATCAACACACCCTGCTAATTTTTTGTAATTTTAGTAAAGACGGGGTTTCACCATGTTGGCCAGGCTGGTCTAGAACTTGGGACCTCATGTAATCTGCCCACCTCAGCCTCCCAAAGTGCTGGGATTACAGGCAAGAGCCACCATGCCCCACCTATTGTTCCCATTTTATAGATGAGAAACTTGAGGTTTAGAGGAGTTCAGAGAGGTTCCCAAGGTCACATCATTAGTAAATGGAGGCAATAGGATTTGAATCTGGCTCAGTTTAACTTCTGAATCTATGCTCCTTTCTTATGGCTAGAAATTCTAGTGTTTTGTATCACTTATGACCAGCATCATTATAATCAACCACATTGGCAAAGTGTCTGCTATGTGCAGAAGATAGAGGAGGAGAAATCAGACATGGTCCTTGCCTTTAAGATCTTCAAATCTAGAAGACAGAGCGTGCCTGTAAATGATGCAACAACATAAAGCAATGAGTGGTGTTGATAGCAAGAACTGGAGGGGCTCAGAGGCAGGAAAAATCCCTGGGGATGCTAAAAGAGCTTTACTGACAAATTTGAACTTTATCTGGATTCTAACAAATGGGGGCTGAAAAAAATATGAGGCAAGCAGAAAGAAAAGGCCCTGGAGGAAGGAGAAGGATAAAAGCAAAGTTCTGAAGATGGGAGCGTAGTTGGTATGTTCCAAGAACACTAGGCATGGCTGTTTGACATGAGTGGAGACTTTGGGGAGCAACAGACTCATTTGGGAAGGAGACCTGGGCCTTGGGCACCAGTTAAGAATGCAGTCTCCTCCATGAAAACTAAGCAGCCACACATACACTGGGTGTGTCTTCTTTGTAAGCAAGGACTTTGCTTACAAGGATGTGCTTACTTTGTAAGCAAGAAATCAATGACCTTTACAGAGATACTAAAATTTTTGCTACATAGAAATGGTGATTCAGACAGAGAAATTTTACTGATGAAAAAACAGCTACTTAGAGAACATTTGTAAATCCCATCGAACCCTCTTAACATTCAGTTGGTCACACTGATGGAGCACACTAATGGGACTGCCTTTCACACCACCCAGGTTAAGTGCCTGTGCATTTGCTTACAAGAACTGGGAGGCAATATATGGTGATTTAAAAAGCCAGAGTAGGCCAGGTGCAGTGGCTCATACCTGTAATTCCAGTGCTTTGGAAGGCCAAGGCAAGAGGATCCCTTGAGCCCAGGAGTTTGAGACCAACCTGGGCAATATAGGGAGACCCTGTCTCAAACAAACAAACAAACAAACAAACAAACAAACAAACAAAGGCTAGGTGTAGTGGCACATGCTTGAGCCCAGGAGGTAGAGGCTGCAGTGAGCTCTGACTGGGCCACTGTACTCCAGCCTGGGTGACAGGGCAAGACCTTGTCTTAAAAAAAAAAAAATAAATAAATAAATAAAAGGCCAGGGTAGGATGGTGGCATTGTGGGTGATTCTTTTTCCCCCTTTTAAAGTTGACTTTAGTATTACTGTTAAGTATTAATTTGAAATCATATATATATATATATACATATATTTATTTATTTATTTATTTTTTCTCACTCTGTCACCCAGACTGTGGCCCAGTGGTGCCATCTCAGCTCACCACAATCTCTTGGGTTCAAGTGATTCTCCTGCCTCAGCCTCCTGAGTAGCTGGGATTACAGGCATGTGCCACTACGCCTGGCTCATTTTTGTATTTTTAGTAGAGACGGGGTTTCACCATGTTGAACAGGCTGGTCTTGAACTCCTGGCCTCAAGTGATCCACTAGCCTTGGACTCCCAAAGCGCTGGGCGTCAGCCACTACGCCCAGCCGATATTTGATATATTTTTTTGTAGAACACTTTCATGTTGGGATCCTCAGAAAAATTTTGAATTGAACATTATCTAAACCACTTCATCAGAAATTATTTCAGATTTTAAAAAAGTTCATTAAAAGAAAAACAATTACAGCATATCAAAGGAGATTGCACACACCATACCTTGGCCTAGAGTTCTTTGGCTACAGAAGGAACTCCTTTTCATCCCTCAGAAACCACTGGGGTCTCAGCCCCTAACAGAGTTTAGCATCCATGGTACCTTTTATCAGTAGAAAGCAGTAAAGTCCATTTTGGAGTCAATCAGGATCCCCTGATTGTTTAAGAATCCCCGCTTCCTCTACTATTAGCTGTGTGACTCTGAGCAAGAAGTTACACAACTGAGCCTCAGTTTCCTCCTCTGTGAGGTGGGATAATAGCTTTTGAACAGATGAGGACTGAAATACATGTGAAATGCGTTGAGCTGTTTGTCACGTGTGTACAGAACGTGATTCCTTTCACCATTTCCCACGATTTGTGATTTCATTTACCACACTGTATTCGCCACACGGGGTCGCGAGGGCAGAGACCCCGTTTTATTGATCTCTCGTACTCCATGCCTGGCCCATGGGGGCTTGCAATTAGGTGTTTACAGAAGAAAGGAACGGAGCGACTTCGAGGGCTCTGCTGGAAGCTTCGGTAGCCGCTCCGAAAGCTTCCCGCCGCCTCGCCCGGCCGCAACCGGTTTTTTTGTGCTCCTTGCTCGGTGCCCTCAGGCCGCCGTCGCCCCGAGGCTGCCTAGCGTCTCCACTCAGCTTCTGCTCGGGGGGCAGCGGGTTTCGCCAGCCGCTCCGCCGTCAGAAGGGCGGCCAGGGCTGGGACAGGAATGAATTCCCTGCGGGTCCCGCATCCTCCTCCAGCCCCGGGGCGTCGGCGGCGCGGCGGGAAGTGCTGGGACTCGC
>NW_012115921.1:2637833-2671337 GCF_000951035.1 Colobus angolensis palliatus
GAGGCGGCCCGGGGAGGCCGCCCTGGGAGGGAACGGGGCGGGCCGGGGTTTGAGGTGAGCGGCCGTAGTGAGCACTCGGAGGAGCAAGGGGCCACGCGCAGGCCTCCAGGGTGGGAGTCGCTGACGCAGGGAGGAGGCAGCCGGGCAGCCAAGGGCCTCTCTGCGGGGAGTGTGCGGAGGCCGGGACGGAGCAGCGCGGAACTCGGAAGAGGATAGACCGGGCTGGTGGAGACGGGGGGAGAGACCAGCCAAAGCTAAAGAGCCAACGGGGCTCGGGGGAGGATAGAGGAGCGGGAGGAAAGGGCAAGGCGAGAAGAAAAGAGGGAGCGAAACCCGGAGAGAAAGTGGGAAGGAGGCCAAGGGGACAGGGGAGGGATGGGAAGAACGCAGGGACAGGAGCAGAAAGGAAGGAGGGATCCAGAAACTGACCCGGAGTGAGAGAGGAAGGCGGAGAGAGCAGCTGTGAGGGAGAGGCCTGGAGGGAGCCTCAGCAAAGAGGAGTCTTTGAGGAGGCAAGTCTGGAAGCTGAGAGAGCTCTCTCCATGATTTGCCAAATAAAAAGGCTCAACAAACAGGAACAGTGCATTCCTTGGTACTCCGGTCGCTTGGTCAATAGCAGGCTAGGGCTGGCCTCAGGGGCTGCTGAGTACTTCCAGGTGACAGAACAGGAGGAAAGGGGTCCCAGGCCCCTTGGAAGGAGAGCGGGGCGGGGGGCAGAAAGGAGAGGAAGGAGGTGGTGGTTGGGGGAAAGAAGAGGAGGTGGGGGAAAAGCCAAGAGGAGGAGGAGGAGGAGGAGAAGGAGATGGTGGTGGGGGAAGGAGAGTAGGAGAGGTGTGAGAGGGGAGAGAGTGGAGGGAAAGGAGAGGAGGAGGAGGGGGAAGCAGTGGGGGTGAAGGAGAGAAGGAAGAGAGCAGAGGGAGGGGGCAGGTTTGTTTAGGCACTGGCTGAGGATCGCGATGGAAGGAGGCAGTATTTGTTTTTAAAATTTGTTTGACAAATATTTACAAAGCAACTACAATGTCGGCACTGCCCTAGGCTCCAGGGCCGCAGAGACAACCATTAGCGTCAGCCTCATGCTGTGAGTAGTCTTGTGGGGCGATGTAGAAAATATACATCCCAGGCTGGGCGTGGTGGTTCACACCTGTAATCCTAGTATTTTGGGAGGCTATGGCAGGAGCATTGCTTGAAGCCAGGAGTTTGAGGCCGGCTTGGGAAACATAGTGAAATCCTGTCTCTACAAAAAATAAAAAAATTAGTTGGCTGTGGTGGTATGCATCTGTAGTCCCAGCTACTTGGGAGGCCGAGGTGAGAGAATCACTTGAACCCAGGAGTTCAAGACTGCAGTGGACTATGATCGAACCACTGCACTCCAGCCTGGGCGACAGTGAGACCCCGTCTCAAAAAAGAAAACATACATCTGAGCAGTATGGGTAATGGGCCAGTTACTCAGGTGCCCTTTGCCTCCGTTTCCTCGTCTGTAAAATGGGGTTTATTAGGAGACCTACTCTGTAGGTTTTTTTTTTAAAGAATGTAATTAAACAGTCTTTCTTTATAAAGTAATAATGTGGTGGAAAGCACAAAGCACGCAGTCGGAAAGGGTTTACCTGTGAGCATTTGCACTGCTGGGTCTTGAAGGAGAAGGCATTTGCCAAGCGAGAGCAGAATGGGAAGAACTTTCCAGGCAGAGGCCACAGAGGCCGTAAGAAGGAGGGGTGGCAAGGATGACTGTGGGCTTAATGATGGTGGTGGGCATGAGGATTACCTGCAGCAGTAGCACCCTGTGGGGAGGTCTTGCTAAATATTCAGATTCCTGGGCCCCTCAGACCTACAAGATCTGGGTCTCTGGGTAAAGCCTGGAAATCTGTGTTTTAACTTGCTCCCCAGAGACTTCTGATGCATCCCTCTCCTCCACCAGATCCCAGGGCTCTGTCCTGGTTCAGGCTTTATTGTGTTCAGCTGTGCCAGAATAAACACCTTTTTAATGGATCCAGCCTATAACCTGATCCTCCTTCAATCACCTCACCTGAATGACATCTCCTCTCAGAAGTCTTCCCTGACTGTCCAGGCAGAATTAATGGTTCACTTCCCTGTTCCCCTCTACCTTGAACATCCCCCTACAATTGAATGCTCCTTCATTCCATTTCATTACACCAGCATGTATCAAGGGTCTATTGTTATCTATCACTGAGAGAATGATTGCAAAAACCTTGAATGAACATGGAAAATCCTGATGATCAGATTTCCATTGAAAAGAAAGGGGTGCTCCTTGGGGTGGCGGTGTTGTGTTTGTAATTGTCAGAAAATGTTTAATAGAAGAAACAGAAATAACAATAATCTTGTTAGCATAATTGTGAGTGAACTTTTGCTCTTTTTTTATTCTCAAAAATACCCTAAACATCATGTTTCACGGTCTTGACAAAAAAAAACACCGCAGAAACAACAGAAGCCCCCTGGCCTGACATGTCATACTGGGTATGGCCACATGGTGTCCCTCCAGCTCAGTCTAAACCTTCCAGACTACAGCCTTCCACCAGTCTCCGCTTCGCCGAGCAGCTTCGCGGGGCTAATCGGAGCTGAGGGAACCCTAAGCCAGGGGAACAGCTTCTTGGTGCTGTCACAAGAGTGGAGAGGAGACAAATGAACGTTTCTCAGGCTAGAGGAAGGCAATGTATTTGCTTCCAAGGGTTCCAGTAGACAGTTCTGACACGAAATTTCATTCTGGAGGAAGCTTTAGGATTGTCTGAAGGGAGGGAATGACAAGGGTTTAGATTTGCATAGTAGGTGGGCAGCTTTGTGGCGGTTGGGAGGAGGTTTGGATGACTTGAGAGAGACCAGGAAAAAAGCTTGAGTCTGGACTGAGAAACAGAAGGATTCGGAATTTTTTTTGTAGGAGAGGGTAAGGGGCAGCAATGGGGTTGGAAGGAGGGATTGGGGATGTGTTTGCACAGCAAGCATACTATTTATATCACACATCCGTAAGAAAAAAGTTGTAAAGAGGCCCTTTCCCCTCAGTATTTTACTTCAGTTCTCTTGCCAATCTGGCCCAAACTCTGTTCTTTTTTTTTTTTTTGCCCGTTTGGCTCCAAACTGGCTGTTAACCTACATACTGGGAAACTGTTATTTTTTCGGTTTGATAGCAGACAGGCAAACCTTTTAGCAGCATTTGGATTTCCTGTAGCACAGTGGTTCTCAAACTGGTGTGCATGAGAGTCATCTGGAGAGCTTGTTAGAGCAGATGGCTGGGCCCCAACCCAGAGCTCCTCATTCAGTAGGTGTTGGGTGGAACCTGAGAATGTGCATTTTAAAATGTTCTCAGATGATGCTGATACTGCTGGTCTGGAGGACCAACAATGTAAAATATTTAATTTCCTAACAGGTTCTGCCAATGTTCCCTCCACTTAAAAAACCAAAAGCCAAAGAACCCCAGTTCTTCCCCTGGATGATGGGTATTTGTGATTGCAGGCACTTTAAAAAGTGGTAGAACTCACCTTCTGGTTTTAGTTTAATTTTTTGTTTCTTCTCACCACTGTCATTCAACACATAATCGTTTTAGATATTTATTGTTAGCTTCTGCCTGTTTAGAATTTTTGTTCTTGTTGCTATGGATGGTGATTTGCTATAAAAACCTTGATGGCTGGGGAGTGGAGTGTTCCAAAGGAAAATGCTCTTATATTCAAGTCAGTTCCTCTGCTCTTATCTGTACACCACACTGTAATCCCTAGGAAGGAGACTCTAGAGGAAAAGGGGAAGGCGGGAAGGCGGGAAGGCTCAACAGCTGGGACTGCCAGAGGTTTAACGAGTCCCCAGCCCTAGAGGGGTGCATGCACACAGTGGAGCTGTCTCTTCTCCCTTTATGGGGCAGCTCTGGGCTTTGGGGTACCCAAGTCTACAGCAGGAGGGAAATGAGAACTGGTCTCAGCTCCTACAGGTACTTTGGACTTTACCTCTTCGGGTCTTATATTAGTTTCCTATTGCTGTTGTAACAAACTACCATAAATGTCATGGCTTAAAACAACTGAAGTTTATTAGCTTACAGTTCTGGACGTCCAAGTCCAAAATGGGTCTTTTGGGGCTAAAATCAAAGGCTGTGTTCCTGCTGGGGGCCCTAGGGGAGAATCCGCTCCTTGTCTTTTCCAACTTTGTTTTGTTTTGAGACAGGGTCTCCCTCTGTTGCCTGGGCCAGAGTGCAATATAGCTCACTGCAACTTTGAACTCCTGGGCTCAAGCAGTCCTTCTGCCTTGGCCTCTTATGTAGCTATGACTACAAGCACACGCCACTACATCTGGCTAATTTTGTTTTTTATTTTTTGTGGAGATAGGTTCTTGCTGTGCTGCCCAGGCTGGCCTCAAGCAGTCCACCCGCCTCAGCCTCCCAAAGTGCTGGAATTACAGGCACAAGCTACTGTGCCTAGACCATTTCCAACTTTTACAGACTGCTTGCATTCCTTGGCTCCTGGACACATTACCCTGATTTCTGCTTCCATCACCACCTCTTTTCTGACTCTGAGCCTCTGGTCTTTCTTTTAAAAGGACACTTGTAATTACATTGGGCCCCCTTAGATAGTCCAGGAAAGTCTCCCCATTTTAACTTAATTCCATCTGCAAAGTCCCTTTGCCACATAAGGTAACATATTCATAAGGTCACGGGATCAGGATGTGGACTTCTTTGGGGGGGGGTGTACTGTAATGCTCATTTATAAAGTATACTCATAAAAAATTGAAAATACAGTTCAGACAATAGAAGAGGAACAATAAACATTTCCATTTAAAAAAGTTTTTACATAGTTATACTCTATATACAACTTGAAATCCTGGTATTTCAATTAAATATTGTATTTAAATATATTCTAAATTATATAAAATGTTCTAAATTATACTAAATATAGTCTATGTTAATACCTACAGCAAACATTTCCATTGACTACATAAATAGTTGAGTGACTGTATCATATTTTACCTAAGCCTTCCCTTAATTTTGGAAATGTAAACCATTTTGATTTTTAAATATAAATAACTCTATGATAAATACTTTTGCTCGTAAGGATTTTTATGTTTGTATTTGTAAGTTTTTCCTTGGGATAGGCTCCTGGATGTGGAGTCACTGGATCAAAGGCTTTTACACAAAAAGGTTTTCAAAGGGTTTATATTAATTTTCAGAACCATCAAGTTCTGAGAATTAGGATGTGAATATCTTTGGTGTCATTAGTCTGCCTACCACAGGCCTCAAGTTTCTCATCTGTAGAATGGTAATAATAATTACTACTCCCCAGGCAGCTGAGAAGATCAAAGACACTCACATCTCTGAAGAAAGCTTGGTAAGCAGTGAAGACCTGCACATGTGGTAGTTATTGCTCTCATGACCTGAGCTTACCTGGGTGGGCAGGTTGGGAAAGGGGCTCATGCTCATGACTCACTTATACCACACTACAACCCTGATATTTGAGAGATTGTGTGTGTGTGTGTGTGTGCATATGCGTAGGGTATGGGGTGGGAACAGTTTTCTAAGCAGCAGCCACTTTCTTTCAGACAGGCCCAGCAAACCTATGGAAAACTGTCTGGAACTGTGTTTCTCCACCCTCACTGTGCATCAGAATTACCCCATGAGCTTTTAAGAAGTAAGATTCCCTGAGTTCCATACCCAATGACTCTGCTTCAGTTAGTCCAGGTGGAGCTCGGTCTTCTTGTTTTACCAAAGTTCCCCAGGTGGTTGTGATGCAATAGAGATTAAAAAAACGCTGAACTAGGCCATCTGTGGGAAGCCTGGGGAACAAAACCTGAGAAAAGCTGGAATGGCTTAATGGCAAAAGCAAGACATATAGATGGCTTTAAGAGGCACCAAGGGCTATTACCTCTCCCTGTCTCTCAGCTTTGTGGCCCAACTATTAACCCAGAAAAATTACCCAGTGGGAGCCGGTTGAGGAGCTCTGGTTTTAACAAGACAGTTAAGAGCTTTTGTTTTGTGCCAACAGATATTGCTTTCCTCAGTCAATAAGGAGGCCAAGACAGGCCTCTAAGCAGCACATTCCTGGAGCAGTCCAAGCTCTGCAAGGGGAAGTGCTCCTTTGACATCCCCTTCTGTTTCACTGGTGAGTAGAGAGGATGCGAGCAGAGGCCTCCCTGACTGTCATGTCCCCTACCTACAACCTCCCAGTGAGCAGGAGGGCAATAATCAGTCTCCCAGGGCAAAAGCAGGAAACTGACTAGTTGGGGACAAGTGAGCGAGGCAGTGAGGGCACCTTTTCTCAGATGTGGTGTTTTTCCAGGATGGTTATTAAGAGGAGCAGCCTCCTTTGACCTGGAAAAAGAGGCCACTTGCAATCTGAGTTTCTAGTTTCAAGATGTGGAAGCATTGCCATTGGGGGCTGCATGGAATTTTAACTGTCAAATTAAGAGGCTTTAAGATTGACTTTGGATTCTGTCCTGTAGACAATACTTACTTCACCCAGAAGCCCTAATCATTTTTGTATCAGAGCAATGGGATACATACATACATACATACATACATATATATGCATTGTATGTCAGTGTAATGACTAACATAGTGCCTGACACACGATAAGCACAATAAGCATTACACACACACACACAGTTTATACTACTTACATACATTATCTCATTTATTCTTCACAAGAACCCTGGGAAGCAGATATTACCATTTTCTCCATTTTACAAATGAAGAAATAGTGACTTAGGTTGATTGTGTCATTTGTCCAGTGATGAAAAGCTGGTGAATGGCAGGACCAGGGTTCAAGCCCAACCACCTGGGTCCAGATCTTGTTCTCTTACTACATTGCCTTTTACCAACAGATGTGTTCATTTGGTTGCAAGAGGCTGTGGGAAAGATTGGTTGGAGGGAGGGTGGGGCAGGATTGCCTTTTCTAGAAGAACCTGAGGAAAAGGTTGACACATGCACAGTTCAGGGTCTGTTGCTGTCCTCTAGCCCTGCCTGGACTCTGAGCCCACCTGAACCAGGGGCAAGGAGACCACTAGAGACCATGGCCCACCAGTGGGTGAGTCTGGAATTGCTAATCAGGGGCTTGATATTTCACATGCCGGGGGGAGCCTTGCATCTCCAGAGCCCACTAAAGCAAAGGATCTTGGCCCCTGCCATATGGCTTGCTCCTTATCACTGGATTTCTCCTCTCCTTTCTCCTTCCCACCTCCTTCCCCTTCCTCTTCCTCATCATCTTCCTCCTCCTTCTGCTTCTCCTTCCCCTTCTTTTTCTTCTTCTGCTGCTTTTTCTCCCTTTCTCCCCATCTCCTCCACTGCTACCTCTGACTTCTGTCTGTCTGTCCCCTTCATTCAATTAGCATTTACCCCATCAGGTTCTTTGCTGTGTGAGGAGGTTCCAGGCTTGGCTGGAAGCCCTGCTCTGGTGTGAATCAGACTGCCTAGTCCTCCGGGGCTTCTTCCTTAGAGAGCTTGGTCCTGTGCTCTTGGTCCTAAGCCCTCAGCCGGACCTTACTGAATGAGCCCATTGCTGATGCTGAATTCAATATGGCTGCCCAAAGGACCCATGGCCTTTGGATATAGTCCTTGGATGGCCCTGCTGACTCTTGCAGGCCTGTATAGCTGTGTTGGTTCAGTCCTGCTGGGCCAGAGATTCTTTTTCTTCCTTCTGTAGGGAAAGCTGTTTAGTACTTGTGCAGTTGCCAAACTGAAGCCAAGAGAACACTGGCTGCTGAGTGACTGCAGAGTGAACAACCCCAACTCTCCTGTAGTTCCGACATTTTGCCCTGCTTGCTCTTACCCTTCGTGATTTCTTATGTGTGTGTCAAGGGATGTCTTTGTGGGTGTCCAGACATTCGTATGAACACAAAGCACTGGCTCCTGGGAAGAGAAGAGCGGTAGCTTCTTTATTATCTAACTTTGGAATCTGCGTATTAAAATCCATACTGTCTCCAGGGGGATGCTTTAATAGCTCTAATGAGCCTTTCTGTAGGTCTCAAGGGAAACCCACCTAATGGCTGTGCATTAATTGTGAATTTCGATGTGTATCTGATTTGGGCCAGATGTGGCCACTTTACAGTCACTGTTAGATACTAGAAGCCTCTCTAGATTTTACAGATGAGGAAACTAAGGCCCTAAGAGGAGAGTGAGGTTAGGTTTGTATGGCCAGAACCTAAATGCTGCTTCAGTATATCTCCCTGGTTCAGGAAGGCATTAAGCAGGCTGAGCACTCCGTACATAGGCTAATTTAACAGAGAAATCACCAACCTTGCAGCCATTGGTGAGCCAGTGTGTTATATTCTTGAAGGACCAGCAGACAGGATGTCGCCCTGGCTTTACTTTCCAAATCCATGAAGGATGATTAGACTGGGAAATATAGGCTACTTTTTAAAGGAAAGAACTGCAGTTGCTCAGCAGCTATTACCAAAAGCACTGGAGGAAGAACTAATGAAAGGAGTCTGTTGTGGGTTACATTGTCTCCCCACAAAAGATATATTTTAGTTTCAACCCTGGGTATTGGAGAAAGTGACTTTATTTGGCAATAGGGTCTTTGCAGATAGAATAAAGTTAAGATGAAATCATTAAGGTGGCCTTAATCCAATATGACTGGTGTCCTTATAAGAAAAGAAAAACACCATGTAAAGACAGGGACGCATAGGGAGAATGTTGTATGATGACAGACACAGAGATTGGAGTGGTGCACATGCAAGCCAAGTAATGACGAGGATTGCTGACCACCACCGGCAGCTAAGAAGAGGCCAGGAAGTATTCTACCAGGGTCTCAGAGGAAACACCACCCCCTCAACACCTTTATTTCATCCTCCTAGCCTCTAGAACCATGGGACAATACTTGTTTTAAGCTACTCAGTTTGTGGCACTTTATTACAGCAGCCTAGGAAACTAATACAGGACCCAACATAGTAAGCCTCTTTTCTGTGTGTACCTGATGCTTTGAGGCATAGGGCCCATGTGAATTGGGCCATCTCATCATGGCCATGATACCATTAGAGAGGGAGGCTGTGTGTGGGGCTTGGGGGAAAACTGGGGGTTGCTTAGAATGGCCTGCACTACTCAACATCCCCCTCTCCTTTCCACTTTCCCATTCCTTTATGCTGTCTCCCTTCCAGTCTAAGTTCCAATCCCTTGAGTCTGAGCTCTTGGGATCTCAGTTGATTCAAGTGATGGAACGGAAGGTGACTGATATATTCACACACTATTTGCCTCCCCAACGAGAAGCTTGTTGGTCCAGCTGCATCTTCACTTGCTGGGCTGTCTGGGCCTTGAGTGGGGTTGAGGGGGAAGATGACGGAGAGTGGTGACGTCCAGTTTCTCTGCAACTTCAGGGGGGTGAGCCCTGGCTGTTAGTGTTAGTTCTCCTAGAATCAGCAGCTTGTTCGCCTAGCTATTTTTGTGGTGAACATTGCATTCTTCTTCAGCATCCACATTCTCCCTCACTCTTTGTGTAAACTTTGTGATTTGGGAGGGAATGAGCAACCCTAAGGTCCAAGTCTAAGCCAGTCAGATAGTTCTACCCCCTCGCCACAGTGCCAACGCACAGATAGACCAGGTCTAAGCCAATTAGCACATGATTCTCCCCTGATCACAGGGGACTTCTGTTGTGTGATCAAAGGAGTTCATACTTTCTCTGGCTAGATACGAACAAGGAAGTACATCACCCTCAGTGCCTGGCAGCCATCCTGTGACCATGAGGAGAGTCAGCTTCAAATGACCCTTTGGATAAAAGAGCAAAGAATCAGAAAGATCCTGGTTCCTTGACGACTTCAACAAGCCATTAGTCAATCAACATCCTGATATTTGCTGTATTTCTGGATTCTAGTGAGGTGAGTCCATACATCCTCATGTTTCAAACCCATTTGAGTTATTTTGTCATCTTATGTTGTGGTTTTCAATATGACTACACATTTTTTTTTTCATATTCCTCCTTTAAAAAAGTGGAGCCTAATTTTCCCCTACTGTTAGTGTGGGCTTGTCTTCGTGATTTTTTTGTAAAGCATAGAGAATGTGGCAGGAGTGACAGTGAGTGACTTCTGAGATTAGGACACGAAGGCATTGTGTCTTCCTCCTTGCTTTCTCTATCGGATCACTCACTCTTGAGGAAGTCAGTTCCTGTGTCATGAGGGCACTCAAACAGCCCTATGAAGAGGTCCATGTGGTAAGGAACAGAGGACTTCTGCCAACAGTCAGCACTGACTTGCCAGGTATGTGAATGTGCCATCTTGGAAGCAAGTTCTCCAACTCCAGACAAGCTTTCTAATAACTGTGGCCCCAGCTGACATCTTGACTGCAACCCCACGAAGGAACCTGAGCCAGCACCACCAAGCTAAGCCACTCCTAAATTCCTGACTTGCAGAAAATGTGCGAAAATAAATGTTTATTGTTTTAAGCCATTAAGTTTTGGGGGTAATTTGTTATGTTGCAGAAGATAACTAATACTCTTATATCTGAAGGCATCCTCACAGATGCACCTTCCTAGCTATAACCACTGAGATCCAGTATTGAGTTGAACACAGTCCATTTCACCGGGGTCACTGTCTTTGTTTCATTCTGGAGCCCCAGAGAAGTAGCCAGGCCAGAGAGAAGCAATGACTGGGTTGTGTGTCTTGGTCACATGTTTCCCTTGGCCAGCCTGTTGTGACATCATAGGGCATTGGACAGTGCCACAGTTTCCTGTGGCTCAGCATGATGTGAGAGGCACAGAATCAATTCCTAGTCACCAGAGAGAAGTATGAAAGTGGCTGGGCAAATAGAACGTGAATAGGGTTTATAGCTGGGAATGAGAAGTGACAGGACATCTGAACTTATATCAGAGTGGGTAGATAATAACAGAAAAGCAGATTGCCACCCCTGTTCCAATGCCTTGGTCCTCTGTAACTCTGGGAAAAAGAAGGGAACCTCAGTGGAATGGAGCTTAAAAATAAATTGTAATAGCAAAGCAAATTCCTACTTTTTTTAAACAAATGAATTTGTTGTATATAAATATCTCAATAAAGCTATTTTTAACTGATACATAATAATTATTCATATTTATGGGGTACATGTGATATTTTGACAGGTGCATACAATGTGCACTGAAGTTCTGTTTCTTGTGTGCTTGAGCTGTGGCCTTAATTTCATAGCCACAACACTAGTAAGAAAACTTGTTTGCTCCCAGCGTGTTCCTTCTTCCCCTGCGCCACAACATAAGCAGTGGATTCACTGTGTCTCAGGTTCTCTTCCCCAGGCAGCTCTCTTCCCTTGTGGGGTCCTGGAGACTCATGTTAACTCGTCTGCAGCCTACATCTTCCTGCTCGTAATGCTATTTTACATGTCCCCACTCCCAAGCCTCTACAGCTCTTATTTTGCTGTAGTTCCTCAGACATGAGTTAGCCCTGTTTGGTCTGTAAAAATCTCTCATTTGTGCTGATGTCACCCTTCCTGTCATCACTGGTAAAGAGTGAGTCATTTTTGTATGGTGTCTGATGTTGTTACCTCTCCTTCCAAATCTTTCACCATTTCTTTTCTCTGTTCAGATAATTATTGAGCTGGGGTGAGAGAAGTGTTCTTTCCCAACTGTTATTATTTTTCCACGATGCTCTAAAATGGATCATCTTATTCTCATTTTAATATATAACAGTGAATATTTCAACCTTTATTGTATTCTTTCTTCATTCTTAGGCTCAAGCACCACTTCTTCCTTGAGGCCTTTGCTCATTTCTCTCCTCCCTTTCTAATGTAGGCCAATCTCCCCATTATGTATTCATACTTCTGTGGTTTGCATACATTGTATTGTATTAAAATCATCTGTTCATGCATATTTCCCTCTCTGAGAGCTTACAGAAGCAGACTCTAGATCTGATTTATTTGTGTATCCTCAGTGCTGGTGTAAAGTAGGTGCTCAGTAAATGTTTGATGAACTAAGGTCTAACAGCTCATAGCTCTGTGGTTCTGTTGAATTTCTACTGCAGATTTGTAGAGATTTCTCAACACTTAGAGCCTAGAAGAAAGGTCAGTATTTTTCCAGAGCTTTTGGCCTTGCTCAAGGGGTTTAGTGCATAAAGGGAATGGTTTAGGAGGAAGGGGTCTGACTTTCCAATCACGTAGATCAGGATTATTTTAAACATAGGAAAGAGGATAATCTGCATTTCTCATTAATAATTAGGATGAAGTTTGCATCCATGTTTCTACTCATATATTAGCTCAAAAATGTTGGTTCTTCAATATAACAAGGAAAACTTGAAATGAGTCCAGCCTTCAAAGGGCTGAATAGGCACGTCCTTCTCTTTCCACTTAAGTTCTGATTGCAGTCATTATCCACTGATGGTTCCTTGCCTCTGCCAGACCCAGACTCAGCGGGTAGTCTGAGTGTGCTCCCTGTTGCTCAGGTCTGAGCTGAGCACATGCACAGTGACCCGAATACACTCAAGCTGGGTAGAGAGCAGCTGAGGACATACTGTCCAGGTATGCACAGCATCAGGAACTACAGACTGCAGCTGGGGTAGGTGGCTTTGGTTTAGGACTTGGTATTTCACAAGAGCTCTCTCCTTGCTCTTGGAGGCCTCTGGCCCTGAAATGATGGCCCCAGTGATGTTCCGTGGGTCTTCTTCCCCACCCTCACTCTACTTCTCTAGCAATTAGACTGGAGCACTGATCATCTGTAGGAAGATGATGATGGTATTCTTCCCTCTCTGGCCTCTTCTCCTACTCCCTGAGCTCAGCCCTGCATTCCTAAGAGGTCCAGGGATGATTCTGTTCTGGGACTCAGGCCAGCATAGCCCTATGTCAGCCTGGCTCCCTATTCTACCTGAGCTCCAGATCAGCCTACTTCCTGCTGTCTGCTGTTTAGAAATACTCTCTGCAGCCCAGTCTCAACTGTGGCTTTTGGTTCAGCAGGCACCCCTTTCAACAGTCCCCTTACCTGCTTCACTAATTAGGCACCAACTGCTGACTGCAATCACTAATCTCAGGTCTTAGCTGTGGGGCTCGATTCATCCTCTCCAAACACATGCCTATCCAAGGGGGGCAGACACCATTGAAGTTGGTGAAGAGCAGTTTCACATATGCTCACATGTCATCCTCCAATCCCACAGAGGAAATGAGCTACATAAAACCTTTGTTCATCCAATATGCTAGGGACCAGAACAAAAGGATTTAGAATTAACTATGATTGGACTATCCAATTCTTTGATTAAAAAGTGCAGGGAAGTTGGTTGCGTGGGCAATTAGAGTGGCTCTAAAATGGGCAATGTTGTTCCAATAAGCTGCTCAACAAGAAATGAGCATTACCCAGGAAGAGGGAAGCCATAATGAGGGAGAGTTAGCAGCCATCCATGCTGCCCTTGACACATCATCTTGGGAAGCTAGTGTTCGATGGACATTAAGGGATGGCTGTGTGACAATTGCTACGAGTTTAAGGTTTTTGCAAGAGCCACTGGTTATTTCCTCCAGGAATTCATATGCCATATGGGCACTTGTCAGGTGAATTTAGTGCCAGGATTATGGTTATGGAGTTAGAATTTTCTCAGCTGCTTTAACTGAGAGAGAACACCTGGGACATGATCCAGTTCAGTAGTAGCCAATTATTGCTGCATGTTAGACTAACGTGAGTTTAAAAAGATTCCTATTCCCACACTGCATACCAATCGATTACATCAGAATCTCTGGGAGTGGGACCTAGGCATCAGGATTTTAAAAAGCTTTTCAGGTTATTGAAAGCTGCTAGTCTAGTCACACTTTCCCGACCAAAATCCTGTATTAAAATAATCTGAATAGTTAATATATACAAAATGATAATTCATAAGTAGCATCTAAATAAATGTAACTACTTAGGTGCAATGCAGAAATTCCTTTGTGCTGGATTTTCATTGCTGTCGGTTATTGCTCTCTATTATCCTGGTTTTCTTTATTCTGCTTTCAGGAAAATCCATAAACATTTGCTTGCTTTGATTCCCAGTGCTGAAAAGTCTTGGGCGTGTTCTGGGAAACTGACAAAGTGCTGAGAGCTTAGAGAAAAATTCCACCTTTGGAACAGAGATCAAATTTAAAAAGCCCTCTTAAATATTTGGAGTTCCTTTAAAACTTTAAAGGAAATATTTGGAGTTGAAAGAGATGGAAAAGATGATAACAGGAATGAAAACTCAAAGACTAAGCAGGCTATCAGAAACTTTAAAAAAGTATACAAAAACAATGTTACTAAGTTTAAAAATCCTGAAATTAGAGATTAACCATCTGTGCATCATCCAGCTCTTTGATAGTTTCACAGAGCTGAAACAAAACCCATCAGCTTAAACCAACTCCAAAGTGTCAGCATTCAAACTCGACGGAGACTGGCTCATTATGGACCTGCTTTTAGATAACTAAAGCCAGCCTCACCCATGTGAAGTTAGTCACAGCCTGAATTCCATTGCCTCTTACTTTTAAAACATTTAATTATTTTATAAAAGTTCCAAAAACATATAGTTTAAAAAGTTAAAGAGTACTATAAGGATTGCAATAAGAAGCAACAGTTTTATGCACCACTTCCTCATTCCTGATTTTCTGCTCCCCAGAGATGCTTTGCATTCATTGGCTATTTCTATTGGTATTGATTTCCATATTTCTAAGTAACATGCTTATACTGCTATTTCCTAAACTTTCTGTTTTAGACCTTCCCTATTAAATTCCTATTATGGAAGATAAGGATATCTTTTAGTTCTGTTACCTCTTTTCTACCCTACCCTCAAACTTCCCTCCTTTGTCACTCCCCTAATATAGTTATAAGTTTTAGTTAGATCAAAATTCAATATTTACCTTCTTATGACCACTTAGGTATATTACAGCTAGCCAAGAAATAACCTATGATTATATTTCCTTTTATTTATGACATTTTATTTTTCTTGGAGTTAATGATTATCTTATTTTCTCAGTTGCTGGGGATTTTTTTTTTTTTTTTGTATACACTTGCCATGGTGGTTTACTGCACCCATCAACCTGTCACCTATATTAAGTATTTCTCCTAATGCTATCCCTCCCGTAGCCCACCACCACCAACAGGCCGTGGTGTGTGATGTTCCCCTCCCTGTGTCCATGTGTTCTCACTGTTCAACTCCCACTTTTGAGTGAGAACATGTGGTGTTTGGTTTTCTGTTCCTGTGTTAGTTTGCTGAGAATGATGGTTTCCAGCCTCATCCATGACCCTGCAAAGGACATGAACTCATCCTTTTGTATGGTTGCATAGTATTTCATGGTGCATATGTGCCACATTGTCTTTATCCAGTCTGTCATTGATGGGCATTTGGGTTGGTTGCAAGTCTTTGCTATTGTGAATAGTGCTGCAATAAACATAAGTGTGCATGTATCTTTATAGTAGAATGATTTATAATCCTTTGGGTATATACCCAGTAATGAGATTGCTGGGTCAAATGGTATTTCTGGTTCTAGATCCTTGAGGAATTGCCACACTGTCTTCCACAATGTTTGAACTAATTTACACTCCCACCAACAGTGTAAAAGCGTCTCCACATCCTCTCCAGCATCTGTTGTTTCCTGACATTTTAATGATCGCCATTCTAACTGGCATGAGATGGTATCTCATTGTGGTTTTGATTTGCATTTCTCTAATGACCAGTGATGATGAGCATTTTTTCATATGTCTGTTGCCTACATAAATGTCTTCTTTTGAGAAATAACTGTTCATATCCTTTGCCCACTTTTTGATGGGGTTGTTTGTTTTTTTTCTTGTAAATTTGTTTAAGTTTCTTGTAGTTTCTGGATATTAGCCCTTTGTCAGATGGATAGATTGCAAAAATTTTCTCCTATTCTGTAGGTTGCCTGTTTACTCTGATGATAGTTTCTTTTGCTGTGCAGAAGCTCTTTAGTTTAATTAGATCCGGCTTTTGTTGCCATTGCTTTTGGTGTTTTAGTCATGAAGTCTTTGACTATGCCTATGTCCTGAATGGCATTGTCTAGGTTTTCTTCTAGAGTTTTTATGGGTTAAGGTCTTACGTTTAAGTCTTTAATCCATCTTGAGTTAATTTTTGTACAAGATGTAAGGAGGGGGTCCAGTTTCAGTTTTCTGCATATGGCTGGCCAGTTTATCTCAACACCATTTATTAAATAGGGAATCCTTTCCCCATTGCTTGTTTTTGTCAGGTTTGTCAAAGATCAGATGGTTGTAGATGTGTGGCATTATCTCTGAGGCCTCTGTTCTGTTCCATTGGTCTATGTATCTGTTTTGGTACCAGTACCACGCTGTTTTGGTTACAATAACTTGTAATATAGTTTGAAGTCAGGGAGCCTGCTGCTTCCAGCTTTGTTTTTTTTTTGCTTAGGATTGTCTTGGCTATATGGGCTCTTTTTTGGTTCCATATGAACTTTAAAGCAATTTTTTCCAATTCTGTGAAGAAAGTCAATGGTAGCTTGATGGGGATGGCATTGAATCTATAAATTACCTTGGGCAGTATGGCCATTTTCAAGATATTGATTCTTCCTACCCATGAGCAGGGAATGTTTTTCCATTTGTTTGTGTCCCCTTATTTCCTTGTACAGTGGTTTGTAGTTCTCCTTGAAGAGGTCCTTCACATCCCTTGTAAGCTGTATTCCTAGGTATTTTATTCTCTTTATAGCAATTGTGAATGTGAGTTCATTCATGATTTGGCCCTCTGTCTGTTATTGGTGTGTGGGGATGCCTGTGATTTTTGCACATTGATATCATATCCTGAGACTTTGCTGAGGTTGCTTATCAGCTTAAGGAGATTTTGGGCTGAGACAATGGGGTTTTCTAAATTGTATAATCATGTTACCTACAAACAGAGGCAATTTGACTTCCTCCCTTCCTATCTGAATATCCTTTATTTCTTTCTCTTGTCTGATTGCCCTGGCCAGAACTTCCAATACTATGTTGAATAGGAGTGGTGAGAGAGGGCATCCTTGTCTTGTGCCGGTTTTCAAAGGGAATACTTCCAGTTTTTGCCCATTCAGTATATTGGTGTGGGTTTGCCCATTCAGTATATTGGTAGTATATATAATAAGAGCTATCACACAAATAGCTCTTATTATTTTGAGATACGTTCCATCAATACCTAGTTTACTGAGAGTTTTTAGCATGAAGAGGTGTTGAATTTTGCCGAAGGCCTTTTCTGCATCTGTTGAGATAATCATGTGGTTTTTGTCATTGGTTCTGTTTATGTAGTGAATTACGTTGATTGATTTGTGTATTTTGAACTAGGCTTGCATCCCAGGGATGAAGCCAACTTGATAGTGGTGGATAAGCTTTTTGATGTGCTGGTGGATTTGGTTTGTCAGTATTTTATTGAGGATTTTTCCATCAATGTTGATCAGGGATATTGGCTTGAGATTTTCTTTTCTTCTTGTGTCTCTGCCAGGTTTATCAGGATGATGCTGGCCTCATAAAATGAGTAAGGGAAGAGTCTCTCTTTTTCTATTGTTTGGAATAGTTTCAGAAGGAATGGTACCAGGTCATTTTTGTACCTCTGGTAGAATTGGGCTGTGAATCCATCTGGTCCTGGACTTTTTTGGTTGGTAGGCTATTCATTACTTCCTCAACTTCAGAACTTGTTATTGGTCTGTTCAGGGATTCGACTTCTTCCTGGTTTAGTCTCAGGAGGGTGTATGTGTTCAGGAATTTATCCATTTCTTCTAGATTTTCTAGTTTATTTGTGTGGAGGTGTTTATAGTATTCTCTGATAGTAGTTTGTATTTCTGTGGGATCAGTGGTGATATCCCTTTTATCATTTTTTATTCTGTCGAGTTGATTCTTCTCTCTTTTCTTCTTTATTAGTCTAGTGGTATGTCTATTTTGTTAATCTTTTCAAAAAACCAGCTCCTGGATTCATTGATTTTTTGAAGGATTTTCGTGTCTCTGTCTCCTTCAGTTCTGCTCTGATCTTGGTTATTTCTTGTCTTCCGCTAGAGTTTGAATTTGTTTGCTCTTGCTTCACTAGTTCTTTAAATTGTGATGTTAGGGTGTCAATTTTAGATCTTTCCTGCTTTCTCCTGTGGCCATTAAGTGCTATAAATTTCCCTGTAAACACTGCCTGAGCTGTGTCCCAGAGATTCTGGTATGTTGTGTGTCTGTTCTCATTGGTTTCAAAGAACTTATTTATTTCTACCTTAATTTTGTTATTTACCCAGTAGTCATTCAGGAGCAGGTTGTTCCTGTTTCCATGTAGTTGTGTGGTTTTGAGTGAGTTTCTTAATCCTGAGTTCTAACTTGATTGCACTGTGGTCTGAGAGACAGTTTGTTGTGATTTCTGTTCTTTTGCATTTGCTGAAGAGTGTTTTACTTCCAATAATGTGGTCAATTTTAGAATAAGCGCAATGTGGTGCTGAGAAGAATGTATATTCTGTTGATTTAGTGTGGAGAGTTCTGCAGATGTCTATTAGGTCCACTTGGTCCAGAACTGAGTTCAAGTCCTGAATATCCTTATTAATTTTCTGTCTCATTGATCTGTCTAATATTGACAGTGGGGTGTTAAAGCCTCACATTATTATTGTGTGGGAGTCTACATCTCTTTGTAAGTCTCTAAGAACTTTATGAATCTGGGTGCTCCTGTATTGGGTGCATATATACTTAGGACAGTTAGCTCTTCTTGTTGCATTGATCCATTCGCCATTATGTAATGACCTTCTTTGTCTCTTTTGATCTTTATTGGTTTAAAGTCTGTTTTATCAGAGACTAGGATTGCAACCCCTGTTTTTTTTTTTTTTTTTTTTTTCCATTTTGCTTTCCATTTGTTTGAGAAATATTCCTCCATCCCTTTATTTTGAACCTATGTGTGTCTCTGCATGTGAGATGGGTCTCCTGAATGCAGCACACTGATGGGTCTTGACTCTTTATCCAATTTGTCAGTCTGTGTCTTTTAATTGGGGCATTTAGCCCATTTACTTTTAAGGTTAATATTGTTATGTGTGAATTTGATCCTGTCATTATGATGCTAGCTGGTTATTTTTCCCCTTAGTTGATGTGGTTTCTTTATAGTGATGATGATCTTTATAATTTGGTATGTTTTTGCAGTGGTTGGTACTGGTTGTTCCTTTCCATGTTTAGTGCTTCCTTCAGGAGCTCTTGTAAGGCAGGCCTGGTGGTGACAAAATCTCTCAGCATTTGCTTGTCTGTAAAGGATTTTATTTCTTCTTTTCTTATGAAGTTTAGTTTGGCTGGATATGGAATTCTGGGTTGAAACTTCTTTAAGAATGTTGAATGTTGGCCCCCACTCTCTTCTGGCTTGTAGGGTTTCTGTAGAGAGATCTGCTGTTAGTCTGATGTGCTTCCCTTTGTGGGTAACCCGACCTTTCTCTCTGGCTGCCCTTAACATTTTTTTCCTTCATTTCAACCTTGGTGAATCTGACAATTATGTGTCTTGGGGTTGCTCTTCTCAAGGAGTATCTTTGTGGTGTTCTCTGTATTTCCTGAATTTGAATGTTGGCCTGTCTTTCTAGGTTGGGGAAGTTCTCCTGGATAATATCCTGAAGCGTGTTTTCCAACTTGATTCTGTTATCCCCATCACTTTCAGGTACACCAGTCAAATGTAGGTTTGGTCTTTTCACATAGTCGCATATTTCTTGGAGGCTTTGCTTATTCCTTTTCATTCTTTTTTCTCTAATCTTGTCTTCATGCTTTATATCATTAAGTTGATCTTCAATCTCTGATATCCTTTCTTCTGCTGGATCGATTTGGCTATTAATACTTGTGTATGCTTCACGAAGTTCTCGTGCTGTGTTTTTCAGCTCTATCAGGTCATTTATATTCTTCTCTAAACTGGTGATTCTAGTTAGCAATTCCCCTACCCCCTTTTCAAGGTTCTTAGCTTCCTTGCATTGGATTAGAACATGTTCCTTTAACTCAGAGGAGTTTGTTATTACCCACCTTCTGAAGCCTACTTCAGAAGTAGTCGTTAGTTCGTCAAACTCATTATCCATCCAGTTTTGTTCCCTTGCTGGTAAGGAGTTCTGATCTTTGGAGAAGCAGCATTCTGGTTTTTGGAATGTTCAGCCTTTCCATCTTTGTGGATTCATCCACCTTTGGTCGTTGATGCTGGTGACCTTCGGATGGGGTTTTTGTGTGGACGTCCTTTTTGTTGATGTTGATGTTATTCCCTTCTGTTTGTTAGTTTCCTTCTAACAGGCCCCCCTGCTGCAGTTCTGCTGGAGTTTGCTGGAGACTCCAGACCCTGTTTGCCAGGGTTTCACCAGTGGAGGCTGCAGAACAGTAAAAATTGCTGCTTGTTCCTTTCTCTGGAAGCTTCGTCCCAGAGGGGCACCTGTCAGATGCCAGCCAGAACTCTTCTGTCTATATGAGGTATCTGTCAACCCTTGCTGGGAGGTGTCTCCCAGTAAGGAGGCACAGGGATCAGGGACCCACTTGAGGAGGCAGTCCATCCCTTAGTAGAGCTCGAGTGCTGTGCTGGGAGATCCCCTGCTCTCTTCAGAGCTGGCAGGTGGAAGTATTTAAGTCTGCTGAAGCTGCGCCCATAGCTGCCCTTTCCCCCAGATGCTCTGTCCCAGGGAGATGGCAGTTTTATCTATAAGCCCCTGACCGAGGCTGCTGCCTTTCTCGCAGAGATGCCCTGCCCAGAGAGGAGGAATCTAGAGAGGCAGTCTGACTATAGCAGCTTTGCTGAGCTGCAGTGGGCTCTGCTGAGTTCGAACTTCCCAGGGCTTTGTTTACACTGTGAGGGGAAAACCGTCTAATGAAGCCTCAGTAATGGTGGATGCCCCTCCCCCTACCAAGCTTGAGCATCCTAGTTCAACATGCTGGCAGCGAGAATTTCAAGCCAGTTAATCTTAGCTTGCAAGGCTCTGTGGGGGTGGGATCTGCTGAGCTAGACCACTTGGTTCCCTGGCTTCAGCCCCCTTTTCAGGGGAGTGAATGGTTCTGTCTTGCTGGTGTTCCAGGTGCCACTAGGGTATGAAAAAAACTGCAGCTAGCTCAGTGTCTGCCCACACAGCCACACAGTTTTGTGCTTGAAACCCAAGGCCCTGGTGGTATAGGCATCTGAGGAACTCTTCTGGTCTGCAGGTTGCGAAGACCATGGGAAAAGTGTAGTACCTGGGCCGGAATGCACCTTTCCTCATGGCACAGTCCCTCACGGCTTCCCTTGGCTAGGGGAGGGAGTTCTCTGACCCCTTGTGCTTCCTGGGTGAGGCAACACCTCACCCTGTTTTGGCTTACCCTCTGTGGACTGCACCCACTGTCTAACCAGTCCCAGTGAGATGAGCTGGGTACCTCAGTTGGAAATGTAGAAATCACCCACCTTCTGTTGATCTCTCTAGGAGCTGCAGGCTGAAGCTGTTCCTATTTGGCCATCTTGCCAACCACTCCAGTTTTTGTTTGTTTTGTTTTTAAACCTGAACTCATCCCCAGTTGTTTCCTTAACTTTCACAGAGCTGTGAAACTCCTCTCAGCAAGGTTCAGCCAGTACACTGGGAAATCTAGCAGCTCCACTTCTTTCTGAACACATCCCTCCCACAGCCCTCTGTCTTCCTACTCTAGTTTGAATGGGCAGTTCTCCAGGACCAGCTATCTTTATTGAACTCCTTTTTCCTCTCTCCCATTTGGATCTTTGCCTCTAGAATTCAATATTTTTCTCTCTAGTTTTAGTCTTTTATTTTGTTGGAGTATACCCTTCAGTTTGTTTTTCAGAAAGGGTACATGTAGCTATTTTTTTGGTGACCTTGCATATTTGAAAAGTCTGAAAAGAAGTGAGGATGGGAAAGGGGAAGCTGGGCAGGGCCAGGGTGCTGGATGGCTGGGGAACAGAAGACAAGAACCTATCCTAGGGAGGCAGAAAGGTAGTAGGAAGCTGGACTATGTTGAGGCTCCAGGCCCCCTGCTCAATGTTCCATTGGAATTCACTTACAAACACAATTTAAAAGATAAAATTAAGAAGAATTTCAAGATGATGATAGCAAGGCAATAATCCAAGCACATAGGTTCCTTCTGGTCTGGGGCCCTGTGTAACTACACATTGCAATATCCTTATGAAGTCAATCCTGGTGGAAGAAAAATGGTTTATGTATTAAGTCATACTCTTCAACTTTACCCATCTGGAAGAATACAAAGACACTTTTTAACTCCTTCCATATACTAAAATAAATTCCAGGTGTATTACAAATTTATATGTAAAAAAACAGACAAAACAATAACACAAGAGCAAAATGTAGGAGAACATGAACATAACCTGGTGATGGGGAAGATGTTTTTAATCAAGACAATGAATGAAGATGCCATAAAGGAAAACATAGTCATATTTGCTTGTATAAACTTTATATTACATGGAAAAATATTTATAAACAAAGCCAAAAGACAAATGATAGACTGGGGGGAAAGTTGCAGCTTATAAAACGGGTAAGGGGCCAGGTGTAGTGGCTCACATCTGTAATCCCAGCACTTTGGGAGACTGAGATGGGAGGATTGCTTGAACATGGGAGTTTGAGACCAGCCTGGGCACATAGCAAGATCCTGTCTCTACAAAAAAAATAAAAAATTAACTGAGCATGGTGGTGTGTGCCTATAGTCCTAGCTACTCAGGAGAGTGAGGCAGGAGGATCCCTTGAGCACAGGAGTTTGAGGCTGCAGTAAGCTATAGTCACACTACTGCACTCCAGCCTGGGCACCAGTGCAAGATCCTGTCTAAAAGAAATGGGCAAAGGATTTTATGTTTAAAACATTTAAATACCTCTACAAACCGATAAAGACAACTCAGTTGGAAAATAGGCAAAGGATATAAATAGGCAATTTCTGAGAGGATGTCTAAATACTATGTAAAAAAGTGTTAAGGAAATGCAAATCAAAGGGAAAGTGAGATAATACATCTCACACATTATGTTGACAAAAATTAAGCAGATAAAATCTGTAGTAGGGATTTTTGCTAGGGAAAGGGCACTCTCTCACATTACTGATAGAAATTGAACTGTTAAAGAATTTATGGAGAGAAAAAAACATGCATATGATGCAATAATTTCATGTCTGGGAATCTATCATGTGGAAATTAAGGTACTAAGAAATAAGGATACACTTACAAATGTGTTTGTTGCAGCATTTTTGTTGTGGCAACAAACAATAATAAAACAAACATACAAATAAAAATAATGGAAGATAACCTAATATCCATCAATACATACATTGTTGAATAAATAGTAATATGTTCATAATTTAAATAATTATGCAACCGTTAGAAAAAAATGAGTTATATCTATATTAATTGATATGGATTGGATTTGTGTCCCCACCCAAATCTCATGTTGAATTAGAGGAGGGGCCTGATGTGAGGTGATTGGATGATGGGGGCAAATATCCCCCTTGCTGTTCTCATAATAGTGAGTTCTCATGAGCTCTGATGGTTAGAAAGTGTGTGGCACTTCCCCCTTCCCTCTCTGTCTCTCCTGCTCTACCATTGTGAAGATATACATGCTTCCTCTTCACCTTCCATCATGATTGTAAGTTTCCTGAGGCCTCCCAGTCATGCTTCCTGTTAAGCCTGTGGAACTGTGAGTCAGTTAAACCTCTTTTCTTTATAAATTACCCAGTCTCAGGTAGTTCTTTATAGCAGTGTGAGAATGGACTAATACCGAAAATTGGTACTAGAAGAGTGGGGCACTGCTATAAAGATACCTGAAAATGTGGAAGCAAATTAGGAACTGGGTAATGGGCAGGAGTTGGAACAGTTTGGGGACCTCAGAAGAAGACAGGAAGATGAGGGAAAGTTTGGATCTTCCTAGAGATTTGTTGAATGGTTTTGACCAAAATGCTGACAGGGATATAGACAATGAAGTCCAGGCTGAGGTAGTCTCAGATGGAGATGATGAACTTACTGGGAACTGGATTAAAGGTTACTCTTGCTATGCTTTAGCAAAGAGACTGGTAGCATTTGCCTCTGTACTGGCAGCACTTTGCCCTGCCCCTGAGATCTGTGGAACTTTGAACTTGGGAGAGATGATTCAGGCTATCTGGCAGAAGAAATTTCTAAGTAGCGAAACCTTGAAGATGTGTCCTGGCTGCTCCTAAAAGCCTATGCTCATTTGCATAAGGAAAGAGATAGTCTGAAATTGGAACTTATATTTAAAAGGGAAGCAGACTATAAAAGTCTGGAAAATCTGTAGCTCTGCCATGTGGTAGAAAAGAAAAACCCATTTTCTGGGGAGAAATTCAGGCCCAAGTCAGTTGCAGAAATTTGCATAAGTAAGGAGGAACTGAATGTTAGTAGCCAAGACAATGGGGAAAATATCTCCAGGGCATTTCAGACACCTTTGTTGCAGCCCCTCCTATCACAGGCCTGGAGACCTAGGAGGGAAAAATGGTTTCCTGGGGTGGGCCTGGGGCTCCACTGTTCTGTGCAGCCTCTGGGCATGGCACTCTGCATCCCAGCCATTCTAGCTTCAGCTATGGCTAAAAGGGGCCAAGGTACAGCTCAGGCCATTGCTTTTCCAGGTGCACAGTGCAAGCCCCAAAACTTCTACATAGTGTTGGGCCTTCCAGTACACAGAAGGCAAGAGTTGAGGTTTGAGAACCTCTGCCTAGATTTCAAAGGCTGTACTGAAATGCCTGGAAGTCCAGGCAGAAGTCTGCTGCAGGACCAGAGCCCTCATGGAGAACCTCTACTAGGGCAGTGCAGAGGGGAAATGTGGGGTTGGAGCCTACATCCAGATTCCCCACTGGGGCACTGCTTAATGGAGCTGTGAGAAGAGGGTTACTGTCCATCAGGCTCCAGTATGGTAGATCCACTGACAGCTTGCCCTGTGCACCTGGAAAAGCCACAGGCACTTAAGGCCAGTCCATTAGAGCAGCCACAGGGGTGTGCCCTGTGAAGCCACAGGGGCCAAGCTTCCCAACGCCTTGGGAACCTACCCCTTGCATCACTGTGGCCTGGATGCGAGACATGGAGTCAAAGGAGATAATTTTGGAACTTTAAGATTTAATGATGACCCTGCTGGATTTTAGACTTGCATGGGGCCTGTAGCCTCTTTGTTTTGACCACTTTTTCCCATTTGGAATGCGAGCATTTTCCTAATGCCCATGCTACCATTGTATCTTGGAAGTAGTGAACTTGTTTTTGATTTTACAGGCTCATAGTCAGAAGAGACTTACTTTGTCTCAGATGAGACTTTGGACTGTGCACTTTTGAGTTAATGCTGAAATGAATTAAGACTGGAGTACTGTTGAGAAGGGATAATTGTATTTTGTAATGTGAGAAGGACATGAGATTTGGGAGGGGCAAGGGGTGGAAGGTGGAATGATATGGTTTGTGTTTGTGTCCTCACCCAAATCTCAGGTCGAATTGGAGGAGGGGACTGGTGGGAGGTGATTGGATCATGGGGACAAATTTCTTCCTTGCTCTTCTCATGATAGTGAGTGAATTCACATGAGATCTGATGTTTTAAAAGTGTGTGGCACTTCCCTCTTCCTTCTCTCTCTCCTGCTTCACCATTGTGAAGATGTGCCTACCTCCCCTTTGCCTTCCACCATGATTGTAAGTTTCCTAAGGCCTCCTAGTCATGCTTCCTATTAAGCCAGTGGAAATGTGCACCAATTAAACCTCTTTTCTTTACTCAGTATCAGGTAGTTCTTTATTGCAGCATGAGCATGGACCAATACACTAACTGACCTAGAGAGATTTTTAGTTCAGTAAGAAAAGCATAATGTAGAGAAATGTATACAGTGAAACCATATTTGTGTGTGTGTGCAAAATAATGCTCAAATTCCCAAGCTATGCATACTGGTGTATGATTGTGCTAATGTATGATAGTGGAGAAGGTGTGAAAGACACATAGATTTTGAACCTTGATTTTGCTGTTAGCTGGAGATGAGGAAGGGAGGATAATATATGGAAGGATAGGATAGATATTGTTTTGGTGAAAAGAAGTAGGTCTAAAGCCAGAATGAAATGTGAATGATTGTCTAATGGAGAAAGGCTTTTGGTCTCTGAAACCTTTTGCAAAGCTTACTATTGTGAGCTAGGCTTTGGTTGTTGCTCCAACTCCTGACTTTTGGGCTCCAAAGTCAATAATAGTTGTAGCATAATTTAATTTCAAAGGTTTAGGAGTCCTACAATCAAGCCAAAAAATGAAGGATCCTTTTAGAGGAATTAAAAGCTGACTAACATTAGATTTCTTCTCTGAGCCAATAAATTCTAGAAGTCAGCAATAGAAGGTCTGCGGAAATTTAAGAGAAATAGAATGTGATAAAGACGTTTTCCCCAGCCATTTTGTCATCAATATAGGGCAGCAACAGTTTCATTTTCTGATCTCCAAAGGCTAAGAAAAGTTACTACTCAAGTATCCTTTCTGTAAAAATGACTCAAACCATTTATCTACATGATACGAAAATAAGTCAAAACAAGACCCTAAGTTGGGGAATTTGGGATTGGAAAGAGGCAGTAGTAAGCACTAAAACTAATTGAATATACAAAAATTTAGGATGATGTCAGGAAGATGGCAAAATAGAAAGTTCTATCCCTCATACCCCTGTAGAAACACCAATTTTAGCAACCACTCATAGAAAAGAATACTTTTGTGGGCGCCTCAGAGTCCAGCTGAGAGATTGCAACACTCTGGTGGAACAAAAAATTCAAGAGCCGGTATATTGAAGAGGTTAAAAAAGTAATTTCACTTTACCCACATCACCCCCTCACCCAAAAGCTCAGGGCTGAGAGAGGCCCCCTGTGCTGAGAGAGGCCCATAACTTCTCCCACAGGGGAAGTGAGCACTCAACGTCTACAGTCTTTTGGGACACTGCCCAGGAGGCTCATTTCTATCTCATCTCAATGAATGAGAACAGAATGCCAAGAGGACTGGCATGGCTGAGTTGTCTGGGAGCAGCTAGGAGGAGGGAGAAAAGGTGGGAGTGTATAGCCACTGGCATGTGATTATCAGCAGGCTCACAAATGGTACCAAGAGGCCTGCCATGAGCCCCATAGGACAACTCACCTGTGGAACTCCCAACAAGTAGACATATGATCCCAACACCCTGCCCCTCCACCCTGTGGACAGTGCCCTACATGTTCCTGTGTGTAACACATACAAGCTCCTACAGACAACACATGGATCTCGATAGCAGGTACAGATATTAGCAGCTGGCTTTTTTCTGATAGTTTGGGAAAAAGCACACAATCTTGAACACCTCAGAGCACGGTCCTAGGGAAAATAAATGGAAGACTCTTAGCAATCGGCATGGCTTTTTAAGATCAAGAGAAGTCACACAATCTTAAGACTTCTCCTCTAAGAAGGATCAAGACGAGTGGATAGATACATCAATAGAACAGGCCTGAGAGACACCCAAAGTCTCTAGCCAGGCTCACTGGTGTAGGTCTTTCACTCCTAAAGCCAGTCAACAAAGACTGGAGGAAGTGATTGCCTCTTCAAATGTGAAGACAACAATGTAAAGCTTCAAGAAACCTAAAGAATCAAGGAACTATAATACCACTGAAGGAGCAAAATAAAGCTCCAGTGGCTGACGTCAAAAAAATGGAGGTATATAAATCACCAAATAGTTTCAAACAATCATTTTAAAGAAGCTCAGTGAACTACCAGAGAAAATAGATAAATAATTTTAAAAAATCAGTTAAACAACACACGAATAAAATTAGAAGTTCAACAAAGAAAAATAGACCATTAGTAAGAACCAAACTGAAATTCTGGATATGCAGAATACAATATCTGGACTAAAAAATTCAATAGAGATCTTTAATAACAAACTCAATCAGGCAAAAGAGAGAATTAGTAAACTCAAAGATCATTTGAAATTATTCAGTCAGAAAAATAAAAAGAAAAAAATGAAAAATAATGAGGAAGGCCTGCAGAACTTACGGGACACCACTGAACAAACCGATAGATATGTTATGGGAATCCAGGAAGGAGCAGAGAAAGAGAAAGGAGCAGAAAACTTATTAAAGAAGTAACAATAGAGAACCTCTCAAATCTGGAGAGGGAAATTAACATCTAGATCTGTGAAGCCCAAATAACTCCAAATAGGTTGAGCTGAGCATAAATAGGTCTGCAAGAAAAGTATACCTAGCAAAGCTATCCTTCAGAAGTAAAGTAGGGATAAAGACTTTCCTAGACAGACAAAACTGAGGGAGTTCATCACCACTAGATAGCCTTACAAGAAATACTAAGGAAAATTCTTCAAGTTGAAATGAAAGAATGCTAACTGGCAATTAAAAATGTATGAAGGTATAAAACTCATTGGTAAAGGTAAGTAGAGAGTCAAATTTAGAATACTCTTAATACTTTAATGGTGATGCATAAGTCACTTTGAACTCTAGGATAAAGGTTAAACAAAAAAGTATTAACAATAACTACAGCTGCAATAATTAGTGATGCTCAATATGAAAGATGTTATTTATTACATCAATAACATGTGTATGGGGGAAAAGTGTAGAATTGTTATATGCAATCAAAATTAAGTTGTTAAAATAGACTGCTATAAGATGTTTTATACAAGCTTCATAGTAATCGTAAAGAAAAAGCCTCAAGTAGAGACACAAAAGATAAAGGAATCAAAGCAGACTACTACCCTAAAAAAATCAAATCACAAAAGATGATAAGAGAGAAAAAATTATAAAACAGAAAACAAATAACAAAATGTCAATAATAAGTCCTTACTTATCAATAATTACTCAAATATAAATGGCCTAAGTTCCCCAATCAAAAGATATGGAGTGATTGAATGGATTAAAAAAATCCAACTCTGTGCTACTTAAAATTGACTCACTTAAGATTTAAGGACACACATATGCTGAAAGTGAAGGGATAGAAAAATATATTGCATGCAAATAGTAACCAAAAGAGGGCAGGAGTCACTGTACTTATATCAGTCAAGACAGACTTTAAGTCAGAAATTGTCACAAGAGATAAAGAAGGTGATCATATAATGAGAAGGGGCCAATTCATCAACAGAATATAATAATTGTAAACATATATGCAACCATCATTTGAGTACCTCAGTATATAAAGCAAATATTACCAGAACTGAAGGGAGAAATAGACAGTAATACAATAATGGTAGGCGACTTAAATGCTCCAATGTTAACAATGGATGGATAATCCAGACAGGTAATCAATAAGGAAACATGGACTTGAACAACACTATAGACCAAATGGACCTAACAACATGTATAGAACCTTCCATCCCAAAGCAGCAGAATACACATTCTTCTTAAGTGCATATAAAATGTTCTTTGGAATACATTATATATTGGGCTACAAAATGAGTCTTAATACATTTAAGAAGACTGAAATTGTATTGAATATATCTTCTGACCACCCTAGTATGAACCTAGAAGTCAATAATAGTAGAAAATTGGAAAACTTGCAAATATGTGTAAATTAAGCAATATACTCCTGAAAAATCAATGGGTGAAAGAAGAAATCAGAAATATTTTGAGACAAACGAAAAGTGAAAACAAAGTATAATAAAACTTATGAGATGCAGCAAAATCAGTTTGAAGAAGGAAGTTTACAGTGATAAATACCTACAGTAATAAAGAAATTTCAGATAACCTAACTTTATACTCCAAGGAACTGGAAAAATAATAAATAGCCCAAAGTTACCAGAGGAAGGAAATAATAAAAATTAGAACAGAAATAAATGAAGTAGAGGTTAGAAAAACAATAGAAAAGATCAATGAAACTGAGAATTGTTTTTTAAAAGATAAAATTGACAAACCATTAGCCAGACTAAGAACAAAAGACAGAAAACTCAAATAAATAAAATTATGAATGAAAGAGAGAAACAGATAAATTCCTAGACATATATTATACGACCTACCATGACTGAACCATGAAGAGATAGAAAATCTGAACAGACCAGTAATGAGCAAGGAGATTGAATTACTAATAAAAAATCTTCTAATAAGGAAAAGCCCAGGACCAGATGGCTTCACTGGTGAATTCTGCCAAATGTGTAAAGAAGAGTCATTGCCAGTGCTTCTCAAATTTTTCCAAAAAGTTGAAGAAGGAACTTCCAAACTTATTCCATGAGGTAGGCATTACCCAATGCTAAAGCCAGAAAAGGATGACACAAGAACATCCCCTGTGAACATAAATACAAAATTCTCAACAAAATACCGGCAAATTGAACTCAACAGGATAGTCAAAGGGTGATATTCAATAATTGAATGGGAGTCTTCCCTCAGATGCAAAAATAAATCAACATATGCAAATTAATAAAGCATATTAACAGAATGAAAAATCATATGGTCATCTCAATAGAGGCAGAAAAAGCAGCGGACAAATTCAGCATCTTTTTATGATAAAAATTCTCAACAAATTAGGTGTAAGAAGAATATACCTCAATATAATAAATGCCATGTATGACAAGCCCACAGTTACCACATTTAACAGTAAAAAGCTATAAGCTTTTCCTCTAAGATCAGAAATAAGAAAAGGATGAGGCCGGGTGTGGTGGCTCACACCTGTAATCCCAGCACTTTGGGAGGCCGAGGCAGGAGGATCACGAGGTCAGGAGATCGAGACCATCCCATCCCGGCTCACACAGCGAAACCCCGTCTCTACTAAAAATACAAAAAAAAAAAAAAACTAGCCGGGCATGATGGCGGGCACCTGTAGTCCCAGCTACTTGGGAGGCTGAGGCAGGAGAATGGCGTGAACCCGGGACATGGAGCTTGCAGTGAGCCGAGATTGCGCCACTGCACTCCAGCCTGGGCGACAGAGCGAGACTCCATCTCAAAAAAAAAAAAAGAAAAGAAAAGGATGCTCACTCTCACCATTTCTGTTCAACATAGTTCTGAAAGTGCTAGCCAGAGCAATTAAGCATGAAAAAAAAGATAATTTGGAGACACAAATAAATGGAAAGATATCCCATATTTATAGATTGGAATAATTAATACTGTTAAAATGTCCATACTATCCAAAGTGATCTCTAGATGCAATGCAATCCCTGTCAAAAATCTAATGTCGGCCAGGCATGGTGGCTCATGCCTGTAATCCCAGCACTTTGGGAGGCCGAGGTGGGCAGATCACCTGAGGCTAGGAGTTTGAGACCAGCCTGACCAATATGGCAAAACCCTGTCTCTGCTAAAAACACAAAAAATTAGCTGGGCATAGTGGTGGGCACCTGTCCTCCCACCTACTTGGGAGGCTGAGGCAGGAGAATCACTTGAACCTGGGAGGTGGAGGTTACAGTGAGCTGAGATTATGCCATTGCACTCCAGCCTGGGTAATAAGAGCGAAACTCCATCTTAAAAAAAAAAAAAAAATCTAATGTCGTTTTTCACAGAAATAGGAGAAAAAATCCCCAAACTTGTATGGAATGACAAATGATCCCAAATAACTAAAGAAATCTTCAGCAAAAAGAACAAAGCTAGAGGCATTACACTACCTGATTATAAAATTGACTGTAAAGCTATAGTAATCAAAATGGCATGGTACTGGCATATAAACAAACATAGGCTGGGCACGGTGGCTTATGCCTGTAATCTCAGCACTTTAGAAGGCTGAGGTGGGTGGATTACTTGAGCCCAGGAGTTTGAGACCAGCCTGGGCAACGTGGTGAAACTCTGCCTCTACAAAACAAAACAAACCCCAAAATTAGCTAGATGTGATGATATTCCCCTGTAGTCCCAGATACTTGGGAGGCTGAGATGGGAGGATCACCTGAGCCTGGGGAGGTTGAGGGTACAGCGAACTGTGATTTCACCATGGCACTCTAGGCTGTGTGACAGAATGAGTCCCTGTTTCAAAAAAAGAAAAAAAAAAATCCTCAGACATACAAGTCAATGGAACAGAATAGAGCCCAGAAATCAATCCATACATTTACTTACAGTCAATTTATGTTTGACAAAAGGTGCCAAAAACACAAAAGGGGGAAAGGACAGGCTCTTCGATAAACAGTGTTGGGAAAACTGAATGTTCCAATAGAGAAAACAGGGACCCTCTTTCATACCATATACCCCTGTTGGACCCTTCTTTCATACCGTGTACAAAAACAACTCAACATGGATTACAGCCTTAATCGTTAGACCAGAAACTGTAAAACAAAACAAAACAAAAAAACTAGAAGGAAATATGAGGAAAATGCTTTATGACATTATCCTGTGCAACGATTATTTTTTGATATGCCCTGGAAAGTACAGACAATAAAAGCAAAAATAGACAAACAGGATTGCATCACACTAAAAATCTTCTACACATGACTGTTTCCTTTGTTATATAGCCCATGTCCTTCCTTTCTTTTCCTATTAACTCTTTCAGATGTATGGTTTGCAAATATATGCTCCTATGGGATGGGGGTATGTATTTGCAAACCATACATCTGAAAAAGGGTTACTATTCATAATATTTAAGGGACTCAAACAACTCAATAGCAAGGAAACAACTCAATTTAAAAATATGCAAAGGAGAAACGTCCCTGCCTGACAGCTCTAAAGAGAGCAGTGGTTCTCCCAGCATGGCGTTTGAGCTCTGAGAATGGATAGACTGCCTCCTCAAGTGGGTCCCTGACCCCCATGTAGCCTAACTGTAACCTCCCAGTAGGGGCCAACAGACACCTCATAAGGTGGGTGTCCTCCTGAGATGAAGCTTCCAGAGGAAGGATTAGGCAGCAATATTTGCTATTCTGCAATATTTGCTGTTCTGCAGCCTCCGCTGGTGATACCCAGGCAAACGGTCTGGAGTGGACCTCCAGCAAACTCCAACAGACCTGCAGCTGAGGGACCTGACTGCTTGAAAGAAAACTATCAAACAGAAAGGAATAGCATCAACATCAACAAAAAGGACATCCACACCAAACCCTACCTGAAGGTCACCAACATCAAAGACCAAAGGTAGATAAAACCATAAAGATGGGGAGACACCAGAGCAGAAAAGCTGAAAATTCTAAAAACCAGAGTGCCTCTTCTCCTCCAAAGGATGGCAGTTCTTGCTAGCAATGGAACAAAGCTGGATGGAGAATGACTTTGATGAGTTGACAGAAGTAGGCTTCAGAAGGTTGGTAATAACAAACTTCTCCGAGCTAAAGAAGCATGTTCTAACCCATCGCAATGAAGCTAAAAACCTTAAAAAAAGGTTAGACAAATGGCTAACTAGAATAAAAAGTGTAGAGAAGACCTTAAATGACCTGATGGAGCTGAAAACCATGGCACAAGAACTTCGTGACACATGTACAAGTTTCAATAGCCAATTCGATCAAGTGGAAGAAAGATATTTGTGATTTAAGATTGAATTAATGAAACATAGTGAAAAGTTTAGAGAAAAAAGAGTAAAAAGAAACAAAGTCTCCAAGAAATATGGGACTATGTGAAAAGACCAAATCTACAATTGATGGGTGTACCTGAAAGTGATGAGGAGAATGGAATCAAGTTGGAAAACACTCTTCAGGAGAACTTCCCCAACCTAGCAAGACAGGCCAACGTTCAAATTCAGGAAATACAAAGAACACCATAAAGATACTCCTTGAGAAGAGCAACCCCAAGACACATAATTGTCAGATTCACCAAGGTTGAAAAAGACACATGCACACGTATGTTTATTGCGGCACTATTCACAATAGCAAAGACTTGGAATCAACCCAAATATCCATCTGTGACAGACTGGATTAA
>NW_012115921.1:2675707-2676078 GCF_000951035.1 Colobus angolensis palliatus
CCAATTAAAAGACACAGACTGGCAAATTGAATAGTCAAGACCCATCAGTGTGCTGTACTCAGGAGACCCATCTCATGTGCAGAGACACACATAGGTTCAAAATAAAGGGATAGAGGAAGATCTACCAAGCAAATGGAAATAATAAAAAAAAAGGCAGGGGTTGCAATCCTAGTCTCTGATAAAACAGACTTTAAACCAACAAAGATCAAAAGAGACAAAGAAGGCCATTATACAACTGTAAAGGGATCAATTCAACAAGAAGAGCTATCTATCTTGAATATATATGCACCCAATACAGGAGCACCCAGATTCATAAAGCAAGTCCTTAGAGACCTACAAAGAGACTTAGACTCCCACACAATAATAATGGG
>NW_012115921.1:2684138-2693747 GCF_000951035.1 Colobus angolensis palliatus
GGAACATACCTCAAAATAATAAGAGCTATTTATGACAAACCCACAGCCAATATCATACTGAATGGGCAAAAGCTGGAAGCATTCCCTTTGAAAACCGGCACAACACAAGGATGCCCTCTCTCACCACTCCTATTCAACATAGTGTTAGAAGTTCTGGCCAGGGCAATCAGGCAATAGAAAAATAGGCAAAGGAACTGAATAGACACTTATTAAAAGAAGACATGCAAATGGCCAACATATCAAAATAAATACTCAGCATCAGTAATCATTAGAGATATATAAAATAAAACCACAATGAGATATCACCTTGCACTTGTTAGACGCCTGTAACTAAAAAGACAAAAGATAACAAGTGTTGGTGGGAACGTGGAGAAAAGGGAATTTTTTTTTTTTTTTGAGATGGTGTCTTGCTTTGTCACCCAGGCTGGAGTGCAGTGGCACGATCTCAGCTCACTGCAACCTCCACCTCCCTGGTTCAAGCAATTCCCCTGCCTCAGCCTCCCAAGTAGCTGGGATTACAGGCGCACGCCACCACACCTGGCTATTTTTTTTGTATTTTTAGTAGAGACAGGTTTTCCCCATGTTGGCCAGACTGGTCTCAAACTCCTGACCTCATACGATCCACCCACCTTGGCCTCCCAAAATGCTGGGATTACAGGTGTGAGCCACCACACCCGGCCGAGAAAAGGGAACTTTTGTATACTGCTGGTGGGAATGTAAATTGGTAAAGCCGTTGTGAAAACAGTATGGAGTTTCCTCAAAAAAGTTATAAACACAACTATCGTATGATCCAGCAATCTCACTTCTGAATATGTATCCAAAGGAAATGAAGTCAGTATGTAAAAGGGATAGCCACACTCCCATATTCATTGCAGGATTATTCACAATAGCCAAAATACAGAATCAAACTAAGTGTCCATCAACAGATAAATAAATAAAAGAAAATGTTATACAGTCATGTGTCACTTAATGATGGAGATATATTCTGGGAAATGTGTTTTTAGGTGATCTTGTTGTGTGGACATCATAGAATATATTTACATAAACCTAGAAGGTATAGCTAACTACACATCCGGACTATACATATTGCCTATTGCTCCTAGGCTGCAAACCTTTAGCATATGACTACACTGAATACTGCAGATAATAGTAACATAATGGTATGTATTTGTGTATCTAAACATAGAAAAATTACAATAAAAATATGGTATAAAAGATAAAAATGGTATACCTGTATAGGGCAGTTACCATAACTGAGCTTGCAGGACTGGAAGTTGCTCTGGGTGAGTCTGTGAGTGAGTGATGAGTGAATGTGAAGGCCTAGAACATTTCTGTACACTACTGTAGACTTTATAAACACTGGACACTTGGTCTACACCAAATTTATAAAAAGAATTTTTCTTTCCTCAATAATAAATTAACCTTAGCTTATTGTAATGTTTTAACTTTATATGCTTTTCAATATTTTACAACTTAATGACTCTTGTAAAACTTAGCTTAAACCACAAACACATTGTACAGCTGTATGAAAATATTTTCTTTCTTTATTTTCTTCTATAAGCTTTTTTCCATTTCTAAATTTTTTATTTTCTCTTTTGACTTTTAAAGTTTTTGTTAAAAATGAAGACATAAACACACACATTAGCCTAGGCCTGCACAGGGTCAGGGTCATCAATATCTCTGTCTTCCAACTTCACATCTTCTCTCACTGGAGTCTTTTGGGGCAATAACACACATAGAGGTGTCATCTTCTGTGATAGCGTCTTCTTCTGCAATACCTCCTGAAAAACTTGCCTGAGGCTGTTTTAAAGTTAACTTTTTAAAAAAAATAAGTAGAAGGAGTACACTCTAAAATAATGATAAAAAGTATAGTATAGGCCGGGCGCAGTGGCTCATGGCTGTAATCCCAGAACTTTGGGAGGCTGAGGCAGGGGGATCACCTGAGGTCAGGAGTTTGAGAGCAGCCTGGCCAATATGGTGAAACCCCGTCTCTACTGAAAATACAAAAGTTAGCCAGGCTTGGTTGTGGTGTGCCTGTAATCCCAGCTACTCGGGAGGCTGAGGCTGGAGAACCGCTTGAACCCAGGAGGTGGAGGTTGCAGTGAATGGAGATCGCGCCATTGCACTCTAGCCTGGGTGACAAGAGCGAAACTCCATCTGAAAAAAAAAAGTATAGTATAGTAAATACATAAACCAGTAATATAGTTGTTTATTATCATTATCAAGTATTACTGTACATAATTATATGTGCTATGCTTTTATACTTCTAGCAGTACAGTAGGTTTCTTTATACTAGCATCACCACAAACATGTGACTAATGAGTAATGCACTACACTACACCATTATGAGGGCTACAATGTAATAAGACAATACGGATTTTTCAGCTTCATTATAATCTTATGAGATCAGTGTAATACATGTAATCCATCATTGACTGAAATGTCATTGTGCAGTGCATGACTATACACACACACACACATGCACACACACAATGGAATATTATTCAGCATTAAAAAAGAAGGAAATTCTTTCATTTGCGACAACATGGATGAATCTGGAGAACATAATGTTAAGTGAAATAAGCCAGGCATAGAAAGACAAATACTACATGATCTCACTTACGTGTGGAATCTGAAAAAGTTGAACTTGTAAAAACAGAGTAGAATGGTGGTTGCCAGGGAATGGGGGTGGGGAGTGGTGAGAGAATGGGGACATATTGGCCAAAGGTTATAAAGTCTTTTTTTTTTTTTTTTTTGAGACACAGTCTCTCTGTCACCATGCTGGAGTGTAGTGGCACTATCTCAGCTCACTGCAAACTCTGCCTCCCGGGTTCAAGTGATTCTCCTGTCTCAGCCTCCCGAGTAGCTGGGACTATAGGTGCCCTCCAGCATGCCCGGCTAATTTTTGTATTTTTTTTTTTTTGTAATTTTTGTAGGCACATCCTGCACAGCCCTAGATCCCTTAAACCTTGATTCCATACAACACATGTTTTTGTGAGCTCAAAGTTGGGGCAAAGTGGCTGGGGCAAAGTTACAAATTAACAGCATCTCAGCAAAGCAACTGTTCAAGGTACAGGTCAAAATGGAATTTCTATGTCTTCCCTTTCTACGTAGACACAGTAACAGTCTGATCTCTCTTTCTTTTCCCTACACATTATACTTCAATAAAGAAAAAATAATGCTACTATAGGCAACAAAATGGAATGCAAAAGGCATACACCTTTAAGTATTTACCTAGTTATTTTTAATAGCATATTCAGGTTGTAAAAGAACACAAGCTCATTGTTATTAATTTTAAAATGCAGAAAAATTATAAAGAAGAGAGAAAACCCCATAGTCTCATCATCCAAAGGCAACACTATTAATGTTTTTATGAATTTTTCTTTCTCTGTGCATCTCTCTATATTTTAAAAAATACTGTTTAATATTCTATTGCATTATATTATGAATATTTACTCCATTAAATATTCTTTGAACAGTTAACTTTTAGAGGTTTTATGATATTTCATTGTAAGACGTGCTATAAGTTATTCATTTTCTCACTTGGGGACATTTATGTTGCTTCTAGTTTTTAGGTATATTTAAGAAAAAATTCTTCTACAAGTGCCTTATTAATTATGTTGAACTGCATCAATAACATTTTCTTTATATACATTCTGAGAATTACTGGGTTAAGAAGCATAAACATTTAAAAATAACTTGATGCCTGTTGCCAAGTAATTTTCCAGAAAGTTAGTTCTAATTTTTCCTTCCACTAGCTGTGTATGAGAGTGCTCATCTCACTGCGCTCTTTAATGTCGGAGTAGGAAATAAAAGCTCTGCCAATTTGATAGGTAAAAGGAACTGTTTCCTTAAATGTCTTTCTTTTTGAAAAATTAAGTGTAATTTGTTCTTTCTTTCTTTTAAAATCAATATAGTAGAACATTTGGAAAATACAGAAAACCATGGGGAAGAAAATAACAATCATATGTTTATCACTTTTGAGTATACACAGTGTTTTCACACATTTTCTATTGAGTCCTTCAAGCAATTTCATGAGGTATGGCCGTTAGTGTTGTTCCTACTTTACAGGTATTCCTACTACAGGTCAGAGAGGTTAAGTGAGCTACCTATGTCATACAGGTAGTGAGAGGTGGTGCGGGGCACTAGATCAGCCCTTTGGACATTTAATCTCAAGATTTACCCATTGTACTAGTTTCCCTGGAGGGACTGGAGATGAGAGGTTAGGGGTATCAAATACATTCCTGGTTACTCAGAGCAAGGGGTTCATTGTTTGGTGCTGGAAGAATTAGTGGGGGTGCGGTCCAGAAGCAGTGGAAAGAAAGCCTAGGACCAAGAGTGAAGGGTCCTGGTTTCCAGTCCCACCTTGCTCATGGATTTGATGTGTGATATGGAAGTCATGTCTCCTTCTGAATCTCAGTTTCACAATTTCATAAATTAGGATGGGCCTGAAAAGCCAGGATACCATTAACTGCTGAACCTTTGATACTTGGCTCAGCCTCATCCACCTCTGCTATGACTCTAGTGGCTGGGCCTTTGTTTTGCCTCAGCAGAGAGAGACTGGTTTCCAGGCCACATTCCAGGGAAGCAGGCACTGGGAACAACAGAGCAAGCTCTCCTGCTATGTAGTGATTCTTAGCACAGGTTGGGGAGGTCAGCCTCAGGTGGTACAGAGACCCTGACAACCCTAGGGATTAATGTAGCACCCTGGGGTCCTTTCGACTCTGCTTCCACAGTGAAAGTTTGGAAGGTCATGAGCTATATCACAAGAGGTTGACGCTGGTGTGGGCATAAGCTCCCTCTACATTCACAGAACTCTTCTGATTTATAACAGAAGGCCAGGTTTGGGAGGCAGAGCCTGGGCTTTGTAACCTGTAGTAGGTAGCCTCACACTATCCAGATCACTTTGGCAATGAATACATTGTTATCTGCACTGTTATCTGGCTTTCTTCCCTGTTTGCTCTAAACATCAAATTTTGATTCTCTGGCCTTCTTGAAAATTCTGGTTTCTTGACTTCAGGTGCTGGCAGGCTCTGCTTCTGGCCCTGGATTTCACACCACTGATGTGACATTATATCCTCTTCACCCCTCAAACAAGTTCTCTCCTCTTGGTTTGGACACTTCTTCTCCCTTTCCTGTTGGACTTCCTGTTTAGGACAGATTCACTGGGTCTGAGAGAGAAACAAACTGAGAATGGCAGTCCTAAGAATGCCTCCTTCCACTTCAGCCTTTTAGTTCACACCAGGTCTTGAGGATTTAGATTTCATTTTAGTTTATACCTTGTAATCATAAATTGTCAATGAAATGACCACAGAGGATGGTCTGAGATATTACATTTGGGGTTTTGGTTAGTCTTGGTTTTATGCAAAGACACACCATGGGAGCTGGGTGGTGTGTTAGTAGATGTATAAGGCTAGGGATCCAGAGTTTCCCATATCCCAGCACTTGAAATTCCCAAGGGAACCTTATGCATAAGACAATATGCTGCCAACATCCATTCATCCAACAAATGCTTATTGAACACCTGTTACGTGTCAAGCATTGTTCTAGGTGTTGGGATACAGTAGTGAAGAAAATAGACAAAAACTCTTGTCCTCATGTGGTGAGAATGGGAATAGAACACAAGAGTGGGGGCAGCTCAGGGCACCAGGAAGGAGGGTGAGGGGTGTAATTTGTATAATCCCAGAGGCACACTCTCCACATTTCACAATCACATGAATGACCAGTCTGACTGGCTCTGCTGCAGTGTCATTTGGAAAGATGGCTGTTGTTTTCTGTTTTTAGATTATTCATAATTATAGCAGCCAGCATAGAATATGCCCTTTATGCCAGGCACTATGCAATATATTAATTCATCCTCATGTCAACCCTGTAAAGGTGATATTATCACCCCCATTTTACAGATAAAGAAATTGAGGCATGGTAAGGTTAAATAATATTCTCAGTGTCACACAGCTAGATTGTCTATCTGCCTACAAAGATGTGCTCTGAAACAGTACCCATTACTGCCCCAGCCCTGGAGAAATGCCACTAGGCCTACACAGGAAAACGGAGGCAAAGCCAAGCAGAAGGATGGCATGAAACCAGTTACATATTGTTCAGAGTCCTATTTAACTTACTCTTTTCCACATCAAAGCCACCAAACAAAAACTGTTCATAAAACAGTTAGAGGAACTCTCTTATAGAAGCAGCTGGTGAAAGTGGCTGGTTGCTAGGTGTTGCTAGGGCAACTTAGCTGGGAGTCTGGTCTTGAAGTAATTAAGCAGGGTGTATAAATTACCTCAGTTGGTTTTCCCCAGAATAGGCAGTTCTCTGCATACAAGGAGGTGACTAGGTTCTCTCTTTTCTCCCAACTTCAAAAACAGATAGGAAGGCTTCCTTTTGAAGATGCATAGGAACATGTCATGGTAGGGTGATGGGCTCCTCTTCAGATCCCACAGAACAGCTGGGGTCAGCCAGGGCGAGATCAAGGATGAATGTAGGTAGATGCCAGCAAGGGAAGAGCATGATCAGAGCCTGTGAGTGGGCTGGGAGTGAGGGCAAGAGCCAGGAGGCAGGACCAGAGCTGACAGAAACCAGAGAACAGGCACAATAGCAGGAAAAATACCCCCACACGTGCCACAGCAGGCCAGGCTTGCCAGTATGAGGACTCACTAGAATTTACAATGAGATGGAATGAAGGAACTACACAGGGCTAGAAAGGAATTATCAACTTGTAATTATAACCTGTCTACTCCTATTAACAGCAACATTTATTGAGTAAAGTGTCAGGCCCTGTACCAAGATTTAATTTAGATTTAATGTAAGATGAGATTTAGATTTACATTTTAAAATCTACATTTAGATTTAATGTAATCCTATTAATGTAGGTAGTATTATCTGCCATTTCACAGATGAAGAACTGAAGGATTAATTATTTAACTTGTCCACTGTTATTCAGATAATCAACAGTGGATTCTGGAATCAAACCCATTTCTGTCTAGCTTTAAAACAGAGACCTTTAACCACCGTGCTAACTTGTAGTTATTCCACTTATGGGGGTTTCCATGTCCAGCTTGCTTTAAAAGCACCAAACGACTTTTGACACTGCATGCCATGGCCAGGGTTGGTGAGCTTGTGAAGGCCTTACCAGCTTCCTGAGACTGTCACACTCACTTTTCAGTGTCTCTAGAGCCTTGCCGTGGAGGCAGTGTTCATTTTGGCCTTTCATTATCTGGGAGAAAAAATAAATTATTTCCATAAATACAGTGATCAGAGTCAAAAGAAGTCACACTGTGTATTCATTATCTATTGCTGCACAGTAGATCACCCCAAACTTTAACTGCTTAAAACAACAAACATTTGTTATATCACACAGTTTCTGAGAATCAGGAATGCAGGAGCAGCTTAGCTGGGTGGTTCTAGCTCAAGGTCTCTCATGAGGTTGTAGTCATGATGTTGGCAATGGTCTCATCTGAAAGCTTGACTGGAGCTGAAGGATCTACTTTCAAAATGGCTCACTCCTATGGCTATTGGTAGGCAGGATGCCTCAGTTCCTCTCTATAGGACTGTATGCATGGATTCATGAAATGGCAACTCATTTTACCCAGAGTGACTGATTGGAGAGAGAAATTGAGAGATGGAGAGATTGAGAGATTGAGAGAGAGAGAGAACGCAAGAGAGTGCAATGCATTTTTTTACCTAGAGTCTGAAGTTACACACCATCACTTCTCCATATTCTGTTTGTTAAGAGTGAGTCACTAAGTACAAGGGGAGAAAAGTTAATCTGCACCTCTCGAGTGGAGGCGTATAAAAAATATGGGACATATTTTTGAAATCATCACACAGCATAAACAAAGACCTAGGTGGAAAAAATTATATGGCTAAATGCAGAGATGTGGAGTGGACAAAAGTCCTCTTGAGACGGCTGCTGGTGCTAGGCAACACATTTGTGTTCTGAACACAGGGGAGCATGTGCTTGCATGAGTCTCTGATGACTGCCACCATCCAGATAACAATGATTCATTCCATTTTCTCTTTGTCTAGAGAAAAATCTCATTCTGTGCAAGCCAAGCTGTTTATGGATCTTTCTATCTATTCATCCATTCATATGGGACCCAGGGCATGATAACAGCTATTCAAACTGGAATGTTAATTAGATGGAAAAATGTACACATCAGCTATCTCCGTTTCAACTGAGAAATCTGGCTGAGGTACATAATTTGCTTCAATGTCATCTGTGTCAAGATTTTGAAAGGGTGGCAATATATCACTGTGTTAGACAAAAGGCATGGGATAAAAGGGGAAGGAACTATTCATGGCAACATGGGTTTCAGGATATTAATAAGTGCAAATATTTGCTTCTCTATGCAAGCATTAAAGCTCCCTTCTTATTTCTCGGTTCTCATGCCCAAAGTTATTTGCTTTTTACTACTGACATTGAAGCAGAATATTAGCTTATCTTTTGGCTCTGAAATGTAGCTTTTATGACAGGGAAGTGCAACAAACAACCTTAGTGCTGACTATCCCCCTCTGTCTTGGCTGTGATTCAGGGAGTCTATAGTGAAGAGAAGTGATAGATAGCCAAGTGTGATATTAAATAGACTTTGAGAGATAGCTCCTAATGGTGTCCACTTTGGCCCTGGCTCTTTCCTTCTCTTCCTTCCTTCCCCTCTCCTTTTCATGGTAGAATAGCTGACCCCATTGAGTAGATGGATGTCATTGGCCTTGACATCATGCACCTTGATCCTAGAGCAGTCTCAGTTGTTCCCTTGGAATGTAGCTCAGATACCTCTCACATGGAAGATTACATTGCCAAGGAAGTCAGAATTGCTTCCTAAGTATAAGGGTGATGCAGACTCCTTGCAAAGGAGACAGGATAGCCCCCCGCCCAAACTTCTGGTGACTTATAGGGTAACTTATAGCAAGCAGGACAGTCTCAGGAAGAGCATACTCCATATGTTAGACTCTGTGTGCTATGTGGATTCTTCCTCACACATTGGGTGGTGACTGGGTAGCACTTAAACTACATACTTCTCTAGGCCACAAATATTCCATAAGAGGGAGAATAGACATTTTTTTTTTCTCATTTCTCCATTCTCTCATGTACTCCATTAGTAGGGGAAGTAGGGGTTTATCTTGTGGGAGAGAATTAGTCTGGAAGGAAACTTCTCCTTGGGTTGAGAGATGTCTGATTTTAGACCTAGTACAGGAACATCCACTGCAGCCCAGAGGGGAAGACCTGCCTGTTTCTTCTACCCTCAGGCATCACAGAACCAGAATCTACCCTCTTCTCTGAGGGGAGTCAGTAGCCCCTGTGTAAACGTGACAAGTGAAGGAGTCACTGACCCACGGTACCTGTCTCTAATTTCTAAAAACCAGATGGCTAGAGATAATAGATATGAAATCGCCTTCACATAGTGGGCTGTTGATCAATATTTGTTGAATAAATGAATAAACTCTAAGGTGGTACAAAGGTACAGCAATATGATTACAGGTATTTATTTCATTGCTGTAATCCTCATGTCAAAGCAAGAAAGGTCTGGGTTCTGTCAGAGAACACCATCCTGTTCTCTTCAGTTTACATTCCAAAGTGAGAGAAAATTATTATTTTCCTCCTCCCCCTCCTCC
>NW_012115921.1:2693797-2727779 GCF_000951035.1 Colobus angolensis palliatus
TCCTCCTCCCCTTCCTCCTCCTCCTCCCCTTCCTCCTCATCCTCTTCCTCCCTCTCCCCTTCCTCCTCCTCTTCCTCCCCATCTCCCTCCTCCCCCTCTTCCTCCCCATCTCCCTCCTCCCCTTCCTCCCCCTTGTCTCCCTTCCCCCCTTCCTCCTCCTCTCCTTCCTTCCTTCCTTCTTTCCTTCCTTCCTTCCTTCCTTCTTTTCTTTTCCTTCTTTCTTCTTCCTTTCTTCTTTCTTCCTTCTTCTTCTTCCTCACTACTATGTTAACGAGGAGGAAACTTTTTAAAGTTTAAATTTTTTACCTAAGAATACAGCTAACCAGGGAGGTGAAAGATCTCTACAGGGAGAATTATGAAACACTGCTCAAAGAAATCAGAGATGACACAAACAAATGGAAAAGTTTTCCATGTTCATGGATAGAAAGAATATCATTAAAATGGCCATACTGCCCAAAGCAATTTACAGATTTAATGCTATTCCTATCAAACCACCAACGACATTCTTCACAGAACTAGAAAAAGATATTTTAAAATTCACATGGAACAAAGAAAGAGCCCAAATAGCCATGGCAATCCTAAGCCAAAACCAAAAACCAACCAACCAAACAAACAAACAACAAAGCTGGAGGCATTACATTATCCGACTTGAAACTATACCACAGGGCTATAGTAGTCGAAACAACATGGTGCTGGTACAAAAACAGACACATAGACCAACGAAACAGATTAGAGAGCCCAGAAATAAGGCTGCACACCTACGATCATCTGATCTTCAATAAAGATGACAAAAACAGGTAAAAGGGAAAGGACTCCCTATTCAGTAACTGGTGCTAGGATAACTGGCTAGCCATATGCAGAAGGTTGAAACTGGACCCCTTTCTTACACTATATACAAAAATCAACTCAAGATGGATTAAATACTTAAATGTAAAGCCCCAAACTATAAAAATCCTGGAAGACAACCTAGGCAATACCATTCTGGACATAGGAATAGGAAAAGATTTCATGACTCCAAAAGCAATCGCAACAAAAGCAAAACCTGAAAAGTGGAATCTAAGTAAACTTAAGAGCTTCTTCACAGCAAAAGAAACTATCAAAAGAGTAAATAGACAGCCTGCAGAATGGGAGAAAATATTTGCAACCTACGCATCTGGCAAAGGCCTAATATCCAGTGTCTGTAAGGAACTCAAACAAATTTATGAGAAAACGACAAACCACCTCATTAAAATGTGGGCAAAGGACATGAACAGACACTTTTCAAAAGAAGATATACACGTGACCAACAAGCATATGAAAAAAAGCTAAATATCACTGATAATTAGAGAAATGCAAATCAAAATTACAATGAGATACCATCTCACACCGGTTAGAATGGCTGTTATTAAAAAGTCAAAAAATAACAGATGCTGATGTGTTTGCAGAGAAAAGGGAACATTTATACACTGCCTGTGGGTGTATAAGTTAGTTCAACCATTGTAAAAAGCAGTATGGCAGTTCCTCAAAGAGCTAAAAAACAGAACTACCATTTGATCCAGCAATTGCATTATAGGGTATATACCCAAAGGAATATAAATCATTCTACCACAAAGACACATACATTCATATGTTCATTGCAGCACTGTTCACAATAGCAAAGACATGGAATCAACCTAAATGCCCATCAATGACAGATTGGATAAAGAAAATGTGGTACATATACACCATGGAACACTATGTGGCCATAAAAAAGAACGAGATTTTTGCAGGAACATGGATGGAACTGGAGGCCATTTTCCTTAGCAAACTAACACAGAAAACCAAATGCCACATGTTCTCACTTAGAAGTGGGAGCTAAATCATGAGAACTCATGGACACATAGAAGGCAACAACAGACATCTGGGTATACCTGAGGGTAGAGGCAGAGAGGAGGAAGAGGATCAGAAAAATAGGCATCTATTGGGTACTAGGCTTAGTAACTGGGTGATGAAATAATCTGTGCAACAAAATACCATGACATGAAGTTGTATAACAAACCTGCATATGTACCTCAGAACCTAAAATAAAAGTAAAAAAAAGTACAGTTCAAATTTTTGTCAGAATTGTACATGCACATAAAATCTCAATTAGTCCTACCTGGTTTACTTAATACAAAAAGCAGCCCCCAGCCACCTCACCTATTTCCCCTTCCACAGAAGCAACCACTTTCACCTTTTCTAGTTATATTTTGATCCTTACCACGTTACCTTCAACAATATATCTATCTGTATTGATGCTTCCTGATTTTTCGTTTGTTTCAGGCATCATATATTGACCTCTCACTATGGAAATTGAAGATTTAGCTCTGTTTTTTCCTCTTGCCCCACCAAACACATGCACCCTTCCCATTTTCCCATCCTCTCAACATAATTATAATTTTGGTTAGATCAATATTCAATGTTTAAAATATTATGGCCATGTATGCTATTCAGGTCTGAGCCATTATAGTAAATAACTTTTTGGTTTCTCTGGAATTATCACACATGCCTTTTGCTCATGTGTATGTTGGTTATTTCATGTACTTATCACCAATTCGGCCCCAAACTCTCCAAAGATTGTCTAAATTTCCTTTCATTCACATCAGATATCCTTTCAATTCATCTTCTTAAAGTAGTTTTTTCCATAGCCTTCTGAACTGCTGATTGGTTTCCCTAGTTGGTATGAAGCTATTGTCCTGAGACATCCTTTCATCATCAATTTAGGGATTCCCTTTGCATCTCTCCCCTGTGGGACTCCTATTTCCTGTATTCTATTCTTCTTCTTTTTTGGTTTAACCTCTAATTTGGGTGAAGCACATCCTCAGTAGCTTCTTGAGAAAGGAGAAGTGGGAGATACATTTTTTGAGACCTTGCCTATCTGAAAATTTATGTTTGGAATTTCACTCTTGATTGATAGTTTGGCTAAGATTTTTAAACTACATATTTGTTATATATGACCTATTTTTTTCCCTCTAGAAATGTGTAGGCTCTTCTTTGTCTCCTGTGTTTTGAAAGTTCACATTGATGTGCCTTGGTTTGGGTATTTTTAATTATTTTTTAGGGCACTCCCTTTCAGTCTGGAAACTCATTGCCTATACATCTGGGAAATCTTTAATTGGTATTAGAGGGTCTTCTGTTTCTGGAATTCCTATTATGGAGATATTGGAGATATTTAATTATCTTACCTTATATTCTTCCTTTTCCATCAGTCTGGGTAGTTTCCTTAGCTCTTCAGTCCTTCTGCTGTGTTTCTCATTTTCACTCTTGTATTTTTAATTTCCTAGAGCTCTTCCTTGTTCTTTGAATGTGCCACTCTCCTTTTAGAGCGTCCTATTCTTGTTTCATAGATATATTCTTTTAGTTCTGTGAGCATATTAAAGTTATTTTTAAATGTTTTCCTTGTATGGCCTGTTTCCTCCCCACTCCCACCCCCTGTCCCATTTCTTTTTGTCTCTGTCCTTCATGTTAGAGACTTTCCTAAACTGCCTGGTAATTCTCAGATATCTGCTCATGCTTAGGAGCCAGGGACTAAAAATCTGTAGAGGATGTTTTTACACTGGAAACTTTTCTGTAGGGTTATCCAGCTATGCCATTGCTGTGGAAAACCCCAATGCCAATTTTTAAAAACTATTTTCTCTTGAACCAGCCAGATACCTTTTATAGACCCTACCACTCTGCTGACTGGAAGGCAAAGGCCTGGTTGCTGATGTTCTAGGAGCCCAGTGCAGGTAGCAAGATGGGAGTCTTAACACTTCACATGTATATGTTCACTTAATTTAATGTGGTATCTTGGCCTTCAACTGATTCTGTTGTTCTTCAGTCCAGACACCTTTTATTTTGTGCCCTACAGAGAATAAACCTCCTGTATTCTTTTTTTTTTTTTGAGACGGAGTCTAGCTCTGTCACCCAGGCTGGAGTACTGTGGCCGGATCTCAGCTCACTGCAAGCTCCGCCTCCCGGGTTCACGCTATTCTCCTGCCTCAGCCTCCCGGGTAGCTGGGACTACAGGCGCCGCCACGTCGCCCAGCTAGTTTTTTTGTAGTTTTTAGTAGAGACAGGGTTTCACCGTGTTAGTCAGGATGGTCTCGATCTCTTGACCTCGCTCGGCCTCCCAAAGTGCTGGGATTACAGGCTTGAGGCACCGCGCCCGGCTACCTCCTGTATTCTTGAGAAGGGGGAAGGGTAGTCACCTGGAGGCATACAGGCAGAGAAATAAGCTCTAATTGCTTCTTAAATAATTCTTAACCAATCTAACTTGTGTTACCTTCTCCATCCCCAGATCCAGAGGCATCAGTGCTGCTCATCTCCATGCTTTTTATTATTGTGTTAATTCTCAGCTTTCTCCACTGTCAGCTTAAGATTGAGCTTCAGCTCTACCAAGTCAGTGACCATTTAACCAATTGCTTACCATTTCTCCAGATTTTGTTGTTGTGGTCTCTTCCCTATGTTCCCTGCCCTTGTTGTTTTTGTTTCTTATGAGGTGTCTGACCCTGGGTAGCTAACTCTTGCTCTCCTGTGACTGCTTTCCCTCTTCCCACCACTGCCTGCTCTCTAGAGTCATCACACTGAGGTCCGGGGCAGGCCATAGCACCTTCAACTCCTTGGCACAGGGAGTTTTACCCAATTGCAGTGGGACTGTCTATGGAAGTGATCAAGAGCCATTTTGAGTACCAAGGCCAGGTCAGAGATTAAACAGAGGAAAAAGAGATGACTTCTGTCAACAAATTAAGAGAGGCCATCTGGGAGGAGGTTCTGAGAAGACCATTCATGTTTCAGTTCAATTAAATTCAAATTCACATGTTCTGTGAATAAGCAGGCATTGGGTTGGGATACGAAGTTGCTATAGCATAGGGGTTTAAATAGGGGGTTCCAGATAATGCCTGCATTTGAATCCTGGCTCCTTGATTACTGACTGTAATTTGCTTAGATTCTATAATCCTCAGTTTCCCAGTTGAGAAAATGGGGGTAATAATAGTACTTTTCTCAGGGGTTGTTGGGAAAGTTAATTAAATGCAAGAGTGCATATAAAGTAGTCAAGGAACTATAGCATGGTATATATAGACAGTGGCTCAGTATGCAGACTGTGCCAGAACACCTGGATCTGAGTCCTGGCAGTGACTTAGTAGCTCTGAGAACTTGGGCAAGTTACTTAAACTTTCTGTGCCTCAGTTTATTTATCTGTACACTGGAGATAATGTACTGTCAGGATTAAATGAGATAAGGTGTAGAAAGAACTTAATACAATGCCTGGTGCATAGACAACAATAATACTTGTTAAAAGGAGTATAACATGTTACTAGGACAACCCTTGAACAAGAGTGCCTGTGTAAAGCCCACATCTGTCACAACCAGGTGTCCTGGGTTAAGTTCCTTAATATTTCTTTGCCTTAGTTTCCTCATCTGTAAAATAAATAGAATCATACCCACTTTGCAAGGTTGTTGTGAGGATGAAATGAGTTAATACATGCATAGCACTAAGTACCTGTAAGTGTTGGTTATTACTATTGCACCAGATTTAGTTGTCTTTCTTTTCTTTTCTCTTTTCCTATTCTCTTTTCCCTTTCTCTCTCTTCCTTTTTTCTTTTGTTTCTTTCTGCTCTCTCTCTTTCTTTCCCTTCCTCCCTCCCTTCCTTCCCTCCCTCTTTTTTTTTTTTCTGTTCCTTGTAGAGCAGGGCTAACCCACAGGCAGTGTACCCAGAGTAGCCCAAATTAAGTTGTTTTTCTTCCATTTGCTTTTTCCCTAGTGTATTCCACCAAGGGAGGATTCTGTCACAAGTGTACCTCACAGGTCATGTAGCAGGAATGTCCTGGGAACATAAATTGAACCCGGGCCTGCCTGATTTCACAGTCTGATCACTTAAACTTATCACAGACTACTCTATCCTGCTGCAGAAAAACTGAGGAGAAAGAGCAACTTCTGCCAGGGTATAGAGAATGGCCCTGTCAGAGGAGGTGGTGGTTCAGCCAGGAGCTGAGTCACTCATAATCTCCTCTTCCTGCATTAAAAGCTGGTGTCAGGAGGAGACCTTGGAGACACTTCTGCCAAAGGCAGGGGCTGCTGGATCCCCCAGGAGGTGATGGGAGAAGAAAGCCAGGCTCTTCTGTGGGTGTCACCTGCCAGGCCCTGGCCCTAACAGGTGTGTAGCTCAGAGCCCAGACTGAATGCAGTGAGGACAGGAGGCTGCAGACATCACTCAGTGGCCTGATAATTGGATATTTCTATAACGACAAATTACAGTTGTTTCTCTTGTCATCAGTGTGAAAACATTTCCAAGGCCGTGATTTCCCAGGAGGGGCCGTGGTTGTTATCCAGTTAAGATTATGGAAATGCTGGCATAGGGGACGCGAAGCTGAATGGCTTCACGTGAAGCTGAATGGCTGAATGAAGCTGTGTTTCTGCAACACTGGCTTCTGGGTATTTGGCCCTAATGTTGAATGCAGAGAGAGGATCAGGCTCCTGTCATAACATTATCACTGTTAATTCTGCATGAGTGTCATGTTGAGATGAGCTGGGAGCCTTGTAGTTTTGTTATTTGGCTTCAGTCTCTACTGTTTTTTAATTTGACCAAAAGACATCAGATATAAACATCAGTGGAAGGTCCAGCTTTCCTTTGCTTGGAAAATGCTGAGAATTCACAGTGAAGATTCATCTTGGAAGCTTGCTCTCCAGTCACTGGCCTGTTACCTAAGCACTGATGTTCAAACATAGGTAAGAAAGTTCAAAGTGTCTGCTTTTCTGCCTTGTCCTCTCCAGGAAGTCAAACATCTGCTGTCTTCCAAAACTTAATCCTCATTGACAGAAATTCTAGAAGATAGGCTGAAGCCATCCTTGTCCTAGGGCTTGTTGGGGCTCCAGAGAAGAAAAAAAGTCCTTGGATAGAGGCAGTATCATGTTCATTTAACCTTTCCAAGTCTCGATTTCCTCATCTGCAAAATGGGGTTGTTGTGAGGCTTGGTGGCTAGCGCTTGACATATGGCATGGGCTACATGTAAGTGTTAGCTATGAAGAATAGGTGTTTCAGAGCTCTCAGGGTTTGAGCCCTTCTTGGCCTGAGAATCCCATGGAGATGGAGATGCAAGCCTCTCACAGGAGCCAAATCATTCTCCCTGTCTTCTGTGTTTTTCTGGGTAGATCGGCCTTCATGACCTGTCCTGGCATCCCTGCTTTCCCCAGTCTGGCTCAGTTGTTTACAGGGAGGACCATCTGCCTGCAGGATCAGACCCACCCAGGTGCTGAGCTGGTCCTTACTCAGGTCATCCATTCGTCCTACAGTCCCAAGCACCAGTGCCAGACACGGTACAGAGATGAAAAGAGCGAGGCCTTTGCCCTCAAGGAGCTCACAATCTGGTGGGAGAGATGGGCATGAAAACAGATTATAGCCACACATTGTGAAAACTCTGAGGTGGACATAGAGACAAGAAGAGGCCCTGTGGCTGCAAGAACCAACAGCCCACCAAATGCGATGCACCCTTGACAACAGGGTGGAGCTGAAAAGCTCCTGGACTACACTTCCCAGACCTCCTTGTGGCCAGGCATGAACTTGTGACTCGTTCCCACCAATGGGATGTGGGTGGGAGTGAGGTTACCACTCTGGCCAGAAATCTTAAGAAGTGGGTGTGCCTCTTCCAGTCCCTCTTACCCCTTTCATCAGCTGGATGTAGACAACTCTGAGACCCTAGGGGTTATGGAGCCAAAAGATGCATCTCTAATTTCTGCATAAGGGAAAGCTGCTTCCCAAATAGGGATGCCTACTTTAGACTATGCTGGAATGACAAACCTCTATTGCATCCAACCACTGAAATTTAAAAACGTGTTATCTAAGATTATCCTAATGGACACAAATGTCTAATCCAACGGGTGGCTTCAGGGAAGGATTCCAGGAAGAAGTGATACCTGGATCTTAGGTGCTAGCTGGGTCCAGGAGCTGGCAAGCAATGATGGGGGTAGTGATAGTGTTGAGATGAGGGGCGGGTGGAGGGAGATGGGAGAAACTGGGAGGATATTTCAGGCAAATGAACAAATGAAGCATGGAGTGTGTGCATGTGTGTGTGTGTGTGTGTGTATGTGTGTGTGTGTGAGAAGGAGTGGTCTGTGTGTGGGGGTGGTTGATTGGGTTGGTGGGGTGCAGAGACAGAAGCATTAAAGATGAGGCCTGGGTTTGTAAAGCCATGTATAATTTTTACTCATACAAGTGAATAGGAAAGGAAAAGGCAATTAATTTTTCTGTGAAAGGAAGTGGGCATGGTGGCATGTGCCTATAGTCCCAGCTACTCAAGAGGCTGAAGTGGGAGGATTGCTTGAGCCACTCCAGCCTGGGCAACACGATGAGATCCTCATCTCTGAAGTTATAATAATAATAATAATAATAATTCTGTAATAGGAGAACTTGTTTTAATTTTGTTTTTAAAACTCTCCCTGTGTAGCATGTCCTAGCTGCCAAACACTTTTCTAAGCCCTTTACGTATATTAAGTCATTAATCTTAACAATAAATCCTTGAGTATCATGGGTACAATGATTTCATTGCCTCACTTTGCAGATGAGGAAACTGAGTCACAAAAGATTAAACACTTTGCCAGCTGGTAAGTGGCAAAGTAAGGATTTGGACCCAGGGAGTCTGTTTCCTGGTTCATGTTCCTGACCACCATGCTCTGTTTCTTGTTTCACATATGGTACCGTGTCCCAGTTAGCCTCCTTCTTGAACCCAAGGGCCTATGTGGAATTTAGACACTGATGCTTGAACCTGAATATTCAGTGACCCCATCTGGACACTGAGATCTGGATTCTGGATTTTCCCATTCAAGAATCTGTTCTCCAGGCAGACTATAGGCCCAACTCCAGACCTGCACTTTCTCAGCTTCCTCCATCAACCCTCCTCAGCCCCTTCCCATTGCTGAGACCCAGCATGACTTGCAGCCTGGTGCTCACAGCTGTGACATCCTTGAGGCCCCCATAGCCCCCAAAACTAGGGCACGTGCCCAAAGCCACACAGTCAGCAAGTAGTTAGGTTTGGATTCAAACTGAGGTCTGTCTCCAAAACCACATCTTTTCAACTATTCCCTGTGGCTTCCACCATTCTCCCCAAAGGTCTACACTCAATCCTCAGGACTCCAAGATCAAGCCCAGGGCAGTTCCACTTCTCCTTGGCAATACAGAGTAAGACGAAGAATGCCAAGTCTCCATCCTTGGAGATATTCTTATCCTCCAGGAATGAAGTAGAAGGGAAACAGAGCCCAGGCTGGCTGTCCAGGTAAGTCCAGCAGGCCGAGCTGCAGCGCATGGACTTTGGCTAATTTGTTATTAATTTCTTAGGAGCAGAGAACAACCCTAACAAGATGCAAAAATCAATAGCTGAGGGAAAGACAAAGCAACTTCCTGAGTACAATGTGAGGGATTAAAGTGGTTTTTAAAAGATGTTGACGAACTATTTGCTGTGCAGCCTATAAAGTGGCATTGATTCATATTTTTTTTCCTAAGTTGAAAACAGGAGAGTGGTAATGGGCTAGGATAAGGGGCCTGGCTGGCCTGGTAATGCCAAGATAATTATTGCTTAGTTAGGAGCCTAGTGATTTTTTTTTTTTTTTTAACTTTTCGGAGGCAGAAAGAGCAATTGGGGCTGAAATGGGTTTGTAAGTGATGGAGAGACATAAACATCAATTAGCAGTAATGGCATTGGCTAGAAAAAAAATCCTCTACAACCTGGAACCCAGTGCCTTCCTTCCTGACTCCTTTATGCCCAGCAATGAGGAGAAAAGCTGAGTCCAGGGAGAGAGTGAGCCCTGTAGAGAAGGAGTCCCCAACCCCTGGCTGCAGACTAGTTGGTGGCCTGTTAGGAACCGGCTGCACCGCAGGAGGTGAGCAGCAGGTGAGTGAGCATTACCACCTGAGCTCTGCCTCTTGTTAGATCAGCTGCAGCATGAGATTCTCAGGAGCACGAACCCTGTTGTGAAATGCGCATGTGAGGGATCTAGGTTGCGTGCTCCTTATGAGAATCTAACTGATGCCTGATGATCTGAGGTAGAATAGTTTCATCCCAAAACCATCCCCCACCCCCCTCCCATCTGTGGAAAAATTGTCTTCCATGAAAACAGTCCCTGGTGCCAAAAAGGTTGGGGACTGCTGCTGTAGAGGGATGGGGTGGGGCAGGAGATCCCTGGGTATGTGGCCTGTGTGAGGACCATACTCCAAGCCTGTGTCTCGGCTGCCCTGTTCTACTTTTTTCTTTTTTCTATAGCACCTAGACCTTTCTGAAAAAGTTATATTATTTGTTTATTTATTACATATTTATTTTATTTATTGCGTGTCTTCCCTCCTCGAGAATGTAAGCTCTGTTAGGGTAAGAGTTGTTGTCCGTTTTGTTCACTGTTAGATTCCTACCTTTTGGAAAAGGGCTGGGACATAAAAGGCTCTTGATAAATGTTGGCTGAATGAATTAATGAGGCAGGACCAGTCTTCAGAGGTCAAACATTCCAATGTGCTTCTTCACAGTTGGGATGACAGTGTGGGTGACAACAGGTATGTTATCACCCCCACTGTAAATCTGTCTCCCAACTCCTTTTGTCACCCACACTGTCTGTTACAAAACCTTGAAAACCATTTGCCCTGCAGCCTATAAAGTGGAGAATAAATGACTTTGTTGCATTGATTCTTTTATTTTCCCTAAGTTGAAAACAGGAGAGAGATAATGGGCTAGGGTAAGGGGCCTGGTTGGCCTTGTAATGCCACGGTAGTTATTGTTCAGTTAGGAGCCTAGTGATTAAATTTTTTTTTTTTGTATTTTTTAGAGGCAAAGAGAACAATTGGGGCTGAAATGGGTTTCCAAGTGATGGAGAGAGATAAATATCAATTAGAAGTAATGGCACACCATCTGTTACAGTGTGGGTGACAACAGGCAGTTGGGAGACCGAGATTCAGATTAGGGGTGTGACTTGCTCAAGGAACGCCAGAGCTGGGACTGGATACTATGTCTTTGAACTGCAACCCAGTGTTCTTTGTTCATGCTGTAACTTGACAGAGGGCAGAGATAACTTCATCTGTGTCTGCTATATGCCCCTCAGAGCTGTACCTAGGCCTCCTCTTTCCCTCTGTACCTGCCTACTAGCCCAGAAACTGCTCGTTCCCTTTCTCCTGTTCCCGCTTCTTCTCTTCACTGTCCTCCCATTCCTCTTGGTCTTCAGGTCTCAGCTTTATTATTACTGCCTCTGGGATGCTCTTCCTGATGATCCAGATTAGACCTGACCCTGTTTGCTGTTCCCAAAGCCCTCTGCATGTCCTGGTCCTTGCACCCAGGAAACACACTGAAATCACCTGGCCCATTGCCTGTCTTCTTTGCTCAGGTAGGTGCTGCGTAAGGACAGATTTTGTCTGTCTGGTTCACTGCTATTTCCCTAGGGCCTAGAACTGTGGAAGACATTCAGAATATATGTGAGGACTTGGGAAGGTGGGGTAGGGGGATTGCTTGAGGCCAGGAGTTTGAGGCTGCAGTGAGCCATGATTGTGCCACAGAGCTCCAGCCTGGGTGACAGAGAGACCCTGACCCTGAAAAAAAAAAAAAGTGTGATGAATGAATAATGAAGTTAATTTGCTTCTCTGTGCCTTAGTTTCTTCATCAATAAATGAGAACTAATAGTATTTACTTTGTAGGGTCCTTGAGAGAACTATATCCGGCATGTAATAGGTGTTCAGTTATTAGCTTTGCATCAATCCTGGGAGATAAGTATTACTGTCTCTATCTTATAGTGGAGAATCTGAGTCTCTTAAAGGTTAAATTACTTGTCCAAGGTCATGTACTCAGTAAGCATGAGGACTTGAACTCTGGTCCATCTGATGCCGAAATTTGAGCTCCTCCTGCACGCACCACTGCCTTGCCCTGGCAAGCAAGGGGAGCTTATTTGCTCCTTCAGCTTTAACAGTGCACTGGAAATTGTCTGGTAAATTTGGAGTCTAATACCTGTCACAGAGAAACTTAGAGAAAGTTTATTTAAAAGTGCATTTAAAGATATAGTGAGTTCTGTTGCTTCTCTTACCCCCATCCCATCCTAAAAGCAGCTTGTCCTGTCCTGCCTGTGGACCTGGTCTCCACCTAGATGAGGGCAATAACTTGACCATGACTTCTCCTGGAGACTTTGTCTTGCCCTGGGAATTCCTGGGGGCAGAGTGAGCTTCCAGTGTTTGTCCTCCTTAAAACCTTTCATGCAGGGCATGGTAAAAGGAAGTCAACCTATGTTTTCTCCTATATTCCATTGAAATGGTGAAGTACATCGACTAATTTTTTAATTTCAGTTTTTTTCTATTGTGGTAAAATGTGTATACCATAAAATTTACCATTTAAATCATTTTAAAGTGTATAAATCAGTGGCACTGAGTACCTTCACAATGCTGTGCAACCATCCCCACCATCCATTTCCAGAATTTTTCATCATTCCAAACAGATGGCTCTCTACCCATCAATAATAACTCCCCATACCCTCTTTTCTCCCAGCACCTAACAACCACTATTCTACTTTCTATCTCTATGAATTTGGCTATTCTAGGTACCTCATATAAGTGGAATTATATAATAGCTGTACTTTTGTGTTTGGCTTATTTTACATAGCATGTTTTCAAGGCTCATCTATGTTGTAGCATGTATCAGAATTTCATTTCTTCTTTGGGCTACACAGTATTCTGTTGCGTGTCTATCCTACGTTTTATCTTGTTCATCTGTCAGTGGACACTTAAGCTGCTCTCACCTCTTGGCTATTGTGAATATGACTGTTAGAACATTGGTGTGTAAGTATCTGTTTGAGTTCTTGCTTTTAATTATTTTGGGTACCTTGGAGTGGAATTGCTGAATCATATTGTAATTCCATGTTTAACTTTTTGAGAGGCCAGCAAACTTTTTTCTACAGTGACCATACCAGTTTACATTCCCAATTTCTCCACATCCTTAATAATACTTGCTCTTTTTTTTTTTTTTTGATAGTAGCCCTCTTAGTGGGTGTGAAGTGTTATCCTATTGTGGTTTTGATTTGCATTTCCTTAATGGCTAGTGATATTGATCATCTTTTCATGGGCTTATTGGCCATATGTATGTTTTCTTTGGAGATGTCTATTCAGATGGTAGCCTCCTAGTCCCCTGGGTACAGGAACAGAGGGAGTGTCCTGTTGTCTGTCATTGCCCTGCCCCTGCCTGGGGCATCTGGGCATGCATAGCCACTAACCAAGAGGCTGCGATTTGGTTGGGTTGGTATCTTCAGGGATGGAGCAGGAAAGGGGTACTAGGTGCTCTGTGGTCTTCAGGATGAGCTAAGTCATAGTTCGCAGGGGAGAGGTGAGGCTGTGATGCCAGTGAGTCCTTGTACAAAGTCTCCAGGGTTGGAGAATGGCAGGGAGGGGGGTGGATGGCAGATACTGAGTTCAGAAAGGGAGCAAGTTAGTGGTAAGAAAGGCTAGTTATGGGCTGCAACAGCCACTGTGGGCCGGGAGGGAAGTGGTGTAGGGGTGAGTAGCCTGCATCACTGAGAGAGTGAAGTGTCTACTCCACCATCCTGCAACCAGTCCAAGGCACAGGCTTCATACCCCTGCAGCTTCTGCTTCTGAGTTTCCTGGAACCTGGGCCAATCAAGTAGCTCTGTTCTCCCATCTTCACTCCATCACATCCACACTGGGTGCTGATGTCCAGCAGTGGGGAGTTTGCGTGTGTGCATGCATGCATGTGTGTGAGGTGCTCCAGAGTAGGAGGAATTAGGAGAAATGTAAGCCAAGACAGGAGATGGGGCTGCTGGTATTTGATGTCCCACTTTTACTTGATAGCAAATTGGTGTTTGTTTCTGAGCCCAGGCTCTGAGTTTTGCTTCTTCACAGCCAAGCAGGGAGAACAATGGACTGAGAGTCAAGACATGGGAGACCTTGTCTTGGGTCTGCCTCTCACCAAGTGATAAGGGAGTTTAAAGTGTAAAGAGAGGTTCCCACACATTAGCAAAAATAGGTTCTCTCTCTTTCATCTTGGGGCAGGACGAAAAGGGGACCTGCTTCCTGAGTCTGTCCCTGTTGAGTATTATGGTGGCCACTGTACACACTGACTATGCCCTTGCAATTCAGCTAGTCTTCCTTAAGTATCAAAAGTCACCTTTTATTCAGGAGTTTGTATATACACCAAAAAGATTAGCAAAGAAGTGAGCTTATCGTATTTCACTTACTCAATAGTTAACCTAGTTGTTAATTGTATTTAACATCAGCCATAAACAATATGAGGCACCATTTCAGAATGGGCTGTGTGCTGACTGCCAACCCTGCCTTCCTGGGGTAGCACTGACCTCAAGACAGAAGCAACTTTAATCACCATTCAGTTCCCTGTCATCTGCTTTGTCCTGATTCTGCATATTCTGTTGAATCATTTCTGCTTCCCATGTGGCCCACAACCTGTACAGCCCCACACTGGTCATTTCCTTGTTTAGAGTGAACACTTCACTCTCCCCAAACTCTCAGGCATTCCTGCTTTAGAGGATCAAAATTTAGTCTTCAAGTTAACGGAGTTTTCATTCCTGTGTTTCTAGCTATTTCTAATCCTATGTGCTACTGCACAGATTGATGTAATGGGGAAAGATTGGAGGTATGCTATTCTCTCATATGAAATGACAATGGCTACTATAAAACACAGTGTCAGCTCAGTTCTCACTTGGGCTCCCAGAGACAAGCCCAATAGACCAGGCCCCAGGATCAACAGTGGTCAGTTTCCAGACCTCACTTTATCTTACTGTTTTGCCAGGGTGTCATTCTGGCAAATTCCTATTCCTCCAGCGCCTGAGTGGATGGGATAGCTAATATTATGAGTCAACTTGACTGGGCCACATGGTGCCCAGAAATAATGTTAAACATTATTTCTGGGTGTGTCTGTGAGATGTTTCTGGATGAGGTTAACATTTGATTTGGAAGACTGAGTAAAGCAGATTGCCCTCCTCAGTGTTGGTGAGCCTCATGCAATCCATTGAAGGCCTAAAGAGAAAAAAAGACTAAGAAAGAATTCCTTTCTCTCTGACTGTCTTTGACCTGGGATATCAGTCTTCTGCCTTTGGACTTGGACTCAGACTGGAATTTATACCGTTGACTCTTCTAGTTCTCAGACCTTTACACTCAGACTGGAACTACACCATTGGCTCTTCTAGGTCTTTATCTTGTTGCCTACAGATCTTGGACCTCCCAGCCTCCACACTTGTGTGCGCTAATTCCTGATAGTAAATCTCTTTATTATTTATCCATATATCTGTATCTATCTACCTACTTTATTGGTACTGCTTCTCTGGAGAACCCAGACTAATACAATAGGGCAAAGTCAATTGGGCGGGGCTAGGCAGGCAGACACTCCAATTTGTGTCTCTCCTCCTTTAGACATACAGACCAAAGGTAGGTATTGATCAGAGGGTCCTCTGATATTGATGTAGCTTGATCATTTTATTTTTTTTATAATGTTTTATTCTTATGTCATTTTATTTTATGGGCTTGGTTGTTTTTGCAACCGACCTCCTGCCTGGCTCTCTGCAGTTTTTCTGAATCACAGCTGTAGTCCCTGGGAGGTCCTCTCTCCAGGGGGCATTGGCAGAAAAGGGAGCATATGTCAGGGGGCTGGGCAAGCTGGCAGAAACCTTCTTTATCTGTTTAATGTTTTATTAGAGTCCATGTAGCAATGTATATAAACAAGTCCCATGGTGAGAGAATTCAGAATAAATTACTGCCTGCAATTTCCTGTTTGGCAATTGATCTTGTAGATTGGAGACTCAAGATGGAAACTGCCTGGTATTATTATCCCAGCTTCCATGTTGAAGAGCCCACAAATTCCTTATGAATCCTACAATGTCAGAACCACATGAAGCCTTAGAGACCAGACAGTCTAATGCCACATAACGTTGATCAGGCTCAGAGACTCAGAAAGACCTGAGGTCACGTGGCAAAGAAAGGCATAATCCTGGCTGTGATACTAGTTCAGCTTTAGCACCCTGAGGGAGAGATTTTAATAGATATGAAAGATTATTTTAAGACAGCCAAAGTCTGTTATTACTTGTTGAGGGTCTCAGAGCAATTGGCCTGCATTGTCCCTCCCTGTTGTTTCTTAATGTGTGTTTATGGCCCAGCCTTGGCATTTTTTTTCTTTTTTTTTCTGAGATGGAGTCTTGCCTTGTCACCCAGGCTGGAGTGCAGTGGTGTGATCTTGATTCACTGCAACCTCTGCCTCCTGGGTTCAAGCAATTCTCCTGCCTCAGCCTCCTGAGTAGCTGCGATTACAGGCACATGCCACCATGCCTAGCTAATTTTTTTTTTTTTTTGTATTTTTAGTAGAGACGGGGTTTCAACATGTTGGCCAGGCTGGTCTTGAACTCCTGACCTTGTGATCCACCCGCCTCAGCCTCCCAAAGTGCTGGGATTACAGGCATGAGCCACCATGCCCAGCTAGCCTTGGCGTTTTGAATTCTGATTCTTTTGGCAGCCAAAGGCAGCTCTGTGCTGCTGAGGGCTGTTATGGAAAAAGAAAGTACCCAGGGCTCAGACAAGCCAATTACCCAGTGGGACCCTCAGTTTTATCCTCTGTTTTATAGGCAAGATAATCCCTGACCTGCCTTTGTCCCACAGTGACAGAGTTAATGAAAACAAGCTCTGTAAATGGAAAGATCTCTTTTGCAACAACAAAGCCAGGACCTGATAGAATTTAATGCTGAAAGGAGAACCTTCTCTCTAAGGTGCCAACTCACCTCTTGAAACTGTCTCCCAAAATCTTACCACCCCCAGGCTCCTCATTTCTGCCAACACCCCAGCAGGAGAGAGAAATTGTCCTTTAACAAGTTGGTCAAGTGAATCTCATGCTGCCCTAAACTGTGTGTGCTTCAGTGTCTATACATTTTCTTCTCACTCTATTGCAAGTTCTTTGCATGTTCTATAGAGTTGTTTTAGTTATCTACTGCTGTGTAACAAATCACCCCAAAACTTAATGGCTTTAAATAACAATAATTATTTTTCCCTCTCATAGTTTGTTTGGGACAGAAATTCTGGAGCAGCATGGCTGGGTGGTTCTGGCTCAGGGTCTCTCATGAGCTTGCCTCCAATGTCAGTCAGGGCTGCAGTCATCTGAAGGCTTGACTGGGACTGAGAGAGGAGGATCTACTCTCAAGGTGGATCACTCGCTGGCAGGTGAGTTAGTGCTGGCCATTGGAGGGGGCCTCGGTTACTCTTCATAGGGCACCATGGATGTTTCACATCATGGCAGCTGGCTTCCTTTGTAGCAAGAGTTCTGAGGGTCCAAGGCAGAAGCTGCAAGGCCTTTTATGACCCAGCCTCATTTCTTTTGTATTGTATTGGTCACTCAGGGCTAGCTGTGATTCATTGTAGGAGGGGATTACATGAGGGCAAGGATATCAGGAGGCAAGGATCATAGGAGGCTGGCTACCTCCATCTACCTCTGACTCCTGATGATTCATAGCTTTCCCATTGAACATACACTTGTCTCTTCCCAAGGCCCACAAAAATCTCATCATATTATAGTATCAGTTTGAACTCCCAGGTCTTGTCCTCTAATTGGGTCCAGGTTCAAATGAGGCTCCTTGGGTAAATTTCTAAAATATAGTACCTCCTGCACAGTTCCTCTTGATCTATAGACCCATGATAAAAGAAACCTATTATCTTCCCTCTACCTAATATACAGTGGTAGGGCAGGCATAGGATAAGCATTATAGATCATTCTGTAAAAAGGAAGAAGAAAGGAAAATGGGAGGTACACCGGGGGCCTCAGCAATTCTGAAATTCTGCTGGGAACATGGGCAGTTTCTTGATTAGAACTCAGTCCTACTGCCTGAGAATGGTTCTCTATGGCTCTTGGCTCCAATCTCCGGGCTCAGAGGCAGAAGCTGAGTCATCTTCTCTTTTCCATAAAAAACAACCAGTGTTTGCAGCTAAGTAGTTTTCTCAGCCTGCTTTCTTATAGTGATTTAAAGGTCCAAAGACCTATTTTCTTTTCTTTTCTTTTCTTTTTTTTGAGATGGAGTTTTGCTTTTGTTGCCCAGGCTGTAGTGCAATGGTGTGATCTCTGCTCACTGCAACCTCCACCTCCTGCAAAGACCCATTTCATTGTATATGATCACACTGTCCCTTTTAATCCATGCAGACAATGTTTCACACAATGTAATAACCTTGTAATCTATGAATAAGACTCTATAAATCCTATTGGCATTCACTCCATTAGTTAAAAGTCACAACCACAAGTATCAATGTGATAGACTACTTTGCATCTTGAGTTTCCTGTAAGGCTGCTATGGGATATCACAATTAAGATTACCAGAAGCCCTATTGTTAATGGGTGAGGGACCTCTTTTTTCCCCTGTTTGAAGCACCACCTTACATATTTCTGAGGTCTTAATAAAGGGCTTTGCATTCAGTCTGTCAGTTTCATCTTTAGACCATTTTTCCTACCGGGACACTGAATTTGATCTTTGCCTGGAGGACATTTTAAAATTTCAGTATCATTTCCTATCTGGAGAATTTAGCAATAAGACATTTTTATTTTCAAACTCAGCAAGTCCTGGCCCATTTATGTTCAATGGTTCTTTCTTTAACACATCTTCTCACTTTTCATATTTTTATTATAAGCAATCAGAAGCCAGGTGGCACCTTCAACACTCTGCCTGGAAAGCTCCTTTGCTAGATCATCCAATTCATTAGGCACATTTTCTACTTTCCATTTTACTGTAGAAGATGGTATTGCTGAATTTTCCCTCACTGTATACTATGGATTGAGCATTTATGTCCTCTCACATATTCATGTGGTGAAAGCCTAACCCCTAATGTGACTGTATTTGGAGACAGAGTCAGTGAGGAAGTGATAAAGGTTAAATGAGGTCACTAAGGGTGGGGCACTAATTCCATCAGGCCAGGACCCTTAAAGAAGAGGAAGAGGGCTGGGTGCCATGGCTCACACCTGTAATCCCAGCACTTTAGGAGGCTGAGGCAGGCAGATCACTTGAGCTCAGGAGTTCAAGACCAGCTTGGGCAACATGGTAAAACCCTGTCTCTACAAATACAAAAAATTAGCTGGGTGTGGTGGTGTGTGCCTGTAGTCCTAGCTACTTGGGAAGTTGCAACATGACAAGATTGTGTCACTGCACTCCAGCCTAGGCAACAGAGCAAGACCCTGTCTCAAAAATAAAAAATAAAAAAATAAAAAAAAAAGAAGAGAAAAAGACATCAGAGCTCTTCCTCTTCCAGGTGAAGACACAACAGTAAGACAGCCATCTGCAAGCCAGGAAGAGAGCCCTCACAAGGAATCAAATCAGCCAGAACCTTGATCTTGGATTCCCAGCCTCCAGAACTGTGAAAAATGAATTTTGTTGTTTAAGCCACCCAGCTGATGGTATTTTGTTATGGCAGTTCAAGCAGACTGATAGACCATATTATAAAGATTCCCTTTCCTCTATTTTCTAATATCACCTTTCTTACTTTCCATTAAGCACTCATGGATAGCCTTCTTGCAGTGCTGGTTATAACCCCAAAAGACACAATTCCAAGAGCCATATATCTGAATGTTGAAATATTAAAAGATCAAAATCCCTAAAGATCAAAATCCCCAGAGTCTAAAATCCTATAAATCACAATCCTGAAAGATTAAAATCTAGAATGTTGGAATCCTGAAAGTCAAATTCTGGGGAAGGAATTACTGTGTTTTTGGTCATACACAGGATAGTTGCATCATGTTAGGTGGAACTATTACCTTGTTATTGTCTTTATTTAAGGAGATTAAAAGAGGTATGTGTGTGTGCCAAGTTGGCAAGGGGTAGAGTTGTGGACTGAATTTGAAGTGTCAGCTTGACTGGAATAAGGAATACCTACAAACTTGGTGAAGCATTATTTTGGGTATGTCTGTGATGGTGTTTCCAGAGGAGGTTAGTGTGTGAGTCTGGGTGGACTAGGTGGGGAAGATCTGCCCTCAATAGTAGTGAGCACCATTTAATCATCTGGGAGCCCAGAAAAAACAAATACAGAAGGTGAATTGGTCTCTCTCTGAGAGCTGTGACAGGTTTTTCTTCTGCTGCCTTGGACATCAGAACTCCAGGTTCACCAGCCTTCGGACTCCAGGACTTAACACCAGGTTTTACCCAGGTCCCAAGGCTTTTGGTCTCAGTCAGAGAGTAACACAGCTGGCTGCCCTGATTCTCAATGTAAAAATATGGAAAATTCTTCAATAAATGATGATACGTCCTTTTTGTACATCTGCATTGTTAAAAATAAAATCTCTTGAGAGTTTCCATATAACACACACATCCTCCCATGTACTTTAAATAATATCTGATTACCTGTAATATCTAATATAATATAAATGCTATATAAATAGTTGTTATTCCATATTGTTTAGGAAATAATGACAAGAAAAGATATGTGGAACCTATGGATATGGAGGGCTAAGTATCTATATATAGTCATTTTTGGGAAATGTAATCTGACATAAACACTCAGCACCCACCATCTAGCAGGTCTTTGATGATTACTTGTTGCTCATTTGTTGTTTTACTGACTTTGTGGCTTAATCATAATGAAAGTGGTAGTAAAAGTAGTAATGATAACAATAACTACAACAACCATTCATTAAGTTCTTATTACCCTGTGAAGGACTTGTTTTAAAATTTCCCTTTTGATTGAAGTATAACTTGTTTCAATAAAGCTCACAAAACTTAAGTGTACATCTCAATGAATTTTTATGTATTTTTAAAACATGTAAACAAAACTAGAGCCAGACATAGGACATTTGCAATACACCATAAGGTTCCTGTATACCCCTTCACTGCCAAGCTCCCTTCCTCCTCCCAGGTAAACACTTTTCTTATTTCTCTCCCCATAGACTAGTTTGCCTGTTCTTGAACTTCATATAAATGAATCATAAGTATATGAACTCTTTTTGTCTGGCTCTTCTACTGTGCAAAGCACTTTATATTCATTATCTCACTTAATTCTTGCAACAACCTTATGAGATAGCCAACAATTCACATGCTGGCTATAGGCTGCCCAAGTGCATTTCGTTTAGTCTGCACAATATTTTAAAATGTTTGAGTCTGACTACTTTTAGGATTAGAATTTAATGCAGTCACTAGTGCTTGTTATATTATAGCTAGGCAATGTTATTTACCTTCCTTTCCTGGCACCTACAGGCATTGGGTTTACATACTCTAAGGGGAGCATTATTATTGTCTCTAGCACCTGAAAAAATAGTTGTTCACCAGGGGTGAACCACTTGCATAAAACCTCATATCACAGAAATGGCAGAAGTGGGATTTGAACTCAGGTCTGTCTTCCTACCGCACTCCTAAGTTAGGATCAGAAAAGACAAATTTGCCCCCAAATTCTATTGCTTTGAAGTCTGAATGCCTTTGTCTGCACACCCTCCTCTGCAACTTCACGCCTCTGCTTAGCCCAGGGGCAGTGCAGGGGCCATTGCAGTCAGCCTCACCCTGACTCCAGGTCAGCCTCCAGTGCTCACCAAAAAACCTCTGAACTCCCATCTGATCCTGCCAGTCCCAAACACATTCCCCATTTCTTACTTCTGTATCTTTGCTCACACTGTTTTTTCCTGCCTGGAATTCCCAACCCTACTTAGTTATCCTTCAACGCTCAACTAAAAATGCTACTTTCTACTTGTTGCTCCCACATCCCCTGGCCAATCAAGCACTCCTTTTTCTTCTCAGGACACAAAGACTCAGTTTTTAAAATTTGTACTTCAATTACCAAATGATATATCAAATTAACCCCAAGTGACTTTTGGGAATGTAACCAAAGTATCAGTCCCATAAAAGGCTATTTCATTTATTTAATCTCTGCTAAATGCATCACTACTTTTTAATTGATTCTTAAGGAAGAGAGGTGAGAAGAATCTGTGCTACCCCCACTGAGTTCCAAATGAACAAGCAGTCAGAAGTTTATTACTTCCAAATATCCCACTTGCTTTCTAGATATCCTATAGGGTTTCAGTTCCATCACAGCAATGCTTACTGAGCAGCCCTGGGCTTGATCATGTAGCTTGGGTGTCTGGGAACAAAAAGACAAGGCTGCATCTCTGGGCTAGGATGGGTTGGAGTCTGGTTGCGGGTGTCCATGGAGACAATGGCAGGGTGGAGTGGCAGCTGGTTTGGGAGTATCTGGGGATGCTATTAGAGTTCAGGGTTGTTGATTCCAGCCCTGTCTCTTCTTTTTTGGATCTTGGGATAGTTATTAACTTCTCTGGGTTTCAGTTTCCTTATTTGAAAAATGCATATTCCAGGTAACTTTATGAGTTTTTGGACCTCGGGCAAATATAATTGGATTTTTTTTTATCATCCATGCTTTGAAAATTGGCTCAGAAGTTTGAGATGCAAAATTTTATTTTCTTATAGCAGTATTCAGATAATAAAAGTAATAGATGTTATCTTCTATTGGACATTTACTATGTGCCAACCCTGTGCCAGGAAGGGTTATTATATGCATTATCTCATTTATTCTCACTATGACCATGGTCATCACCACTTGACAGAGGAGGAGGAAGCTCAAAGAGGCACTGATTTGCCTGATGTCACATGATTGGTGAGCTACTAATTTTTTTCTTTTTTTTTTGAGACAGGTTCTTACTCTTTCACCTAGACTGGAGTGCAGTGGTGTGATCATGGCTCACTGTAGCCTCAAACTCCCAGGTTCAAGGGCTCCTCCCACCTCAGCCTCCCAAGTAGCTGGGGCTAGAGGTATACACCACCAGCCCAGCTAATTTTTGTATTTTTTTTTTATATAGAGACTGGGTTTCACTATGTTGCCGAGGCTGGTCTTGAACTCCTGGGCTCAAGTGATCTGCCCACCTTGGCCTCCCAAAGTGCTGTAACTAGGCCGGGCTGCTCCTGGCCAAGTTACTGACATTTGACTGAGCAAATGATTGGCAAAATAATGGGTGTTATATCTATTTCCTGTTTCTGCTCAGCATCTGCCCCTTGCTCCTTTGCCTGTTGATAGCAAATCTAGACTGTTTGATCAAAGGCAGGTCAATCATAGCACCCCATGCTACTCACTCGGGCTTGGCCCAGGAGGGTGCACATGGTATAAACTGGGCAAATTAGAGTCCTTCCTGGGATCTTTCAGATTGAAGCCCGAGGGAGAGTGCTCCTCTTGCTTGGATCCTGGTTTCAGAGGAGGGGCTGTAGATGGTCATGTTGTCTCTTACAATTTAGGGAAAAGAGCAGAGGTGGAGTGAGTGAGAGAGAGAGAGAGAGAGAAAGAGAGCCAGTCCTAAGTAACTGGGTCCCTGGTTCAGCTCCTGTGCTGGCCCCTGGAATATGCTGCAGACACTGTCCTTTGAAATTGTATGAGTCAGCTAGGGCTGCCATAATAACAAAATATCATAGACTGGGTGGCTTAAACAATAGACATTTATTTTCTCACAATTCTGGAGACTGGAAAGCCTAAGATCAGGGTGCCAGCACAGCTGGTTTCTGGTGAGGGCTCTCTTCCTGGCTTGCAGACAACTGCCTTCTCTCTGTGTCCTCACATGGTGGAGAGAGAGGGCTCTGATGTCTTTTCTGCCCCATATAAGGACACCAGCTTTCTTGGATTAGGGCACCAATCTCATGACCTTATTTAATCTTTACTACCTCACAGACTCTATCTCCAAATTGAGTCACAGTGGGAGTTAGGGCTTCAACATATGACTTGGGGAGGGGTGGTGGAGGACAGAAACTTTCAGTCTGTAATGGGATGAAGGGCTATTTACTTCAAGCTGCTGGGAGCTGCTGGCCGGAAGCCCCGAGCTGCCTGTCTCCTATGGTAACTCAGCTGAGGAGAGCTGCCTTGTCTAAGGTCACACCCTCCTTTATGGTGTGGGATATACAGACCTGGCATCCCTGCCTCAACTCAGGGCAACCGACTATCATGGGGAGATGAAAACTTGGCACCATCACCCCAGCTTCAGAACTCCCCTGGGGTAGGTGGGGCCTCTGCCGAGTGATGTAGTTTCACATCTCAAGTTCTCCCTTCGCCTAACGCTGCTTCCTTCCTTTCCACAGGCTCTCCTTAATGAGCTAACTTCCTCCAAAGGAATGCTCATCTGGGAGGTTGCTTCCTGGGAACCAGCCTGTCCTGGGGTTCCCGAAGCTGCTCTGCTTCTTCATCTTCCCCTTCAGTTCTCTGAGCCACTCCAGCAATATATTCTCATTTTTTGTTAAAGGTCTTTTGAGTTTAAGTTTTGTCACTTCTCAACTTCTAAACACTTCTGAAAGATTCCTGATGACTTCAGTGAGGAGACTGCTGCTTCTCTTACTCTAGCAGGGCCCACTGAAGAGGGCTAGTGGGATCTGGGAGTGAGGGGTCCGGAAGACAGTGCCATGAGTAGATGGCCTGGTGGCAGCAGTACCAATGGGAGTCGAGCTGCTGCCCAGTGCATGGGGTTGAACTGCCTGGTGCATGGGTTAGAGCTTCCCAGTGCATGGGTTAGAGCTTCCCAGTGCATGGGGTAGGGCTGCCTAGTACATGGGGTAGAGCTTCCTGGTGCACGCGGTAGAGCTGCCCGATACATGGGGTAGAGCTTCCCAGTGCATGGGGTAGGGTTTTCTGGTGTATAGGGTAGAGCTGCCCAGTACACGGGGTAGAGCTTCCCAGTGCATGAGGTAGAGCTTCCCAGTGCACGGGGTTGAGCTGCCTAGCACATGGAGTCTCAATTGCTAGTTTCTAGGAACAGCACTTGTCTGAAGCTCTGTGCCGCCCAGAGTCCAACCTGCCCCATCCTCTACTTCTCTCTCCTCATGCCTCACCTTGCCCCTCCTTTGGCTTTGGGGTACTCCCTTGTCTTTGCCTTTCTTCTCCCTCTTTTTTAGCCTCGCATTTACCTACCCCTCACTTATATGTCAGTATTCTCCAGATTCTGCTTACAGATCTCTTCTTCTATTTATTCTCTCAGATTGAATTTCCCAGTGACTCCAACAGCCACTTTTTGCTAATACTCCCAATTCTGTATCTCTAGCCTACATCTTCCCTAACTTCCTAAGCTATACATCTTTGCTGCTGGGAGTTTCCACCTGGAATTGAATAGTGTTGTGGGTTGTATCATTTTCCCCCAAAATATGTTGCATTCTACCTCTCAGTACCTCAGAATGTGACTTCATTCAGAAATAGGTCTTTGCAGAAGCAATCAAGTTATAAAAAGATTATTAAGGTGCACCCTAATCCAATATGTCTGGTATTCTTATAAAAAAGGGGAAATTTGAACACAGACACAGACACACACACACACAGACACACACACACATCATAGAATATGAAAGCAGAGATTGGATGATGTGGCAGGATCCAAAGAATGCCAAAAATTGTCAGCAAACCACCAGAAGCTAGGAGAGAGGTCTGGAACAGATTTCTCCTCACAGCCTTCAGAAGGAACCAGCCCTGGCAACGCTGTGATCTGGGACTTCCAGCCTCCAGAACTGAGACAACACATTTCCGTTGTTTACACCATTCAGTTTATGGTACTTTGTTCAGCACTCCTAGCAAATTAATACAGATAGCATAAGCAAATATCTAAATCTCATAGCCTATAGAAAAGTAAAATGGTACTGTTAGTTTATTGTTTGTGAAGATGCTGTTTACCCTGATAGTGGAAAAATAATTATTAATGTTTACCTGCTTAAGGCATTACACGCAAGAAGAAATTGATACAGAAAACTTGATGTTTAGAAAATATTTGAAAGAGCTGGAAGAGTGAAGATCAGGAAAAACTGCTGATGGCCTCAGAAAATCAAAAAGTTGCTAAAAAAAAGTCTCCACGAATGATTTCAGCTGCCTGAAGTACTGATGTAGGTGATTTCTAGGAGGACCTATGGAAACCACTTGTAAAATCTTCTGCCCTCCAATGTCTGAGTACTAATAATGGCTTGTTCCTCTTCCACCTTCCAAATCTCATGATAATACTTCTTACTGGTGGAACAAAAATCAGGACCCTGCTGGCAGAGGGATCTGGGAAAATGTAGTCTTTTGGTTTCCAGCTCCTGGTGACACTAGAAGAGCTAAAAAGAGCTGGCAAAAGTGCTGAAAGTGCTAACAGTCAGTACACAGCACAAAATGCATTTGGAGTTTTAAGGGGATAACATTTATGAATTTTCTTTGAAAAGTAAACTGTGCCATGCAAATACAAGATGTTTTATAGGTGGAGAGGATTTATAATCATAGAACATTTTAATAAAACAATTCATTATTTATGAAAAGAAATCCAGACACTGGCACACTCCAGAGCTATTGCAGGTTCAGTTCCAGAACACTGCAATAAAGTGGATATTTTGATGAAATGAGTCACACAATTTTTTTTTTTTTTGGGTTTTCTAGCGCATTTAAACATTATGTTTACATTATACTATAGTCCATGAAGTGTGCAACAGCATTATGTCTAAAAAGCAGTGTATGTACCTTAATTTAAAAATATATTTTTAGCCAGGTATGGTGGTACGTGCCTGTAGTTCCAGTTACTCAGGAGACTGAGGCAGGAGGATTCCTTGAGCCCAGGAATTCCAGGCTGTAGTGAGCCATGATCATGCTACTGCACTCCAGCCTGGGTGACAGAGAAAGGCTGTGTCAAACAACAACAACAAAAACACCCTCTCCCCACAAAAAAACTATGGAAAACCTCCCCCAAAATACAAACAAATGAAAAACTTTTTTTGCTAAAACATGCTATCACCTGAGCCTCCCAGTGAGTTTCAGTCTTTTTGCTGGTGGTGGGGGTATCTTGACTTGATGCTGATATCAGTTGACTAATCAGGGTGGTGGTTGCTGAAGGCTGGGGTAACTGTGGCAATTTCTTGAACTAAGACAACATTGAAAAATTTCCCAGTACGATGTGATGCTGTTTGATAGCATTTTACCCACAGTAGAACTTCTTTCAAAATTGGAGTCAATCCTCCCAAGCCCTGCTGCTTTGTCAACTAAGTTTATGTAATATCCTAAATCCTTTTTTGTCATTTCAACAATGTTCACCAGGAGTAACTTCCATCTCAAAAGACCTCTTTCTTTGCTTATCCACAGGGAGCAACTAATTATTCATTAAAGTTTTACTATGAGATTGCAGCAATTTGGTCACATATACAGGCTCTACTTCCAATTCTAGTTCTTTTGCTCTTTCTACCACCTATGTGGTTCCTTCCTCCACTGAAGTCTTGAACGCCACAGAGTCATCCCTGAAGGTTGGAATCAGCTCCTTCCAAACTCTTAGTAATGTTGATATCTTGGCTTCCTCCCATGAATCGTAAATGTTCTTAATGGCATCTAGAATGGTGAATCCTTTCCAGAAGGTTTTCAATTGACTTTGCTCAGCTCCATCAGAGAAATCACTGTGTACGGCAGCTATAGCCTTATGAAATGTGTTTCTTAAATTGTAAGACTTGAAAGTCAAAATTACTCCATGAGGCCAGGCACGGTGGCTCATGCCTGTAATCCCAGCACTTTGGGAGCCTGAGGCAGGTGAATCACCTAAGGTCGGGAGTTTGAGATCAGCCTGGTGAAACCCCATCTCTACTAAAAATACAAAAAATATTAGCTGGACATAGTGGCAGATGCTTGTAATCTCAGCCTTTCGGGAGGCTGAGGCAGGAGAATCACTTGAACCTGGGAGGTGGAAGTTGTAGTGAGCTGAGATCATGCCATTGCACTCCGGCCTGGGCAACAAGAGCGAAACTCTGTCAAAAAAAAAAAAAAATACTCCTTGATCTATGGGCTGCAGAATGAATGTGTTAGCAGGCATGAAAATAATGTTCATCTTTTTCTTTTTGTACATTTCCCTCAGAGCTCTTGGGTAGTCAGGTGTATTGTCAATGAGCAGGAATATTTTCAAAGAGATCTTTTCTTCTGTGTAATAGGTCTCAACAGTGGGCTTAAAATATTCAGTAAATCGTGCCATAAATAGATATGCTGTCATCAGGCTCTGTTTTTCCATCTATAGCTCACAGGCAGAATAGATTCAGCATAACTTTTTTTTTTTCATGAATGGTTTCTTTTTTTTAATTGACACATGATACTTATAAATATTTATAGGACACAGTAATATTTTGATACATGCATACAATGTGTAGTGACCAAATCATTAGCATATCCACCACCTCAAACATCTATCATTTCTTTGTGTTGTGAATGTTCAAAATCCTCTCTTCTAGCGTTTGAACATATACACTAAATTATTGTTAACCATATTTACACTACAGTGCTATAGACACTAGAACTCCTCCTATCTAGCTGTAATTTCATATCCATTAACCAGTCTCTCTATATCCTCCCTTCCTCCCTGTTCTTCCCAGTCTCTAATAAACAGAGTTCTACTTTTTTACATCTATGAGGATTTAGCCTAATTCCTAAGGGCGCTAGGATTTTCAGAATGGTAAATGAGCTTTGGCTTCAACTTAAAGTTAACAGCTGCATTAGTCCCTAATGAGAGAGTTGGCCTGTCCTTTTAAGCTTTGGAGCCAGGCATTGACTGTCTCTAGCCATGAAAGTCCTAGATGGCATCTTTTCCCATCTGTTTCATCTACACTGAAAACCTGTTGTTGAGCTAGATCTTCTGGGTAACTTGCTTCACCTTTGCCATCGGCACGTGCTGCTTCACTTTGTACTTTCATGTTATGGAGACGGCTTCTTTCCTTAAACCTCAAGAGACATGTGAAGCTAACTCTGCTAGCTTCAAACTTTTCTCCCACAGCTTCCTTACTTCTCTCAGCCTTCATAGAATTGAGGAGAGTTAGGGCTTTGCTCTGGATTTGGCTTTGGCTGCAGGGTATGTGGTGGCTAGTTTGATTTTCTATCCAGGCCACTCAAACTTTTCTATATCAGCAATAAGGCTTTCTCATCATTTGTGTGTTCACTGGAGTAGCACTTTCAATTTCCTTTAAGAATGTATCCTTTGTATTTACAACGTTGCTACCTGTTTGGCAGAAGAGGCCTAGCTTTCAGCCTATCTCAGATTTCAACATGCCTTCCTCACTAAGCTTAATCGTTTCTAGCTTTTGATTTAAAGTGAGAGACATGCAACTCTTCTTTTCACTTGAACATATAGAGTCCATTGTAGGATTACTAATTGGCTTAATACCAATATTGTTGTGTTTCAGGGATAAGGAAGGACCAAGGAGAGGGAGAGAGACAGGAAAACAATTGGTTAGTGGAGCAGTCAGAACCCACATGACATTTACCAATTAAGTTCATCATCTTATATGGGCATGGTTCATATTGCCCCCAAACAATTACAGTAACATCGAAGATCACTGATCACAGATCACCATAACAGACATAATCATAATGAAAACATTTGAAATATTACAAGAATTACCCAAATGTGGCACAGAGACATGAAGTGAACATATGCTGTTGGAGAAATGGCACCAATAGATTTGCCACAGACCTTTGATTTGTAAAATCACAATATATGTCAAGTAACTAAAGCAAAGCCCAATAAAATAAACTATGCCTATAATTGACACTGAAGTATTTTTGTGTTCATTTTCTGAATAATTATTTCAAAACTCTAGTTTTAAGTGAGTGAATATGTTTATGCACATCTGTCAATGAGTCCCCATTTGTCCTGTGAGGAGTTTGTATGTGCAATTTTATGCCTTCTCTGTGTTTGTATGTGAGTCTGTGGGTTAGGAAGCCTCTGTCTTTGTGTGTGCATGTAAACCTGGGCTTAGACTGGGGAGTGTGCTCAAAAATCGATTCTAATAGCAAATCTGTCCTAGCTATTCCTGCAGCACCTTCAGAATCCAGACCAGACCCCTTCACCTCCCTCCTGTTCCCTCTTGGTCTCTTTCTCCTACAAACAGTTCTATATCCCAAACATCTATGTCCTTCTAGAATGACCTCTCCATCCACTGCCTCTCCCCTCGTGCAGGCTTCATCATCTCTCTCCTGGGTGATTGCAACAGCCTGTTCCCTATCACTTTTCCTCCTACCTCCAAACCTGCTCTTTTATTTTTGAGAAAAGTCATCTTTCCTGTGTATAAACTGAATGCCTATTTTATTAATTACCATTGCTCACTGGATGTAGAAATTAGTCTAGAAGTCAAATGGCTTCAACTAGAGCCTGCATTATTACATTACTGCAGTGAGCAGAAACTTGCAATTCACACCTTGTTATTAGATTAGCTGCCAATTGAGGAGGGTCATGACAATCTGATTTGAGTCTTGGCAAAGTGAGTTGAACCTTAATTGCAGGAGGTGAGGCATCAACACTTCAAATCTGGTCTTGTCCCTGTTCACTGTCCTGGTGGTAGCCCCTGTGGGAAGGCACCGAACACTCTGGATGGCAAGGTGGCCCTTCAATAGCTGGTACTCAGCCAGGCTCCATAGGAGGGCAGGCCTCCTGATTAGAGAATTTTTTTCTACTTTGGACTGGGCTTGATTCTTTTGACTTTGTGACTGTATCTGGAGAGGACCTTACAGAAAATGAATTCATCCTCCCAGAGCTGGAGGAAGTTATCATATTTTTGAGGCAGCTTCTAAATCATTCCAAATCACCAGAAAAGCAATTATGTCCTGCCACTTCTGCACAGGTCTTGCTCCTTCGTTTCTTCCTTCCCTCCCTTTCCACCATTCCCTTAACTGTGAATTACCTCCATGAGGTCGATCTGTCTGGTGTGATCTTCACTGTGTTTCTGGTACAGAGAGCCTGGTACAGAACTGACATTCAGTAGATTTTGTCATGTTGTGAATATGCCAGGCACTGTATTGATACTGTGATAAAAGGTGAATCAGACACAGATCCTGCCCTTGAGGAGGACAGAGACAAGGAAACAAACAATTAAAATGCAGCAAGGTAAGGGCAATGTGAGAGTCGAACACAGCGCAGTGAGGGAGCTGAGAGGAGTGGAATCAGACTCTCCTGCAGTCAGCAATTATTTCTTGGAAGAGGAGACAACCAAGCTGAGTCTTAAAGGTTGCAGGAGTTTTCTAGGTAGAAAGATGGGGAAGGGAGAGAGAATTCTAGGTGGAGAGACTAGCTTGGGCAAAGGCATGCAAGAGGCAGGAAGTACCATGATGTGTGCAGGAAATTGCAAAATGTCTGCAGTGGCTGGAACATAGGGGATGAGGAGGCCACTGGTGAAGGCTTGGGTCAGAGAGTCTGTTCCTAGGGGCAGGGCTGCTATGTCTCACCATGTGGGCTGTTTACTTTATGAGGGTGCCCAGCCAAGGGGGCGAGTGGGGCTAAAATACAGCTCTAACTCTGTGTGACAAGTATGTGCTTGTAGTCACATCCTTCCAGAGGAGACTCTGTAATTTACACAAGGGGTCCTGTGGGCTAGCAGCGTCTTTGTGGAGGGCCTTGCAGGTCTTGTGAAGGCTGCATCTCTGTAGGGCAGTGGTTCTCAAGCTTTTCTCATTAGAGTCTCTTGGAAGGCTGCTTAAAACACAGATTGCCGGCCCTCCCTACTTTTAGGGTTTCTGGTTTGTAGGTCCTGGGTGAGGCTTGAGATTTTGCATTTCTTTTATGTTCCCAGTGATGCTGATGATGCTGGTTTGGGAACCACACTCTGATAATTACTCATCTGGGTAACACGAAGCCAGTGGAAAGGGTTAGGTAGGAGAAACAGAACCAAGCCTCAGGTAAAAGGGGTGTTTTCTAGGATTAAAGTTTCTGATAGCCCTTGTGAACCAGTTAGGGCAGCTGCTATATAAAGGACACACTGTCCCCCATCATGTCCTGCCAGGTGAGGTTTAACAGCTCTGTTCATTCAAATGGGACTTCTGTCCCAGGATCTTCCTGTTTAAGGAGATTTTGCTCACAGATGATTTAAGGAATGGCTGTATCATTACATGAAGCTCACTCTTAGAGCATTTAAATAGTGAGCTCCCAAATGATTTAAATGTTTGTTTGTGCTTTATTAATTACTCTCTTGAGAAGCTGGGGACAAGAGAAACCTAAAGCCACCAACTAAAAGATGAGTCACACATGGTAGTAAAGCTTCTTTGAAAACTCTTTTATCAGTTCATTAATACTCGACTTCAAAATTATAAGTGTGTGTGTGTGTGTTTGTAGAGGGAAGGGAGAAGGACATGGAGCCACAGAGTGTCAGGACCTCACACACATGAGCAAATGTTTGCTGAATGAGGCTGTGGCACGTGGATAGAGTATGGTGATGGGGAATCCAGGGATGGTCCGAATGAGGGAATCTGGGCTGACAGGAAATTGTCAGGTTGTATCTGGCTCTGGGCTGGAGTTTAGAATCTTGACTTGAGAAGCTAAACCTTTCTGGAGCCCAGTCATCTTTTTGGACCCGGAGTATATTAAACCCATTTATGCCTGGTGTTCCATTATTGGAATGCTAAGCATGTGGGAGTTATTTATATCCTACTGCTCAAGGTCATTGCCAAGGTCTGATTTTTCACACATGTCTGTGCTTCAAAAAAATTGCAACCTCTGGCATTAATGGGTTAATAGGATGCCCATGAGCATGGAGAGAGAATGGCTGTACTCTGCCTTCCCTTGGGGGCTCAGGCCCAGCTTGCCCTTAGGTTGGGGGCTGGAGCTCAGAGGTGGTAGGCAGTAAAGGGAGTCTATCTTTATTTTCTAGTTGGAATATAGTCTCCAGGATAAACTAGTTTTGGGACAGAGGTGGGGAGAATGGATGCCAGAAAAACATCCAACCCGATTACCTTTTGCCTGTTTCCAGACTTAGCCCCAGCCTTTCCTGAGACCTGGGACAGGACAGAGGCTGTGAGATCTCTATTACTTACTGATTGATGTTGTCCATTAGGGAGCCTCATGCTGGCTGAAGGGCTGCCACCCCCAACTAGCTCAACTGTCACCAACCACAGCCTGTCAGCAGCGTGACTGGGAGAAGGAAAGCCTTGTCAAAGGCAGCCAGATTCTGCTTCTTGGTGTCAAGGAGAAAAGGAGAGGGGAAGGGAGTTCACTCAGACGCTGCAATCAAGATCAGGTCATTCTTAATTAAGACAACTCCAGGCAGCACATTTCCATAATTTCCCATTAAAGAGGTCCTGATATATGAGTCATTGCAGGAGCTGTGATTCCCCAAGTCAGCACTGTTCTGTGTCTGAGGCTCCTCAAATCAAAAGGCCAATCAATTTCAATCACCCAGGCTTTCTGATCCCCTAAGAGGTGCCCAGCCCCATGCCAGACTCTGTGCCCAGCCTGGAGACGGATGCAGCAATGGATCTGGCTTTAGTTCTTGCTACCCAGGGAAAAAGCCTTGTCTATTTCCTGACCTTGGGAGAGAGTCATGGATTCAGATGCAAATGGGCATGGGGCTATTCCAGGTGGGCTCTGGTGCTTTCTGTGATAATGACCAGGAAGTAGTGTGGGACAGAGGGAAGAATACTGGATTTGGAGATAGGAGGTTTGAGTTTCATTTAGCAAATCTTTGTTAGAGTCACCTTGTCCAGAGGCTTGGGATTAAACGATGAATACAAGACAGTTAGTGCCCTCAAGAAGCTCTAAGGGCAGGGATAGACTCTAAACCAAAAACTGAGTTGAGTGTGGTAAATGCTATATCGGGCAAGCACAAAGCGTTCTGGGAGCGCAAAGGAGGGAGAGCCTAATTGGCTGAAGGAGGAGGGATGGTGGAGTGGTTAAGAAGATCTCATTTTTAACTTCCTTGATTATTGTGATCATATAACCTTTAGTGAAACTCAGTTTCCTAATATGTAAAATGGGCATAATATAATTTTCTCAGGACTGTTGTGAAAATTCTTGAGAAGATACATAGAAAGGTCTTGGCAGAACCTGCTTTGTACTTGTTCTTATATTTCCATGGTTGCCTTTTTTTCTAAGTATGAGGATCTTGAGAGGAGATGCTAACTGCGAGTCTGCCCTGGCACATAGTATGGCAGACTCGTGTCACTTGTCATCTAGCCCTTTTGTATTGGTAGCATCCTGTGTATGGGTAGAAGACCAACAGACCACACTGGTCCTGACACATGTTCCTCTCTTCCCTTCTCAGCATGGTTGCTCAGGCTGGAAGCAATGACTCCGAGTGTCTAAG
>NW_012115921.1:2728929-2729434 GCF_000951035.1 Colobus angolensis palliatus
GCCAGGATAGTCTTGATCTCTTGACCTTGTGATCTGCCCACCTCAGCCTCCCAAAGTGCTGGGATTACAGGTGTGAGCCACCTCACCTGGCCAACAAATATAATGTTTAGATAAAACTATAATCATTGGAAATTTAAAAACTCATTGAATTTGTTAAACAGCAAATACAGTTGAAGACCAAATCAGTGAAATGGAAGCAAGATCTGAGGAAATTCCCGAAAAGCAGGACAGAGAGACAGAAGTATGGAAAAATATGTGTGTGTGTGTGCGTGAGCACATATACCAGAGAGTAAACATATGAGTTTCATATAAACATGCCTGTGTGTGTGCACGTGCATGTGTGTGTGCATGTATGTTTGTGTGTATGAAGTTCCAAATTCCAAATACACAGAATACAGAGAATGGGGTAGAGACAATATTTAAAGCGTTAAAGAGGTATTAGCTGATACTTTTCCAGAGCTGACAAAAGGCAAGGAACTGCAGATTCAGAAATGCCATGAATCCT
>NW_012115921.1:2730454-2738580 GCF_000951035.1 Colobus angolensis palliatus
AGGAGTTCGAGACCAGCCTGGCCAACATGGTGAAACCCTGTCTCTACTCAAAATACAAAAATTAGCCGGGTTTGATGGTGCACACCTATAATCCCAGCTACTCAGGAGGCCGAGGCAGGGAGAATTGCTTGAATCCGTGAGGCAGAGGTTGTAGTAAGCTGAGATCCCGCTACAGAACTCCAGCCTGGGTGACAGAGCAAGACTTTGTCTCAAATAAAACAAAACAAAACAAAACAAAAAACACACCAGAAGCTCTCAAGCTGGCTACAAAACAAAATGCTGTTTAGGGGAGTTATTTCAAAAGCCAAAAGCATAGGAACTGAGAATGATGAAAATAAAGAAAAAAATGAAAATGGAAAATTAAAAAAAGAAAATATATACAATGAAAATACCAACCATAAGAAAACTATAGTATAGATATGTTAGTAAGATAATACAGGTTTTATTTTTGTTAAGTAAAAATAGAGTTATTAAATGATATAACAAGCAGGAAGCTAAAATAATTATGAATTTTTATGCAGCCTTAAAATACACAGAGCAACACTAGTAGAATCATAGGACAGAATTGATAAGCTTATAATCATAATGGGAGGCTAACATTCTTCTCAGTATTGGTAGACCAAATAGGCAAAATTTAATATGGATATAGGAGATTTGAAGAACAAAATTAATGAGCTTAATTCAATGGAAATATACAGAACTTTAAACATAATAATTTAAGAATACAAATTATTTTCAAGAATAACTGGAACAGTTCTAAAATATGACCACACACTAAGCCACAAAGTGAAGACTCATGATCAAATAGCTATATTGTCTGTCTCCAATTTAATAAAGTTAGGCATCTTTAATGAAAAGATAACCAGCCAATCCTCCATGCATTTGTAAACTTAAGAAATTCCAAGTAATTTATGACTCAAAGAAAAAATAATTATTGAGATGAGAAATGTTTTCAGAAATGAATGACCAAAACAAAATAAACAACAAAACAAAACTCTATAACTCACTAGACGTATGAGATGCAAGTGAAACAGTACTTAAGGGGAAATAAAATTGAGGAAGATTGAAAAGTAATGAGTTAAGTGTCCACTGCTAGAAATTTGAAAAAGAACTAAATAAATCTAAAACAAAGGACATAATAAAGACCTGAAAATGTATTGTAAACAAACAAAGAAAATATCTATAAAACTAAAGCTGGTTATTTGAAAAAGCTAATCAGATAGATGTACCTCTAATAAGATTTAATTAGAAAAACAAGAGCTAAGTCTCAAATATATTTTAGAAGGAAAATGGGATTTTAACTTTAAAAATCATGAAGAATATTATTAGCAACATCATTCCAATGAGTCAAGCAGCTTCTAAGCATCATTGACTACTGTAGTAGTTATGAGGGTTTATCACCCAGTCATAGATTTGGTGGATAAAGACAAAACAAACCTGCAGTTTACTACTGACATAGATAGCAAAAGCACGATCAGTATGGTGTCAGCTCCCTATGTACCTTGTCCCCAGGATGACACCAAAATAAAAGGGTCCAGATGACAGATGATGTGAGCAGTAGGTTGCTCTGTTATGGGGGAACCACTTCTAGACTATAGATAAGCAGTTTTATAACGTGTGGCTGTTCTCTAGCAGGGTGGGGGATGATTAAAGTTGAAAGCTCATGCTTCCCCAGAACTAGGCAGGCAGATAAGAAACTGACTCATGACAACCTCTTGCAAAATAAGGAGTATTTATCTGCCATGCTGTGTTCTTGGGAGGATGGCAGGGTGCTCCGCAAAGATTTAGGTTAGACTGTGGTCACGCTTTGCCTATGTGGCTTAGATGAATCTGTGTAAAACGATAATGGTGGCATGCTAGAGCTGTATTCCTAGATGTTTAATTCTCTTTGTAGAGATTGTAAATGGGAGTTCATTCATGATTTGACTCTCTGCTTGTCTACTGTTGGTGTAAAGGAATGCTTGTGATTTTGCATATTGATTTTGTATCCTGAGACTTTGCTGAAGTTGCTTGTAAGTGTGAGGAGTTTTGGGACTGAGATGATGGAGCAGAACATAGACCTCAGAAATAACACCACACATCTGCAACCTAAAATGCACATGAGAAAGTACACCTAAGATAATTTTGCGGAAGAAGCAGATTTGGGGGAAGGCGATGGGATACTTCCAGTCTTTTCATAAAGGCAGTGTGACTGGGAGAGGGATAGACAAGTAGACTAATAGAGCAAAATAACAGAGCCCAGAAACAACCCCGTTGTATATATGGAGTCTTAAAATATGGCGAAGGGACCTTATGAATTAGTGAAGATAGGGAGGGCTAATCCATAATCTAATGGCTATCTGTATGGAAAAAATAAAATTATATTCCTACCTTTCACCTAATACCTGGAATAAAATATATTCCAGATAGGCTAAAGATGAAAAGCAAAACTATGCAACTTTTGGAAGAAAGTATAAGAGATTATGTTTATGGCAATAAGTTAGGAAAGACTTTAAGTTATAAAAAGCAAAATCAGCAAAAGATTGACAATGTTGACTACCTTCAAATTGAAAACCACCACCATAAATCAAGGGAAATGACCAGACCCAGATTAGGAGATTTCTTTCCAGTCAAACAAGAATGAGAGTTCAGTATACCTAAAGGACTCATTTACATTATGAAGAAAAAGAAAAAGCCTGAAAATCAGGCAAACAATATGAGCAGACAATTTACAAACGAACAATAAATATATGAAAAGATGCTCCTGCTCAGCCTCATTGGAAAAAGTTATAAATCAAATCACACCAAGTTTTGGAGAAAATATGAAGAGATAGGAACTCATATACAAATGTGTGGGGGTACAGGTTGATACAGGTCTTTTGGGGAGCAGTTTACAAAGACTATAAAGTTAAGGATGCACGTTGTGTCAGCTAGGGCTCTGACAGAATCAGATGGCACCCTCAAATTTGATAATTTGAAGGCAGTTTAATAATAGGACTATTTAGAAAGATATGGACAAGGTACAAGAAAAGCACAAGGGATGGGGCAGTACCCAGAAATTAGTATGGAGTGGGACCTGACCATCCTTAGGCCTGAAGGGCAAAACTGCCGGAACAGTTCCTGGAACCTGGAGACAGAGAGGGCTGTGACCCTCAGTAGTGGGGCCTCACCAGCCTGTGCTGATCCCATGGGGAGGGAACTGGGGAAATAAGTACCCTGATCACACTTTCCTCCACTTCCAGCTTAGCGTTGGTCCTCTGCATTGGCTTAACACAAGGGGACAGAAGGCAAGGGAGCCGGCTGGTTAGCCCACACTATTCCACTCTAGGGGCCCAGAGCCAGATGGGAATGAGTGGAAAGTGGACTCTGGAAGGGTGAATGGAAGATAATTTATTATATTCCCACCTGTTGACCAGCTGTTCCTCAAAGGAACATGCCCTAGAGAAACTCATATATTTGTGCACAAGGAGATGTACACAAAGATGTTGAATGTAGCATGGTGGATAATAAAGGAAAAGTGGAAACAACCAAATTGTCTCTCATCATGTTGTTACATAACTGTTAATGTAAGCTGTGGTTTATTCATAAAATGGAATGTCATGTGAAATGAAAGTGAATGAACTAGATGTACATGTGTCAAAAACTATAAATCTCAAAAACATAATACTGAGTGGAAAAATGTGGCCAAAAGACACATGTGATATGATAGTATTTATGGAAAAACTGTACAAGCCTATAGCAAATTGTATAGGTTTGTAGTGATGTGCAAAAACATGAATAGGAAGGAAACACTCCAACTTTAAGAAATGATAACCTCTGGAGAAACAGGGAAGAAAAAGAGATGGGGATACTTTAGCTGTATATTTTTCATTTTTTTAGAAGTTGAGTTGAAACAAATATGGCAAGTGTTAACATCTGTTTAATGTCAGTGATGGGTACATAAGCAAGTTATTTACTATTTAGTTGTATTTTCTGTATGTTTGAAATATCTCATAATTAAACATTTAAAAACAAGAATGAGGGAAAGGGGTGAATGATTTGAGAGACATTTAAAACATTAAAAAGGAGCAAAATTTCTCTACCTAAAGCAGGATTTGACAAAGTTTTTTCTGTAAAGAGTAAATCTTTTTGGGTTTGTGGCCTACACAGCCTCTCACAATGACTCAACTCTGCTGTTGCCACTGGCAACATATAAGTGAGTGGATATAGCTGTGTTCTAATAAGGCTTTATTTACAAACCCAAGTGGCCAGTTGGATTTGGCCCATAGGCCATAGGTTGCTCACCCCTGATCTAGAGATACTACTTGTCAGGTATATTTCTTTCCCTCCAAAGTGTGTTTTATTTTTTGTTTTTATTTTAATTTTATTTTATTGAGATTGAGTCTCGCTCTATCGCCCAGGCTGGAGTGCAGTGGTGCGATCTCGGCTCACGGCAACCTCCACCTCCCAGGTTCAAACCATTCTCCTGCCTCAGCCTCCCGAGTAGCTGGGACTACAGGTGTGCGCCACCATACCAGGCGAATTTTTGCATTTTGAGTGGAGACAGGCTTTTACCATGTTGACCAGGCTGGTCTTGAACTCCTGACCTCAAGTGATCCACCCACCTCGGCCTCCCAAACTGCTGAGATTACAGGTATGAGCCACTGCGCCTGGCCCAAATTGTGTTTTAAATAAAGTTCTGTGGTATAGCTGTATTCCACATTAACAAATAGCATTTTTGTTGTTTAGACTTCTTACCACTGGTCAAGGTAAACAGCTGAAGAGCGGGCCCTCGTCTGTTTTCATTTTTGTTTTGCTGTGGGCATTAGAGGTCTTTCTAGGCTTCACTTAAGCTTGTTTGTGTGCACACTTTGGAAGACTTGAAAGTGCTGCAACCCTAGAGTTATTGTTAACTGGAGCCAAGCACAATGAACAAAACAACAAAAGATTAGCAGACATTTTTGAAACACGCAGGAATCATTAGTAGAGGCGGTTGCAACTTGGAGATCTGGTGTGTGATGGGATTATCTAGTTGGTTTCATTTTATGGGCTTAACTAGAGGCACCTTAGTGTAGTGGTTAGGGACTTGGACTCAGGCTGAGAACAGCACTCATCTCAAAGGGAACCCAAGCCTGTGTCAGTCATCTAGTGCAGCATAGCAAGTCATACCAGAGCGGTGGCTTCCAAACAGTTACTTTTCTCTCAAACCTAGGAGTAGATGGTTCAGGTAGGCCCTCTCTTGGTTTTAATGGGGGCTGGGGTCATCTTGCAGCCTTCCTCTCAGTCTGGGCCAGGCCTGGGAACACTCAAGCAGCTGGGGGCCTGAACAAGAGACAGCCCTCTCTCTCTATGTGGACTTTCTGCAGCCTGCTTCAGAGTAGTCAAGGTGTTTACCCTGAAGTCAGGGGGTGTCGTTCTTGCCACATTCAACTCAGTTCCCTGCAGCAGTCCCAGAGGCTGTGAAGATGAACATAGATGTAACGTATATGTTAATATATGTAAAGTTCTTCAAGCCAGTGCTTGGCACAAAGTAAGTGCCACGTGTAAGTGTTTGTTAATAAAATAAAAGAAAAAAAGAGAGGCAGGTACAGTGGCTCATGCCTGTAATCCCAGTGCTTTGGGAGGCCAAGGTGGGAGGATTGCTTGAAACCTGGAGTTTGAGACCAGTCTGGGCAACATAGCAAAACTGTCTCTACAAATAATATAAAAACTAGCCAGGTGTCGTGGCACTCACTTGTTGTCTCAGCTACTTGGGAGACTGAAGTGGAAGGACTACTTGAGCCCAGGAATTTGAGGCTCCAGTGCACCGTGATAACACCACAGCACTGCAGTCCGGGCGAGAGAGAGAGACAGCGAGTGTGAGAGCGAGAGAGAGAGAGATATTACTGAATTTTCTTTTCTTTCCTTTTCTTTCCCTTCCCCTTTCCCCTTTCTCTTTTCTTTCCTTTTCTTTCCCTTCCCCTTTCCCCTTTCCCCTTCCCCTTTCCCCCTTCCCCCTTCTCCCTTCCCCTTCCTTCTTTCTTTTTTTTTTCTTTTCTTTCTTTCTTTTATCTGTCTTACTATGTTGCCTAACCTTGTCTCAAGCTCCTGGGCTCAAGGGATCCTCCTACCTCAGTCTCCCAGGTAATTAGCATTACAGGTATGTGCCACTGTGTTAGACTTAATTCTCGAATTTTCCAGCTTGAGACTTAAATACTTACAAATAGACACAGCCTTAATAGCTAGTCCATGGAGGGGACCCTTCCTCCTCCCAGACTCCACCTGCTGCCACTGCTCATGCCTTCTTTTCACAGCTCTTTCCTTCACTCCACACAGATCTGCCAACAGCCTGTCTATCCATAGCTATGTACCATCAACCATTTGGACTTCCTTTGAACTCACTCTCTCAGTTACTCAGCAATCATGGACAAAGCCCCTCCTATGAGCAGCCATCGTTAAAGGTGCCAGAGATAGAGAGTGAAGACGTCATCTGCACCTTCTGCCAGCACCTGTGATTCTGTGGCAGGCCAATGTGTTAGCTTACAGACAGATAAAAATCTCAGGCCATTCACGGTTGACACCATGCAGTGGGATATTTAGGATTCTATGAAGACTGACAAGATGAGTGTATGTGTGTGTATAGGGGAAGAAGGTGAGATTTAGAGGAAGGACAATGGATATGGCATGAGGATGTATGTGTACATTTGGTAGGGGGCTATCAGCGGAGGCACCATAGGAGAAGTGGCACTTGGGCTGGGGCTCAAAGGTGGTAGGCGCTTTCCAGGCAGACTCTGTAGGGAAGGGCGTTTCCAGCAGAGGAGCAGAACATGTGAGGGCTCAGAGGAAGGTTTGGTGATTATAGGCAGTTTGATAAGAGCAGAAAGAGTAGACAGCAGCTCCAGGAATCCTTCCCAGAATTCCTGTTACCCCTTACCTATACTCAGGTGGCCTCTGGCAACATCCTGTGGTGCCACAGAAAGGACTGAAGCTTTGAAGTCAGGTGGAGTTGAACTTGAATTTCAGTCCTGGTGCTTAGCTCCTCAGTGACATAATGTAAGCCATTTCATCTCTCTGTGCTATAATTTTCACATCTGTAAAATGGGGATAATGATCTTTCTCACAGAAGTACGTAGGGATAAAATGAAATGATGTGTGAAAGAACCTTTTGGCATTGTGCCTAGCATGTTGTGATTACTTGAAAATGGTAATTATTACTCCCTTTATAGAGCTGATGAGTGTGTGTGTGTGTGTGTGTATGCATGTGCACATAAATATGTGCACATAAACACAGAAAGTTATACGTGGAAGTTTCCTTTCCTCCTTATTGTCTAACACTGTCTCCTTGACACTGAAATAGTTTAAATCACTGCAAATAATGGGAAGCAAATTAATGTAGAGTTAAAAATAAAACTTGAGTCCGAACTATACCTCTGCCACTTACCACCTAGGTAATTCTAGTGAGTCACATCCCTTCTCTGAACCTTCATTTTATTATCTGTAGGATGGGAGATATTAAGACATAATTCATAGGGTTGGCATGAAGGTTAAATGTGGTTAATAAATCCAAAGTGACTGGCATGTTCTCAAGTACTCAAAAACTGTTTTTTGGTGATGCAAAATTGCTTTGTGTGGCATAAAACACTGTGTAAATGTAAGAGATTTTTATTTTATCAAGGCAAGATTCATGTTTTCAAAGGTTAATGGCTATCTCAAATCAAGGTTTCACTTTTCTGCTGACTCTGTTGTTGGAGATGGTATGGTGGAAGAACAATGCTTCGATTCCCTGTACTATCAAGGGACTACCATTGTTCTCTGCACTCTGCACAGAGCCCCAAAGCAACCCACCCAACATCACAGCAAAATGCTGCAGGGTCATTTTGATGTTCCAGGAGGAAAGAACATGTTGGTTATTGTGTGAAATGTGTTGGAACATGAAACATGGACAGTATACTAAATAAGTTACATTAGCTGTGAAACATATATAATGATTCTAAGACAATTTGAAATTTGACGTGAAAATTTTCTGTAAAACCCATGTTAAGAAAATTATGAGCGCCATCTTGTGGCAAGATTGCCCTTAAACCATCATACCTGAGAACACTCCTTTCCTTAGAACCTCTAACAAAAGCAAAGAACATTCATCTACCCATCTATCCATCCATCCATCCACCCACCCACTCTCCCACCCA
>NW_012115921.1:2738630-2759743 GCF_000951035.1 Colobus angolensis palliatus
CCACCCATCCACCCATCCTCCCATCTACCTATGCATTAATCCATCTAAAAATCTATTCAATCATTTGTCCACTTACTCAAAATTTATTGAATGTTTTCTATGCTTTGGTTGGAGAGATGCCAGGACCCCGCTAACAAGAAGACCGCAGGAGGTGATGGCAAATATGGAAAAACCAACAGTCCTGGAGAACCTTGTTGGAGCACACTTAATCTGGTTGTTGTTGTTATTACTGAGGTGGAGGAGACAGGCAGATCAGTCTTCCCGATGGAAGTGACACTAAAGCTGAGATCTGAAGGATAACAAGAGTGTGTTATACTAAAGAGGATGTCTCCTGTGTTCATTCTCCTCTTGGGGTGGATATAGCTGAGAGAATAAGAGAGCTTTAGAGTCCCCATTGAAGTTACTTTTTATGTGCTGTTAGTGCATTTGTGGCCCCTCCAGCCCCCACCTTGGTAGTTATGATAAATCGGAGAGTGTCTAGCAGATAGTGATCAGGGTGGTGGGAGGGCACTTGAAGAAACTGGGAAGAGCTGTGAAACGAAGTGCTTGGTAAGTGGACACATTCTATTACATGAGATTCATGCTGCCTATTAATATTAGAAGTATTAATAGCTGCCATTATGTTGGGTTTTTCATTTAATAGAATTTGTTATACCCATGTTAGCAGAGCTGTGTTAGTGTGGGCTGTTGGCCAAGATGTGGCAATGGCCTCATTATGCATACCCAGACACGTAATGGTATTCTGCATTGGGAATCTACTTCTATTATCTGATATAGGTTGTTAACTAATGTATTACAGAAAAAGATGCCCAGCAGCAAACTGGTTACACTGGAGAATGGTTGGCCCAAATCTGAAGGATAAATGGCCTTTGAACATCATTTCATTCTCTGCTCCCTTTGTAGTTGCCTGGAATTAATGCTGAGCAGAACTGATGTTTTGCCTTAGCAAGGCATGTACAGTGGCTTCAGCAGGCCTGAGCAGGGCCTGGGATTTTCAGAGCGAGTGCCGTTGAGTTCAGCACACTATCTGTTGACTTTAAACTGTGTGTCCCTTATCCTTTGCAGCACCCTTGCACTATTGTTTCCCTTATGATAGAAAAGTATTTGTCTGTATCCATGTCTTCAGTAACAATGAAAACACATGAAAGATAGCCTGAAAGGGGTTGTGTGTTTCAAGAAAAATGGCAGAAAGCGTATTTCTTTGTGGTATTAAAAAGTATGTGTATGTATTTAATATAAACCAAGTGTGTCTGCATGTAAAAGCTTCTCTACCTCCTTCGTTCATATAGCCCTCTTGGATTTTGTGGGTATTTGCTTCAGGATAGGCAGGAAGTGTTCTAGGCAGTGGCCCAGAGTGAGCATTACTGACCTAGACAGTCACTCTGTCCCTGTGTGGCATCCCCTCCTCAGATCCCAGTGCTGTCCATGTGCAGACTGGCCACATTTAAAGGGCCATGGATGGGGCTTAAGGGCAAAGCTCTAATATGTCAACCATTTTTTCTAATGGGATCTTGCTTCTCTTCTTTCGTATAGCCCAAGTCAGACGTAATGTGATGTTTTATTGGGATGGCCTTGGTGTTTTATTGTCTACACTTAATTATATCTAAAATAATTTGTTTACTCTGTGGCCAGCAATCGATCTGTGAATTCAGCAGTCTAGGTCCTGCCTCTCAGCCTTTGCCACTTCACATCTGGGGCCAGTGGATTTTCAGCTGCAGGCTGAGTCCTCCAGGCCTGTTTTTAATGGTAATGGTGGGAGGAGATCAAGATATCCCAGGGATGAGCATTGCACTGTCCTGCTGCCTGGGTACAACTAAGTCTTCCCCAGATCTGATGCTGGGTTTCTGCTTCTTCCTTCTGACAAAATGCTAGCCCTTGAGGACTTGCCTTCAGAACCTTCTAGGACTTTATGTTCTATTCCTATTTAACACTACTAATCATTTCATCATTCTTCAGGAGCATGGATTATGAACAAGGAGGCCATAGCAAAGTAAAGAACTTCGTCTAACCATTAGAATACATTAGACACACCCATTCACCAACAGGGGGCAAGTGCCACTGTATTAGAGAAATTAATGATGTAATATTCAGAGAATAATAAATAGTGTTTCCGGCTTGAATGATGTATAGTCTCTTTTTAGAAGAAAACAATGCTGACAAATAATTTTATTATCATAATTAACTTAAATATACACAGATGCTAAACTAAGTATAATCTTAAAAACATAACACATGTATAAATTTAAGTATAAGCAAAACTATGTAAACATTAACATTTAACATAAAAGCTTAGACAAGCTTTTATGAATTTATAAAATACAAACAAATCCACAAAATCAATAGAATTCAGATTAATATGACCAGTGATGTTGGTTTGCTAAAACAAAATCATTTCTTGCCATGTGGATATGGTCCTGGGGCTATGGCACAGGTTCGTGTGAGTTGGCCATGGCTCTGCTGAATATACTGCATGCCACATGATGACTCAGTGTGTCTGCTCTCTTCCTCTATCCTAAATGTCATGACACCTTTGTTTCTACAGGATGCTGTGAGGTCATTTGTTCTTCACTTGTCAATGATCGTGTTGAAGTCCATCACACTCATTTTTCACTAGTCTGAGAGAATTAAAGCAGTTCTATTTGACCCTTATGCTGTCATAAACACAAATCTACATGTGGACATAGAAATTCTGTGGGTTGAGTTGGTCATTCCGTTGACCTGCAAGACAAATATTGATTATTTTTATATTTTCATCAATATGAAAACAAATTAAAAAAATGATATCAGAATCTCATGAACCCAGAGAAAATGTCCACAGGCCCTAGTTTGAGAAATACTGGCACGAAACACCCAATGGCATGACTAGCTCCCTGATATGGGGTGGAAATTGAGGGAAAGATCAGGGGCTTAAGGTGCCAGAGTGTGACAAAATCAGTTTCTACCTGCTCTAATCTATATCTCATCAAAGTTGGTCTGTTCTCAGATTTACTGGCAAACTGAGGCAACTTAATTACTCATTTGAGTTCTGATCTTCAATTATTCTGTATCTGGTGTGGTGCTGCTGTGCTTCTCTGATAGTGACCACTTGCCATCCTGCCCAGTGGTAGGCTTAGGAATTAGGAGTCTAATCTGGCTGCTCATTATTGAGAAGTACAGACTAGAAACTCTAGTCTGAGAAATGTTTATGCTACTCCAGTATTCAAGTGTGTATCTGTATCATCAAGAGAATTTTAGATAATAGCCATTAAGAGGTCCCAAGAGAATGGCATATATTTCTAATTGTAAAGGATCTTTTGGAGTAAAGAAGGAACTCTGACCATGGAAATGTTCAGACAACTACAAGGAATCCATGAGCTTGGATGCCTTTTACAGGATGGGCAGATAAAAAGAATATGGACTGTAACTGGCATTGATAATGCCCCAACCCAATAAGAAATTTTGAGTTGTTAAAACATATTATTTCTAGCCTCCAAACATGGACCCACTTGGGTGAAAATGAAGCAGCATAGTACCAGATCCATGGGACCTGTTCCCGAAGTCCTATTGGCAGGCTTGGTCCACTTGCAGCTCACCGTCCATGGTCTTTGACCACCTTTTCTGTGGGACTTTCTCTTGCATCCTGGAACCAGTTGTCCACAGCTTTGCCTGCTTCAAGAGCCCAAGGACCAAACCTCAAAGAATACCTCAGATTGTTCCCCAACTGCTGCCACTGACCTCATTTGGACTGATGATGCACTCAACAATTTGACTTTACACTGTTATTTTTCCTGAAACTCAATACTCTCAATTGAGTTCTACTAGCTGTATTTCTGTAAAGTAATCACAAACATTTTTTTAGAATACAGTGAAATGTGAATGAATGATTTATTGTGTACATGCATATGGCAGAATATGTGTAGTGGTTATAGATCAGTTCTGGAATTAGACAGGCCTGAGTTTTAACTTTATCTTGCCACATAGGAGCTGTATGAACTTAGACAAATTACTTAATCTAAGATGTAGTTTTCTTATCTGTAAATAGGGATCATAATAACATATATTTCATAGTGTCATGGAGAGGACTAAATGGGATAGCACAGTGTCTGGCATATAATTGGTACTCAATAAGTGGTAATTTATTATTACTAATTGAGCATTTATATATGCAAGCCTCTGGGTTAGGCACAAGGGATGCAAAGATCTCCATCTTCAAGTAGCTCACAATAGATCTTAGTTCTTCCCAGGCGCCACTCAGAAGGGGACCAACAGTCAGACAGATTTGAGGTCAAATCAACTGAATTTTGTGACCAGAGTAAACAATTTCTCCTCATCACCTGACCCTGATTAGGATGGGATTAATTATATAGCCTGTGTTCTAGAATTAGACTGCATACTGAGGCTGAGAACATCCAGGTGGGGAGATGGGAGGTCAGCAAGTTCAGTTTCCACAATTTCATGGTTCAGACTTGGCCTAATTTGAAAAGTCTCAGAATGGCAGCAGTGAGGCTCCTCAGCCCTTGTTGAGAGATGCTAATGAAGAATTTGTGTCTCACCAATGGCTACTGCATGAGGAAGCTAGAAGGAACCTCAGGCCATCTTTTCTTACTGACGGTCAAAAACATATGCCTCAAGCAGGATTCATAAAGATATCATTTTAGTCTTTGCTTCCTTATTTCTGAGTCAGTGCACAAATAGTTTGTTTTCTGGAGCTTCAGGGAAGCCCAGATTGGCACATTAGCCAGGGAGTGATGTGCCTCCTTTCTGGGCTGGCTGTCCATAATGCATTCAAATCCAGAAAAAAAGTAGGAATTTGTTCAAAATTTATCAATTGGGCCATTTTCTCAATGACAAACAGATGGCTCCTTTGAGTTATTCAGAGGGAGAAGATTTTTTTCTTTTTGTTCTTCTCAGTTTTTATGGTTTAAAAGAATTAGTGTTTAATCCGAATTCTAAAATTGTTAATTAGTTTGTATTTGCTTCACTAAATCTGTTAAATAGATTTTTATCACTTTAGCTGTATCTTTCTGGCAGCATCTGGTGTCAACTTTGCAGAAATAATGTTGGTTTTACAGCCAAAAATCAGAGGTTAAACCTCCAGGACTACAGATGTGACAGCATTAAAGGAAAATTCATCACCCCCAAAGCTTTCATTCCCATGTAGTTTCGAATCAGCCCAAACATGAACAATGTTCTTGTTTCCCTTTCATTCTCCAGGAGCACTGTGGCTCAGTTCCTTTTTGATTTATGAGTGTGGTTGTTGCTGATGAGATCTCCCAGGGAGACCTCAATCTGCCCCAGCCAGAGGCTTGGAAAACAGTGGAGGATCTTCTTGCTCAACCTCCTTTCTGTTGCTTTCAGGGGATTCCATCCAGGGCTAGGGCTGTCCGTCAATTCATTTGACAATGGGCTTGCATGAGGTAAGGGCTGTGTGGGTACAAGCTCTGTAGTGTCACCTGCTGGCAGGGGCACAGTAGGGCAGAGCAGCAAAATGAAGGCGGCCTATGTTACAAACGAGCTACTTTGAACTCAAATTAGTGCACCTGGGGGAATAACTAAATGAAAGACAGCAAGTCATCATAAAGGCTGGGGAATTTGAGTAACAGGGAAAAGCTGTTGGGCAGCAATCAATTTAGGTCTCTGTGGTAGGCTGAATAGTGGCCCCTAAAAATATCTGCTTCTGAATCCCCAGAACCTGTGAATGTTGCTTTACGTGGCAAAGGGTATTTTGCAGATGTGATTAAGCAGCTTGCAATGGGGAGATTATTCTGGGTTCCTTGAGTGGACCCTAAAGGTAATCACGAGTGTCCTGATAGGAGAGAGGCAGAGGGAGATTCGACAGAAGAGGAGAAGGTGATGTGATGGTGAAAGCAGAGATTGAAGTGATGAACTTTGAAGATAGAGGAGGAGGCCACAAGCCAAGGAAGACAGACAGGCATCAGCAGCTGAAAGAAACAAGGAAATGTATTCTCCTTTCAAAGTCTCTGGAGGGAATTAGCACTGTCAACACCCCAACGTTAGTCCAGTGAAATTGGTTTTCGGCTATGTACTACCAGAACTGTGAGAGAATAAATTTGTGTTGTTTTAAGTCACCATAATAATGGTATTTTGTTGCAGTAGAAACAAATACAGTATCTTTTCCTTGCTTGATGCCAAAGAGTTCCACTCCAGCTGCCAGAGGTATTTTACAGGGCCAAGAGGAGATAGCAGGGAACAGCATAGTGCATTGCCTTCTTCAAGAAGAGCTCCTTCTTCTGAAGTCCATCTGTAGTACAGGTGTGGGCAGCTGCAGCCTGAAGCAGAAATAGGACTAGCAACTGGGAAGCCCTGTGGGATTGGGGAAGAACATTTCTGAGCATCATGAACCCTTGGCAATAGCAGACAGTGTGAGAATTCTCTGCAATTAACATATTTGCATAAATATTAGGAAGAGGCCTGATTAGCACAGTGAGCATGACTCAGAGGAAAGTGGAGGGCAGAGGTGATCAGGGAAGGGGCTCTGAATAGGGTGAGGACAGAGACGCCACCTTAGGCACATCCAGTGCTCTGATGGAGAGGGACTGGCTGTGAACAGCCAAGTTGTTATTGCCTTGCCCTTCAGATGTAGCTATGGACAGTGGGAGGGGAATCTGTGGGCAGACCTCTGGAGCTACCATCCCCATTTCACTCAAATGACTCCAAGTTTATTTGTTGGACACATTGGGCTTCCAGGTGGAATTTCACTTAAGAAAAAATTCTACTGGTGGAAAAAGATCTTGGGGGGTATATTTTAATTTTGAGACAATTTTACATGTACAGAAAGTTGCGATAGTACAAAGAACTCCCATATACTCTTCCCTCAGATTCACCAAGTTAGCATTTTGGCCTGTTTGCATTATCATTTGTTCTAAGTATTAACGTTTTTTTCCTGAACCATTTAAGAATAAGTAGGCATTAAATTCCTTTACCTCCAAATATATCGGTGTGTATTTTATTAGAACAGGACATTTTGTTATATAACCACGGTACAATGATGAAAATTGAGAAATTCAACACTGATAAAATGCTGTCGTCTAATCTTCAGCTCAAATTCAAATTTTGCCAATTGCCTTTATAGCAATTTTTTCCCCCAGTCCAAGATTTGATCCAGACTCCTGCATTGCCTTTAGTTGTCATATCTCTCCAGTCTGCTTTAATCTGGAACATTTCCTCAGCTTTTGACCTTGACATTTTTGAACAGTACAGGTCAGTAATTTTGTAAATTGCCCCTCAGTTTGAGTTTGTCTAATGTTTCCTTATGATGAGGTTCAGATCTTGTATTTGAGCTTGAAACTCACAGATGTATGTTGTGTCCTTCTCAGAACATGGTATTCGAAGGCACGTGTGGTTGCTTTGTCTCATGGGTGATGGTGGCATTGATCCCTTGGTTACATTGGTGTCCTCCAGGTTTCCTCACTGTAAGTTAGTATTTTCCCCTGTGTAATTAATAAGCAATTTGTGAAAGATACTTTAAAACTAGGCAAATATCCTGTTCCTTATTGAATCATCACCCACTAGTTTTAGCACTCACTGATAATTCTTACTTGTGTCAAAAGAAAATTATAACAAATTTACTTTAAAGATTGAATTGACTTCCATTTGCCATTCCAGAATCAGGCAACATCTCTTTAAGAATGACTGTTCTAATGAGCTGAGCATAAGAGATTGACTTTACAGGCTGAAAAGGGTTGAAGAAAGCAGAAACAGAGAATATAAAGTGGATTGGTTGTTTCAAAGTTGCTCTCATTATGGGGTTAAAACAGAGGGGACTTCCTCATGCTGACTCAGGTAGACTAGAATCTCCTGATTTTTGGAAAACTTGCCTATTTCAAAGTTCAGTTTGATGACATGGCACTCAGCACAAAATTTCCATTCTGGTTTGGTCTGGTCTGCTTGGGCCTGGTGCAGGGGGCTCGTCCAAAACAGGGGCCTCCCATAAACTTTGTTTAACTCTTGAATCTATTATAACTGTGATGATTTGCAAAATGGCAATTTATCTAACTCCGTCATTTTTTCTACATTAATTTGTTGGCATAATTCTGTAAGAAAGATCTTTCTCTTATCTCCTACTTATTTATTCAATTTAATTATATCAGCATACACTCATAGATTCTTATTTTATTCAATGAGTTTTTTTTTTTTTTTAGATGGAGTTTCACTCTTGTCGTCTAGGCTGGAGTGCAATGGCATGATCTTGGCTCACTGCAACCTCCACCTCCCAGGTTCAAGTGATTCTCCTGCTTTAGCCTCCCGAGTAGCTGGGATTACAGGCATGCACCACCATGCCAGGCTAATTTTTGTATTTTTAGTAGAGATGGGGTTTCACCATGTTGGCCAGGCTGGTCTCAAACTCCTGACCTCAGGTGATCTACCCGCCTTGGCCTCCCAAAGTTCTGGGATTACAGGCATGAGCCACTGTACCTGGCCTTCAATGAGTTTTAAGTCATTTTTATTGCTATGTATTTTGATGTCACATTGACCCAGATTTGACCAAGAGAAGTCCCCTCAAATTGGCTTCTATGTTTTTTGATGTGCTGCTGCTGCTGCTTCTTTTTTTTTTTTTTTTCTTAGCACTTCTTTACTTTTAAGATATCCCAGGTCCTTCTTGGCTCAAACTTGCAATCAGCCATCTCTTCAAGAAACCCTCATATTATTGTAAGAAACAATGTTTAGAAGACTTGGGCTGGCATGGTGGCTCATGCCTGTAATCCCAACACTTTGGGAGGCCAAGGTGGCCAGATTGCTTGAGCTTAGGAGTTCAAGACCAGCCTAGGCAACGTGACAAAACCCCATCTCTACAAAAAATACAAAAATTAGCTGGGTGTGGTGTGCCTGTAGTCCCAGCTACTGGGAGGCTGATTATACCTGTAATCCCAGCACTTTGGAAGGCCGAGGCAGGCAAATCACGAGGTCAAGAGATTGAGACCATCTGGCTAACACAGTGAAACCCTGTCTCTACTAAAAATACAAAAAATTAGCCAGATGTGGTGTCACGCGCCTGTAGTCCCAGCTACTCAGGAGGCTGAGGCAGGAGAATGGCATGAACCCGGAAGGCAGAGCTGGCAGTGAGTCGAGATTGCGCCACTGCACTCTAGCCTGGGTATCAGAGTGAGACTTCAAAAACAAAAAACAAACAAACAAAAAACCTGGTAGTAGATATGGTTATTCCTAGTGGCATATCATAACTTCTAGGAGTTTTCAGTTTACAGTTCTAGAACACACACACACACACACACACACACACACACACACACACACACACACATCTATCCACCCATTACTTCTAATTTCAATCCTATATGATGGGGTTCATCCTAAGCTTCTCCCATTCTGTATTTGTAACAGCCACCCCTCACAGTGAAAAACCTGGCTTCCATCCTGTGATGGTGTCAACTTGATTAGATTGAAGGATGCAAAGTATTGTTCCTAGGTGTGTCTGTGAGGGTGTTGCCAAAGGAGATTAACATTTGAGTCAGTGCACTGGGAAAAGCAGACCTACCTTCAATCTGGGTGGGCACCATCTAATCAGCTCCCAGTGCGGCCAGAATAAAAAGCAGGCAGAAGAGCATGGAAAGACTAGACTGGCTGAGTCTTTTGGCCTCCATTTTTCTCCTGGGCTGGATGCTTCCTGCCCTCGAACATCGGACTCCAAGTTCTTCAGCTCTGGGACTCTTGGACCTTCAACCGCAGACTGAAGGCTGTACTGTTAGCTTCCCTACTTTTGAGGTTTTGGGACTAGGACTGGCTTCCTTGCTCTTCAGTTTGCAGATGCCTATTGTGGGACCTCTCCTTGTGATCGTGTGAGTCAATACTCCTTAATACACTCCCCTTTATGTATATATCTATCCTGTTAATTCTGTCCCTCTAGAGAACTAATACACACCATTTCAATCTATTTATTTATTTGCTTAATCCTATTTTTCACAGAAAGTAATTTCAGGATTGCTACCTCATACTACTGCAAAATATGAACCTATAAGTGGAATTATTTATTCACAGTTCTTTTTGTCTTTAGATTGAGGGTATAGTCAAAGGACTGGGCTCAAAAGTTACTTGATTTTTCCCCTTACTTGTCTATTAGTTCTCTTGTTTTTTTCCTTTCACTATGGTGTGCTATATTATGATTAGGCTTTTTTTTTTTCCTTTTTATATTCTATTTTAGAGTTTTTAAATGGACATTTTAATTGATTTGATTCAATTTTTTAAAAAGTATTTAAAACATTAATATGATTTCAAATTCCAAACTATTTTATAATTTATCCTCACCGAAATATCCCTCCTCCATCTAACCTGGTTCCCATCTACCCTGTAGGGGACCGTTCTCATTAGTTTCTGGCTTATCTTTTCTCAATTTTCTTTCGCAACTAAGTAAGAAAATACATGTAATTTTCTTATTTCCTCTTCCTACACAAAAGGTAAACTATTACGTATACTCTTTTGCACTTTGCTTCTTCACTTACAAAATATGTCCTGGAAATCACTCCATATTGCTTCATCTTCATTCTCTTTTACCACTGCACAGCACTGCATTATGTGGATATAATTTAGTTTATTCGATAAATCTATGAGCATTTAGGTTATTACCAATATTTTGCAATGACAGATAATACTGCAGTGAATAAACTTGTACATATATAATTTTGAATTTTTGCAGGCATATTTTTAGAGTAAATTCCTAGAAGTGGGATTTCTGGAACAAAAGGTAAATGCATATATAGTGCTAAATACTGCCAAATTCCTTCCCATAAGGCTGTATCATTTTGCATTCCTACCAGCAATGTGTAAGAGTGTCTGTTTCTCCTCAGCCTTGCCAACATAGAGTGCTGCCAAGTTCTAAAATTTTTGCTCATTATTCATAGGTGATAAATGTCATTTCAATGTAGTTTTAATTTGCATTACTCTTACAATGAGTTGAACAACTTCTCGCAGGTGTTTAGGAGCATTTTATATGTTTTTAAGGTAAATTGTTTGCGACTTTTGCTCATTCTTTTTTATTTCTTTTCCTTTTTCTTTTTTAGAGATGGAGTCTCTCTATATTGTCCAGGCTGGTCCCAAGCTCCTAAGCTCAAGCAATCCCTCCCATCTTAGGTACTCCTCATAAGTAGCTGGGACTACATGCATGTTCTACCATACTTGGCTTTATTCATTTTTCTCTAAGGTGTTTTTGCCTCTGTTTTTGGCCCTCACTTTCTAAGAATTCCTTGGGTATTATAGACATTCGAACTTCAATCGTGATATATGTTGCAGATATTTTTCTGAAACTGTTGTTTAATACCACTGCTTTAACTGGTTAGTAACTAGCTATAAATATGCATGCTTGTATTGACCGTTAGTGAACTCTGTTGCTTACTCCTGTGCATGTGTGGGAATTGATTATAAACCTCAAATGTCTTTAATTTAGCCTAGATTAAAATTAAATTTAAGTAGGCTTTCCAACAAATGATATTGGAGCAATTGGACACAAAGGCAATTAAAAAAAATACCCAACTCAATCTAAGCCTCATGTCTTATGCAAAAATTAACTCAAAATGGATCACAGATTTAGATATAAAACATAAAACTATAAAACTTTTAGAAAAAACAAAGAAGAAAATCTTCGGGATCTAGAGCTAGGCAAAAGTGCTGAGACTTGACAATAAAAGCACAATTTGATAAATTAGATCTCATCAAAATTATTACCTTTTGCTCTGTGAAATCTCATGTGAAGAGGATGAAAAAACTCTGTGGACTGGGAAAAATTATTTGTGAACCACGTATTTGGCAAAAGACTAATATCTAGAGTATATAAAGAACTCTCAAAACTCAACAGTAAAAAAGCTAAACAATCGAATTAGAAAATGGGCAGAATGTATAATATCAAAATAATGGCACAATCACTCTGGAAAACAGTTTAACAGTTTCTTTTTAAAAAAATGCAACTGCCATACACCTAGCAATTACAGGTTCAGGCATTTCTCCTGGAGAAATACATACATTTACAGAGGAACCAGTGCACAGATATTTATAGCAGCTTTATTTGTAATCGCTAAAAACTGGAATGAGTCCAGATGTCCTGCAACAGTTGAATGGTTAAATTATCTGTGGTACATATATATCATGGAATACTACTCAACCATAAAAGGAATAAACTACCTGTACTCATATATGCAGCAACTTGGATGAATCTATAGGAAATTTTGCTGCATGGAAAAAGCTAATACCAAGAGGTTGCATACTGCATGATTTCATTTATATAACATTCTTGAAATAAGAGCATTTTAGAATTGGGAGACAGACTGGTGGTTGCCTGGAGTTAGGACCTAGGGGAAGGCGGGTGGCGTGGGAGGCAGACAGGTGTGATTATGAAAGGTCAGATGATGGACCCTGGTGGTGTTGAAATGTCTTCACTGTGTGGTAGAGGCATGAGCGTAACACAGGTGATAACAATGTGTGAAACACTCCCCACCCCACAAACACACACAAATCAGTACAGGTAAAATGGGAAATCAGGATAAAATGGGTGGATTGTATCAGTGTCAATATGCTGGTGTGATATTATACTATAGTCTTGCAAAACAAAACAAACATTTTGTTACCATGGGGAAGCTGGACATAGTGTACAAAGACTCTCTTTGTATTATTTCTTAGAACTGAATGTGACTTTATAATCATCTCCATAAAAATTTCAATCAAAAATTAAAGTTAAAGCCAAAGCCTACATGTTTTTAACAAAAACCTTGAGGAAGACTTTAAGGAGCTATCCACCCCTGCTTTGAGAATGTAGAGCCCTGGATAAGCAATGAAGTTTTGTTGAGACCAGCACTTCTTAATTAGGGTCAGTACCACCCCGTGGGGTGTGTTTGAAAATGTCTGGGAGTGGTTATGTTTGTCACATTGACTGGGGGGTGTCTTTGGTACTCAGTGGATAGGACCAAGAATGCTAAATATCCTGCAATGCCTGGGACAACCTGACACACGGTGAGAATATTCTTAACCCCCAATGCCAGCAGCATTCCACTGAGAAACAAGATTAGATGGCTAAAATCTTAGCAACTATTTGGATAGTTTGTACCTTAAAATTTAAGTGAAATCTATGCTTATTCTATATCTTGTCATCATAAAATTGATGGACAGAGAGCCTTCCCTTAATATTAAACATTTTTAATGTTTAATTTTTAAACACTAATTTTAAGCTCAAGACTCTAAAATTGTTATAGGAAACATTTATTAGAATAACTTTATTATAATAAAGAGTATTTCATTTCTTTTGGAGAAAACTGTCTTTTTTTATCTTGTTTAAAGTTGTGAGCTCTATTTTCTGCAGAAATTTGATCTTCACCTTACCTAACCTTAACCCTTGTGATGATTAACTTGTTAACTATGACATCACTGATTAACTATCCTAATTAACTCAATTAGTATAAACAGACAGTGTGAACTACTTTAAAAGAGAAGCATAGCTGGAGATATATTTTATTTCAAAGTTTATTTTACGAGTAAAATATAGTGTATTTGATTACCTCAAAAACATAATAGAGGATCTCTTTTTCAGGCTATTTCTCAGTGAGGTTTTTATCTCTTCTCATTTAACTTTATTCTTGTGTTTATGAAGTCCTGAGATAAAGGAGCCATTTCTGGAGGAACAATCCAGATGGCTTTTGCAGTCACCATCCTGGAGTATGAATTGAGGAGGAAGGCGTTCTTTTCAAAATGAGTCACAAGCAAAACTCCTCCCGGTTGGTCATCCATTCTCTGCCCTGACATGTTGTGTGCAGAAACCCATGTGACAGCATGAGCGTGTTGTGCGGATATGTGCTTCCCAGGACAGGATTATGTACAGGACAGTTGTACAGACATGGAGCGTACAGATACATTGTAGAGACACATGTTAAAGAGACATAGAGTGTACAGAAATTGGATTGTAGAGATATGAACTTCACATACAGGAGTTACAAAAGCATGGTATGCAGATTGGATTATTGAGATGCAGGTTGTCTAGACACTGGCCCTGAAGGCATAGGTTGTGTAGACACAGCCTGGGACCAAGCTCTTTGGTCCTGGCCTTAAAGCAGGGTGTGCGGCATTAGCCCAGTGATGGTTGCCTAGCCATGTGCCAGAAGTGGGACCCTGACGTCTCTGCAGAGGGTGAAGGCAGGAAGGCAGGTCTGAGCTTGGGATATTCTGCCACTCTTTGAGCACTGACTTTGAAGCTTTCCCTCCAATGCCATTCCCACCCCCAAGGGACTCAGGAAATGACTTCTGTCTTGTCTTTGATAGAACAAAGAAAGAGAGAGTTCTAAAAGATGAGAGAGAGAGAGAGAGAGAGACAGAGAGAGAGAGAGAGAGAGAGAGAGAGAAACACCAGATTCAGACACAGAGGGTTCTCAAGGATGGCCATGGTAAAGTCTGGGCTTCAGCAGGTCTTAGAGACCACCAGGGGTCAGTCTTGGGTCCTACAAGAGGAAGCCAGGAGGTATTTGCTCAGCACTGGTTCTCACCTGAGGACCATTCAGAGGAATTTATTCCACTTCAATATACTATGGTGTTAGCAGCTTTGAAATTCTTTACCACCAAGGGGCCCTTAAAGCCAATGAAGCAGGAGTCTCAGGAATGACCCATCTGTCAGGCCTGCTTGTTTATAATCCTCAGGACCACAATAAAAGGCAAGTTTAATTGCCTGGTGATTCGGGACTTGGGGGCCCAGGTATGGTTACCCACCTCTCAGGCCCAGGGGTCTGCCTGAGCTTGGGAGGGAGGGACTTTGGTGCTGGGCCTGGTTGGGAAACCTCAGGCCTGGGCTAGGTCCAGGGCTGGGTTGGTCTGAGGCTGGGGCTGGAGGAGGCTTCAAGTGAACTTTGGTTCTGAGGTCATTGGTTTCCCTGTTGTAGTAATTGACTTCACAGACTCTGTTGGGAAGATGCTATGCTGCCAATATAGCTGTTTCTACAGGAATCCCCCATCGCTGATAGCTAAGGCTGGACTCAGTTTGGTAATTAGTGATAAAAACAAGAACAAGAACACCACCACAACTACTGCACATTTACTATGTGCCTGGCACCACTGTAAGCACTTTTGCGCCTCTTTAATCCTCATAAGAATCCTAGGAGGCAAGTACTAGTATTATCCCCATGTACAGAAGAGGGAAGTAAGGTTTAAAGAACCTAAGTAACTTGCCTCAGGTCACACACCGGGTAAATGCCAGAGCTGGGGTGAACCCAGGCACTCTGGCTCCATAGCCACACTGTTAGATAATACTGCAATGTGAAGAGCCTTTGGAGAGCCTGTATGTCAGCCCTCTTGTGGCAGATGAGGAAACTGAGGCCCAGACCCAGGTCACAAACATAGCTGATGAGTGGTAGAGTTTGAACCAGACCCAGCTCTCTGGCTTCCAGCTTAGAGCTCTTGTCACCATACCATGTGGCCACCATTTACACCAAACCAAGTTGCAAGACATTTTAGCTAAAACTCAAGCTTTGGGTCAAGGAATTGGAAAGGGCCAGAGTTATACTATGGTCTCCTGGCCTTGTGGGATTGAATACTTCATAACTCAGCCCAGGCACTATCAACTTGTCAGAGGGTGGGGGCCAAGAACATGGCACCTCCAACTGCAGACAAACTGCTGGGCAGGGTCCAGGCTGGGATCAGCTAATAGCCCCTACACTTCTACCCCCATTTCCAGGCCAGGGGACACATCCTGGACACATGAGAAAACCTGGCAGAAAGAAACAGAGGATTTTTCTTCCTTCAGGCAAACAGGCGCCTCTCAGATCCCAAACTGTGACAGGGTTTTCATGGGAGGTGCAGGCTCTGATGGGAACAGAGAGCTTTGGTATAAGCAGCTCTGAGAGAAGGAATAAATCATCTCCTGAAATGTTCTTGGCAGCTGCTCACTCACTAACAAAAATACCCTGCTTGGCACAGCTCTGGTCACTCAAACACTACTCCAGGGACCTGGCAATTTTCAAGGTGTGGCTCTGCTCTTGAGGAAGGCAAAAGCAACTGTTGGGAGAAGAGTACAGTGTGTGCCAGGCCCTCAGAGGGGTGATGCAAGAGAGCCCAGAGGAGCTCTGAGCAGGGCTAGGGATGGAAAAATAGCAGTGCAGAGCTCAATGGTGCCTGTGCCTCCCAGCTCCCCAGCAACCGGCGCTTGTACCTAGCTCAGTGGGTGTTTGTTGAGTGGAATTGAAATCAATAATGGGAAAATCCTGAATGGAGGCTCCAAACAACAAATCGCTCAAGTGTAGGATGAGGAAAGCGGCTTAGCAGAGGCCAGGGTGCAAAGCTCTGGGGAGCTGTAGCTGAGTGAACACTCATTATGAGCCAGCTATGTGTTGTGGCTGTCAGCAAAGCTAATGAATCCATCCTAAGTTGTGCTACAGTCAGCTTCGGTTCCAGATCAAAGGGGAAGATAATCCCTGCAGGCTTTGCTTTGGTCGGCCCATCAGTCCAGATCTGAAAATCCACGTCCACTTCTGGGCCTCACATCTTTAAGGGAATTTGGGCAAATTGGAACATATTCAGAGAAGAAAGATGCAAAGATTTAAAGCCATGTCATGTTGACTGACAAAGGACTGGGACTACATGGGCTGTGAAACATTGGTCTGGAAGCAGGGAAGAGGAGGGGAACTGGTGGTTGTTTTTGAAACTGTGAAGGGCTCTTGTGGGAAGGGAGAATTAGGTATTCTGATTTGTGCCAGAGGCAGCAAAGAGTTAAATAAGAAGCAGGAGATTTGGAACCAGACAGATGTGGGTTCATGTGCTGATTCCTTCTCATTTTACCAGGTGACAAATGGTCAAGCCACATGACCTTCTCAAGCTTCAGTACTTAATCAGTGAGATGGAAACAGAAATGCTTATTGCTCAGCACTGTCGGGATTACATACCCAGCACAACACCTTCCTGGCAGTGGCTACACAAGGACCTTTTCACTTTCCATCCAGAAGACAGAAGCTTCCCAAAGGAGTGCCATGGCAGGAGGAAGGGCAAACTTCCTCACAGTCATGGCTGGCTTTAAAAGCCAACTGCTTTTTATGTTGCTTTGTTTATGTTTATGTTTTTCTGCTAGAAGAATGCTTACTTTTCTTATTCTCTTGCCTTTTGGCTTGCATTATCATAGTTTCTAATGTAAATTATTGAGTGACTTTCACTTTTTTAAAATGAGAAACAGAACACACAAGTACAAGGCATCTAGCCCATTTTCAACCAGGGGCTGCTTGTGTCTTTGGTTACCTCTGAAGATGCTCTTTTAAGTCTGAAAATGGACCTCTCATTCTGGGGCTGGATGACTCACCTAAGCTTAATGTCCCTAGATGGGGTCCCCATCCCATCCCCAAAGCCTCTGTCCTAAGTTCTGCAAAGGGTTAGAGGCCAATATCTCTGTCCTAACCCCCATCAAGACAGCTAACCTGGGGTGAAAGATAACTCAGGGGAATTATTAGAACATGTCTAGCTTCTTCTGTAAATGTATGAATAGAAGCCCATTGTTCCTATTATTCCTGACTTCTGTTGGGCCGGGCCTCATTCAGTCCATGCTGGTGGGCAGGGTGGAGCCTTTATCTGTTAGACTCCTTGGATGGAGGCTCTCTTGGAGCCTAGGACTGATATCCATCAGCAGAAGCAGGACAGTTCTCACTCTGACATTCTGCGACTCCCTGAAAGATGACTGGGTGTAGACAGAGTGGGTGCAGTCAGAAGAGTTTATGGACTGTCCGGGTGGCACTGATGGGCCCAGTGAACTGTGTAGTGAGTGACCTATGGAGTTTGGAGATTGGGGGGCCATTGGCATGTCATTAACTCAAAGGAGCAAATGAGGCAGCATGGTTGGAGGGAGGAGCTGGATTGGAGGATGTGGCGGGGAGCCCAGGACTCAGTGGGATGGTAGTGTTGAGTGTCGCTTCTGGAGAGATGGATGAAATCAGAAATGGGAGAATGAACAACGAGGCCTGTAAACAGCAGAAGTGAAGAATGGGATGGGATGGGAGGAGCAGGACACACAGTTCAGGGCTGATGCCATGAGCAGTGAGAGGGCTGGAGGGTGTGGCAGGGGTATGGGATAGTGGATTGAAGGGCCAGGGAACGTGAATACTGGCCAAGGGTTTCCCCAATGGGCCTTTATTGGTTCCCAGCACAGATAAGTCCCGACCTCAGTTGTACATTATAGAGCATGGTCAAAGCCCAGTCCTGTCTTTGACATTCATGCCAAGCCTAATTGGATCCAAATAAGGTCCATACGCTGCAATTTTTTGATGTCTCTTAAGTCTCTAGTTTTTCTTTAAAGTTTATTTGTTGAAGAAACAGAGTCGTATGCCCTGTAGTTTCCTACAGCCTGACTTTTGCTGCTTGTCTTCCTGTAGTGTTATTAACACCTTCCTGTCTTCTGTATTTACACTAGCTTGGTAGACAGATTCACAGGTTTGGTCAGATCCAGGTTTGAGTTTAGAACATCAAGAAGTACGTAACTTCTAGTTGCCTCATACTCTGTGATATTAGAACTATTGAAAATCATTGGCTGGATCTGTCAATTCATTTTGGCTGGATTGCAAAATGATGATAGTCTACTTCTACCTTTTCTTCTTTGTTTATTAAATTATTACATCTATGGAGAGAAGTTTCCCTTTATGAGCTGTTTAATTATCCTGAAGCACAGTCATATAGGAAAGGCAGGAAAATATGCTGGATTCTTTTTTAAATTTATTTACCAATTTGGAAAGTGTAAACACTTGATACGGTTTGGTCCATGGGGGTGCTTATCCCTGTTGGTGCTTGTATTGTCCACCCCATCACTGGATGGCCATGAAGAATTTATTCAAGGGTCTCCAGACCCTTTACCCCAAGCCTAAGAATCTTTTGAAGCTTCTTTGCTTTCTGGTATGACAAATGTTCCAGGCTTATCTTGTATATTCCTTGCCCTAATCTGGAATGAGCCATTTCTCCAAGAAATCTCGCTTTTTTTTTTTTTTTTAAGTGGGAAATGGTTTTAAAGAACCACAATTTGGGCACTAGGGTTTTGTTAATACTGTTTCTAATCATTTTAATCATTGTTTCTTGACCCTATAAAGAGATGGCACTGAAAATATGTATTTATTTATTTATTTATTTATTTATTTTTTTGAGGCGGAGTCTCGCTCTGTCGCCCGGACTGGAGTGCAGTGGCCGGATCTCAGCTCACTGCAAGCTCCGCCTCCTGGGTTTCGGCCATTCTCCTTCCTCAGCCTCCCGAGTAGCTGGGACTACAGGCGCCCGCCACCTTGCCCGGCTAGTTTTTGTATTTTTAGTAGAGACGGGGTTTCACCATGATAGCCAGGATGGTCTTGATCTCCTGACCTCGTGATCCGCCCGTCTCGGCCTCCCAAAGTGCTGGGATTACAGGCTTGAGCTACCGCGCCCGGCCGTATTTATTTTTAAAGATAACATATACTTTGGAGTTTATAAAAATAGATAGTTGTAACTCAAATGTGTAATTACAGGTTTTAAAAAATATCATCGAGAGAGTCGGGAGCAAGATGGCTGAATAGCAACAACTCTAGCCTCCAGCTTCCAGCGTGAATGACACAGAAGATGGGTGATTTCTGCATTTTTAACTGAGGTACCAGGTTCATCTCACTGGGGAGTGCCGGAGAATCGGTGCTGGTCAGCTGCTGCAGCCTGATCAGTGAGAGCTGAAGCAGGGCGAGGCATCGCCTCACCTGGGAAGTGCAAGGGGGAAGGGAATCCCTTTTCCTAGCCAAGTGAAACTGAGACACACAACACCTGGAAAATCCGGTAACTCCCACCCTACTACTGCACTTTACCAAGGGTCTTAGCAAATGGCACATCAGGAGATTATATCCCACACCTGGCCTGGAGGATCCCACGCCCACGGAGCCTCCCTCATTGCTAGGACAGCAGTCTGAGATCTAACTGCAAGGCGGTAGCAAGGCTGGGGGAGGGGCACCCACCATTGCTGAGGCTTAAGTAGGTAAACAAAGCCTCTAGGAAGCTCGAACTGGGTGGAGCCCACCGCAGCTCAAGGAGGCCTGCCTGTCTCTGTAGACTCCACCTCTGGGTGGAGTCTGACAGCTTTGAAGAGAGCAGTGGATCTCCCAGCACGGAGGTTGAGATCTGAGAACTGACAGACTGCCTGCTCCAGTGGGTCCCTGACCCCTGAGTAGCCTAACTGGGAGACATCCCCCACTAGGTGCAGACCAACACCTCACACCTCACATGGCTGGGTACACTGCTGAGACAAAGCTTCCAGAGCAAGAATCAGACAGCAGCACTAGCTGTTCAACAATATTCTATCCTCTGCAGCTTCTGCTGCTGATACCCAGGCAAACAGCGTCTGGAGTGAACCTCAAGCAATCTCCAACAGACCTACAGCTGAGGGTCCTGACTGTTAGAAGGAAAACTAACAAACAGAAAGGACACCCACACCAAAACTCCATCAGTACGTCACCAGCATCAAAGACCAAAGGCAGATAAAACCACAAAGATGGGGAAAAAGCAGGGCAGAAAAGCTGGAAATTAAAAAAATCAGAGCACGTCTCCCCCTCCAAAGAAACGCAGCTCATCGCCAGCAATGGATCAAAGCTGGACGGAGAATGACTTTGACGAGTTGAGAGAAGAAGGCTTCAGTCGATCAAACTTCTCAGAGCTAAAGGAGGAACTATGTAATCAGTGCAAAGAAACTAAAAAACTTGAGAAAAGAATGGATGAATGGATAACTAGAATAATCAATTCAGGGAAGACCTTAAAAGAACTGACTGAGATGAAAACCATAACCCGAGAACTACATGACAAATGCACAGGCTTCAGTAACCGACTCGATCAACTGGAAGAAGCAGTATCAGCGATTGAAGATCAAATGAATGAAATGAAGTGAGAAGAGAGGTGTAGAGTAAAAAAAGTAAAAAGAAATGAACAAAACCTTCAAGAAATATGGCATTATGTGAAAAGACCAAATCTACGTCTGATTGGTGTGCCTGAAAGTGACGGGGAAAATGGAACCAAGTTGGAAAACACTCTGCAGGATATGATCCAGGAGAACTTCCCCAACCTAGTAAGGCAGGCCAACATTCAAATTCAGGAAATACAGAGAACACCACAAAGATACTCCTCGAGAAGAGCAACTCCAAGACACGTAATTGTCAGATTCACCAAAG
>NW_012115921.1:2761942-2763547 GCF_000951035.1 Colobus angolensis palliatus
AATAATAAAAAAAGTATAATGTTAACTGTAGGGTTTTTGGAGGTATACTCTATCAAGCTAAGAAAGTTTCCCTTCTGTTCCTCTTCCTGTCTGCTGAGAGGGCTTTTTTTTTTTTTTAATTTTGAATGGGTGTCAAATTTTGTCTCATGTTGTTTTGCATGATAGATACAATCATGTGATTTTTTCTATTTTTACCTGTTAATGTGGTGGATTAAGTTGATTAATTTTTAATATTGAACCAGCCTTGGATCCCTGAAATACCCCACACTTGGTCATTGTGTATAATTTTTTTTAATACCATGAATTCTATTTGCTACTATTTCATTAAAGGCTTTTTATGTCTTTATTTATGGGGGACAGTAGCCTGTAGTTTTCTTTTTTGTGCTGTTTTTGTCCGGTCTTGGTATGAGGGTAATATTAGCTTCTAAAATGAAGTAGGAAGTATTTCCTCTTCTTCTGTTTCCTGAAAGAGTTTGTGTAGAATTGGTGTTAATTTTGCATTAAATATAACTATCTGGTTCCAAAGATTTTTTAAAATTATGACTTAAAAAAATTATTTTCAATCATGAGTTTTAAAATCATGAATTAAATTTTTGTAATAGTTATAGTACTATTTAAACAGTCTATTTATATTGGGTGAATTGTGGTCATTTGTGTTTTTCAAGGAATTGACTCATTTTGTCTAACGTGTCAAGTTTGTGCATGTGAAGTTCTTAGTATTTTTTTGTAATCATTCATTGATGTCTGCTGTGCCTGTGGTAATTTCCCCTGTTTAATTCCTAATGTTGGTAATTTGTGTCTTTTTTGTTTGTTATCTTTGTCCCTTCCTAGAGGTTTGTGAATTTATAATCTTTACAAAGAACCAGATCTTTGTTTCATTGGTTTTATCTATTGTTTTACTGTTTTAATATCATATCACTGATTTCTGATTTTATCTTTATTATTTTCTTCCTTTTGCTTGCTTTGGGTTTATTTTGCTTTTCCTTTTCTAGGTTTTTGAGATGGGAGTTTAGGTGATTGATCTTAGAACTTTCCACTTCTTTAGAGTAGCATTTAGTTATAGAAATTTCTCTCTTGGCACTGGTTTAGTTGTGTCTCACAAATTTTGATAGTTTTATTTTTATTTTTATTTAGTTCAATGTATTTTAATTTTTTTTGAGACTTTCTCTTTGATCTGTTGATTATTTAGAAATGTATTGTTTATTTTCTAAGTGATTGGAGATCTTCTTCTTACCTTTCTGTTAATGATTTTAGGTTTTATTTCAATGTGATCAGAGAACACACTGTATGATTTAAATTTTTAGAAATTGTTTATGTTTATTTTATGTCCAGGATAAGATCAATCTTGGTATATGTTCCATGGACATTTGAAAAAACCGTGTATGTGGCTATTGTTGGATGAGTGTTCTGTAAATGCTGTTTAGATTTCTGTGGTTAATAGTGTTCTCTTAGGTTCTTAATAACTTTTTCTGAGTACTTGTCGTATAACTTGTTGAGAATGGAGTGTTGAAATCTCTAACTATAATCTTGCATTTGTCTGTTTCACCTTTCTTTCCTTCTCTTTCTTTCTCTCTCTTCCTCCCTCCCTCCCTCCCTCCCTCCCTC
>NW_012115921.1:2763597-2773036 GCF_000951035.1 Colobus angolensis palliatus
CTTCCTTCCTTCCTTCCTTCCTTCCTTCCTTCCATCCTTCCTTTGAGACAGAGTTTCACTCTTGTCACCCAGGCTGGAGTGCAATGGCACACTCTTGCCTCACTGCAATCTCTGTCTCCCGGGTTCAAGTGATTCTCCTGCCTCAGCCTCCCGAGTAGCTGGGATTACAGGCACTTGCCACCATGCCCAGCTAATTTTTGTATGATTAGTAGAGATGGGGTTTCACCATGTTGTCCAGGCTAGTCTCTAACTTCTGACCTCAGGTGTTATGCCCACCTTGGCCTCCCAAGGTGCTGGGATTACAGGCGTAAGCTACCGCGCCCGGCCTCTCCTTTCATTTTTGTTAGCTTTTGCCTCACATACTTTGCTGCTGTTTTTTGGTGCATACCCACTTAGGATTGCTACATCTTCTCAGTAGGTTGATCCTTTTATCATTCATGATGTCTCTGATAATTTTGTTTTTTGCACTGAAGCCTACTTTATCTAATACTAAAATAGTCACATTTTTTCACCTTTTGTTTAATGTTCATATATCTTTTTCTATTCATTTCCTGCCCCCCACCTCTATAATTAGACTTGAAGTGAATCTTTTATAGACAACATATGTAAGATATGTTCTTTTAAATCCACTCTGACAATCTGTATTTTTTGTTTGATGTAGTTTGACTGCATTCACATTTAATGTAATTACTGATATGTTGGAATTTAAATGTACTATTTTGTTTTCTGCTTATTTTTGCCATCTTTCATTTTTCTGTTTTCTTTTCCCTGCCTTCTTGTAGGCTACTTGAGTGTTTTTTAGAATTTCATTTTGATATATCTACAGTGTTGTTTAGTGTATCTCTTTGGTCACTTTTTTGGTGGTTGCCAAATGTAAGTACTACATTATATATACATAACTCTCACAGTCTACTGGTGCCATTATTTATCACTTTGAGTAATGTGTAGAAACCTCACCTCCCTTTATGTTTCTTTACCTCTTCCCATTTGTAATAAAATTGTCTTAAATATTTCATCTACATATATTTAGAACCACTTTAAATTTAGAACATTTATAATTTTTGCTTCAACTCTCAGGCATATTTTAGAAAACTCAAGAGGAGAAAGATACTCTATTGTACTTATCTATATTTTTGCTTATTGTGTCCCTTTTTTCATTCTGTTGTTCTAGAATTCCTCTTTTTATTATTTCCTTTCTGTTTAGAGAAGATTCTTGGCCAGAAATGGTGGCACAGGCCTATAATCCCAGTACTTTGGGAGACTGAGGCAGGAGGATCATGAGAGCCCAGGATTTCAAGATGAGCTCAGGCAACATGGCAAGACCCAGTCTCTATAAAAAGGAAAAAACCCTTTAGTTATTCCTTGAGGATAGATCTGCTGGTGACAGACTCTCTTTGTTTTCCTCTACCTGAAAATGTCTTGATTTCCTTTTCATCCCTGTAGAATATTTTTAACATATAAAAAATTCTGGGATGATAATTGTTTTCTAAAATCAGCACTTAAAATAATGTTGTGCCACTTTCTTTCATCCTCCATAGTTTTGAATGACAAATCTGTTATCATTTAAATTGCTTTTCTCATATATGTAAGTTGTTATTTCTCTCTTGCTATTTTTAAACAATTTTTTGTCTTTAGCTTTTAGAATTTTAATTTTAATTATAGTATATCTTGTTGTAAATTTTTTGGGGTTTATCCTGTTTGGGGTTCACTCAGCTTCTTGAGTCTGTAAGTTTACATCTTTTGCCAAATCTGGGAAGTTTTCAGCCATTATTTCTTTGAATATTTTTTCATGCCTCTACTTTTTTAGTCTCCTTCTGAGACTCCAATGGCATGAATGTTAGATGTTTTGTTAGATAGTTTCACAGGCTCTTAAAGTTTTTTCATATTTTTTCAGTCTATTTTCTGTCTATTGTTCAGATTGGATAATTTCTATTGTTCTGTCCTTTACTTCACTAATTGCTTCCCTCTGTCCATTCTGCTATTGAAGCCATCCACTGAGATTTTTATTTTAGGTATTGTACTTTTTAGTTCTCAGATTTTCATTTGGTTCTTCCTTATATCTTCTATATCCTTCCTGAAACATTTTATTTCTTTGCTAAGGGCTTTCCAATTTTTTTCATCAAGCGTGTTAGTAATTTCTCATTAAAGCACTAAAAAATTCACTGCTGCTTTAAGGTCTTTGTAAGATAATTCTAACATTTCTTCCATCTTGAGGTTGGCATCTTTAGATTATATTTTTCATTAAGTTTGAGATTTTCTGGTTCTTGATATGACAAGATATTTTCAACAGAAACCTGGACTTTAAAAAATTATGTTATAAGGCTCTAAATGTAACTCAAATCTTCTGTTTAAATTCAATCCCTTCTGGGGAAGGAACTGTTGCCTTGTTACTGCAAGGTGGAAGTAAAAGTATAGGTTTCCTACTTAGCTTCTGTTGACACCCTATGGGGTGACCTTGTTGCTGCTGGGCTATGGTGAAAATCTTTGTTCTCCACTAGCCCTCCTCTGACACCACTCCAGTGAGTAGTGGAAAGATGCCTTATGACTGTTGGGTGAAGGTGAAGGTCCAGAATCCCAGTGTGGTCTCCACTGGCACTGTAGGAGGGAGAAGTAGCTGGCCTCATTACTGTCCAGCAGGGGCATAAGTCCCAGTTCCCTCCTTGTCTTTTGACATCATCATGCCTGGATGTTAGGATGCTGTAATGATTAATTTTAGTGTCAACTCATCTTGGCTAAGGGATGCCCATGTAGCTGGTAAAGCATTATTTCTGGGTGTGTCTGTGAGGGCATTTCCAGAAAAAACTACTATTTAAATTAGTAGAATAAGCAAAGAAGATCTGCCTTCACCAATGTGAGCAGGTATCATCCAGTCCATTGAAGGCCTAAATAGAACAGAAAAACAAAGGAGGCACTATCTTCTCTCTTTCTTCTTGAGTTGGGACATCCATCTTCTCCTGACCTTGGACACCAGAGCTCCTGATTCTCAGGCCTTTGGACTTGGATTGAATCATATCACCAGCTTTCCTGGTTCCCCAGCTTACAGATGACAGATTGTGTGACTTCTCAGCCTCCTTAATTATGTGAGCCAAAAAATATCTACATGTCTTAAGTCTATTGATTCTGTTTCACTGGAGAACCCTGACTAATATGGGTTCCTTCTTACAATCTCACATGAATGAAGTCTAGGCTCCCCTCTCAACATTTGCTGGCATGGGTGGGGATGCGGCCACAGATTGTCACATGTGGTGTTTGGTTGGAGTGGAGAGGTTATTGTTTAAAACTTTTCTGTGTTACTAGGATGTGCCTTTTCTGATCCTTTATCTAGAAAGAATAGCCTTTTTTATTGAGGCTTTTTTTTTTCAGTCTGCACTCCTTGGCATTTTCAGGTTGCTCACTTCTTTAGCTCCATGTCTAGGGCATATGAAACAAAAATAAAACCCAGGGAACTTATCACCATGTAATTCCTTGGTTCCAAAGTCTCTACTGATCTGCCTACTTCTCTCTGTCTGTCAGACTTTTCTTTTTTTTAAAAAAAATATATATTGTCAAGGTTTTTAATTACACATAGCAGGAGAAATAGGAGAAAGTATGTTTACTATATCTCCCTGCAAGTGAAAGCCCTCCTCTCTGGGGAGAGATTTTGGATTCAGAAGACATCAGTGGAAGGTCCTAACTCAAGTGAATAATGGTTGCCTCTGCCATGAGGCATTCACTGAATACTTCCCTATGAATGCCAGTCATGGGACACTCCAATTACCTCACACATCTGTAGTTCAGATACTGGCCTCTCGGCTTGCTTTGGGGATTGGCATTGTATCCTCTGCATGGAAGAAAATTTTCAACTGCAAGAGCAGAAGAACTTTCTAATATTAGCTACTCTCCATTCCCTGGAGAATGTGAACTCTCCGTGCTTGGAAATGTTTAGGTAGGGGCTGAAACTCCTGGGTTAGGAAGGAGATGGCACTTGACAACTTCTGAGGCCTTTATCTTAGTTCTAAGATCGTGAAACTTCGAGTTTACTTGCTCTTTCTTGAATGAACTCCCAGGGGGCAGAGTAAATTTTCCCCTTGTCTCATTCAGGTCCTCATGCTAGGCTTTGCACACAGAATGTTCAGTTTGTATCACTAACAAAGTTAATATCTGAGTGGCTGCATAACTGAGGTTGTGAATCCTGAATACAGGATCTAGCTGTATTCATTCAAACTAGCTAGACTGAAACACATGGTGGGTAGGTTAACAGAGTTGGCTGATACCCAGATTATGTTGTAGGCTTGGAGAAGTGTATTGATGCCAAACTCTCCATCCCACAGCACTGTGTTTTACAAAATGCTTAGTCAGTGCTAGCAAAGATGGGCTGACTTAAAACTCACAGCACAGCAAATATCCTTAGAGCATGTGTAAGCATTAACTTGCCTTGCCACTTTATCCTTGGCTCGGAACAGTTGGTTTCTCCTGGATCTCCTTACAGCATTAGAGCCAGTAGATATCTAGGGCTCAGATTTAAAAATTTAGAAGTCCATTATATAGGGAAGAGAACCAGCTGATAGAGGGAGCTAGATCAGCATTTTTCTTCAGAGTTATGTGCCGACATCAGCTAATTAAATAAACCCATTAGGAAGAGAACATTGAAGAATCCTTTCAAGAGCATGGTGCTCATCTGGAGGAAAGAGCGTTTTATGACTAGAAGAGGAATTCAGAGATCTCTGGAGGAAAGTGTCTTTTCAAAATGATTTCTTCAAAAGAAATAGAGAACCTACTATATTCCAGGCACTTTCATATCAGTTATCTCAGTTAAGTCTCACGGCAACTGGGTGAGTTAGGAGACAGACTTAGAAAGGTTAAGGAATTTCTCTGAAGTTACATAGCTGGCAAGTAGCAGAGCTGTGATTTATACCTTGTTTTGTCTGATTCCAAAGTTTATGCTTCATCATGCCATCATTTTGGCTCTGCTAGGAGAAGAGGACCAAAGGTGGAATTTCTTAGAATAGGAATATATTCCAAGGCATAGGAGGATATAAAAAAGAAAAATGATTCTAAAACATTGGGTTTGTGAAAAAAGTATTTAAAAATTTAAAAAGAAAATCGGTGTGTATTTTTTAGATTTAAATATTTATTGCTTTTTAGTCATCATTTCTTCTTGCATTCTATACCTATTTGTGATCATTTTCTTTGCATGAAAAGATGCTCTTTAGTGAACATGTCAGCCAAGGTCCAGTCAGGAGAAAGAAATCACACATTAATTTGAGCAGGGAAAGTTTAATACAAAGAATAATTAACTATAATGGGGGAATGCAGTAACAAGGGATTAGCGGTAAGTAGTAAAGAGAACTTTAAGAGGAATAGCAGCTATAGAGAGCAGTCACCACTCCTATGGCTGAGATAGAGCATCCAACGAATGAACTCCACAGGGCTGAGACCCAGACCTTGTTGGTAAAAAGCATGATTGTGACTCACTGGCAGAAAAATTGCTGTGGTTCTACACTGGAAGCACTTGCTAAAAATATGTCCTCTAGTTTGCCAGGGAAAACTATTCACCAGGAGCTATCGCCAAAGGTTCTTCACCATGAAACCACCAAAGGGAATAGTTGGATGAAGCTCTTGTCTGCTGGGTGATGCTGATTGCCATGCACTGGAGGAGGCTGGTGCTGGGCTTACTTACAGAGCTTTCTGGGAGCTCAGGAATTGGAATCAGGAAGGAAAATCCCTATATCCCGCAATATCCCTCCAGTACATTCTATTGACCATAACATGATACCAGCTTAACGTGATGCCAGCTAGCAAAGAAAAAATATTTAAAGAACTTCTCTCTACCTTTACCTGGCCTCAAGTGATCCTCCCACCTGGACCTCTCAAACTGCTGAGATTACAGGCATGAACCACTGTGCCTAGCCAAACTTAGGCTATCTCACAAAACTCCTGTATAGGGGTATACAGGAGCAGAGCAGGAGGACAAATTTGTATCTGAGAGACAATAAATTGATAGCAGGCATACTGAGGGTCTTCTGATAACACCTGTCTCTAAAAATTTCACCCCCAGTCTTGATGAGTGAAATTTTGCTAGGTATACAATTTATTTTTTTCTCAGCATATGAAGACTTCCTTCCATTGTCTTTAGGTTGTTATTTGTCTTTTTTTCCTGGTTCTTTTAAAGACAACTTCTTTGCCTTTGCTGTTTTGCAGATTTACTGTGATATGTCTAGGGATGGATTTTTTTTTTTAGATGGAGTGTCACTCTGTTGCCCAGGCTGGAGTGCAGTGGGCACAGTCTTGGCTCACTGCAACCTTTATCTCCTGGATTTAAGTGACTCTCATGCCTTAGCCTCCAGAATAGCTGAAATTACAGGTGTATGCCACCACGCCTGGATGATTTTTTGGTATTTTTAGCAGAGATGGGGTTTCACCATGTTGGTCAGGTTGGTCTCGAATTCCTGACCTCAGATGATCCACTTGCCCTGGCCTCCAAAAGTCCTGAGATTACAGGTGCCACAGCACCCGGCCCTTGTCTAGGGAAATTTTTTTTTTTTTTTTGAGACAGAGTTTTGCTCTTGTTGCCCAGGCTGGAGTACAATGGTGCGATCTCTGCTCCCCTTCCTGGGTTCAACTGATTTTCCTGCCTCAGCCTCCCAAGTAGCTGGGATTACAGGCATATGGCACCATGCCTGGCTAATTTTGTATTTCTAGTAGAGACAGGTTTCTCCATGTTGGTCAGAGTGGTCTCCAATTCCCGACCTCAGGTAATCTGCCCGCCTTGGCCTCCCAAAGTGCTGGGATTACAGGCATGAGCTACTGTGCCCGGCCTATGGATGGATTTTTTAAAAAATTATTCTGCCTGGAATTCACTTAATCTGAAGATTAATGTCTTTTTAGTGTCAGAAAAATCTCAGCCATTTGTTTTTCCAATATTTCTCCTCTACATCTCTCTCTTCTTCTTTTGAAACTTTGGTTAGATGTAAGTTAGACCTTCTCACTGTAGTCTTGATGTCTCTTGACCTCTCTTTCATACTTGCAAAAATATGTTTTAATTCTATGTTGCATTTTTGGGTATTTACCTTGGAGTTGACAAAATCTCTCTCTTTAGGTATATCTAATACGGTTACCTCCATTCATTGGCTTTTGATTTCAACTATTAGATTTTTTGTTTGTAGATGGTATCTTTGATTCTTTTTTCAAATCTATTTGGTCATGTTTATAGTTTACTATTGATTTCTCATTTTGGTTGCTAAACATATCAAACATTTTATATTTTATGTCAGATAATTCTAATATCTGAAGTCTTTATGGGTACGTTGAGGCTGGTGCTGTTTCTGCTGGCTTTTGCTCACGGTATCATGTTTCCTTGTGTGTTAGGCTTTTTTGAGTATAAACACATATCTTTTTTAATTTTATAGGAATTATTTGAGGTCTGAGTTGGAAATGAGTTTCTCTAGAAAGAATTTGTGTTTGTTTCCAGTAGCCTCCTGGGGCACTACTAAACTGGAACCATTTCGAGCTTAAGGTTTTATGGACAATCTGGGTAATATCAGTTTGAGCTTTAAATCCCCATTATGGCCTGAGTTTGTAGTTGCAATTCTCAGATATTTTTGTTCTGTCCACCTAGCAGCCAGGTTCTGAGGTAGTCAACTTTCTTTGCTCTTCCATCTTGTGGGAGGGTGGGCTATTGTTTCAACTTCAGCCTTACATTGAGAATATAGCACTTTGAGTTCCTAGCTTTATGCACGGGTGGTGGTTCTCCTATTAGACTTTCCACTTTAGATGGGCCATAGTCTGTGTCTCTTGTTTTCTATAAACTGCTAGGTCGTGAATCCTGAAGCTCATGGTCATCTGAGTTTGGCAAATGCCCTCAAAGGAAAGCTGATTTCAACATTCTCTCTAGGCTTTCTACCTTTACTTAGTTTTTGGCCTCTGAAAATTGTTTACTTTCTTCTTAACTCAATTTTTTTCCATACTTTAGGGTAGTTGGAGGGTTTGTCAGAATACCTACTTTGCTATGTACCAGAAATAGTAGTTTGATCTAGTCTACATATAACACCACATTTAGTTCTCATGATAATCTTGGTATTATTAACTCAATCATTTGTCCCAGGAAATGGAGACTTATAGAAGTTACATAGCTAGCAAATGGCAGAGCAGTAGTAGAGCTTAAATCTACATCTTCTGGCTCCACTTCACCCTTTGTTCTCTCTACCACACTACTCTGGTTCTTTGGTTTTTCTGTCTTTATTTAATGCAAATTCCAGGACTCCTCGGGATTTGGGCTATTCCTAAAGCCCAGAAGTGCATTAAGAATTCTAGAGGCTGGCCGGGCACAGTGGCTCACACCTGTAATCCCAGCATTTCGGGAGGCTGAGGTGGGAGGATTGCCTGAGCACAGGAATTTGAAACCAGCTTGGGCAACATAGGGATACCTCGTCTCTAAAAAAAACAAAAAACAAACAAAAACAAAAAAAACAAAAAAAAGAAAGAAAGAAAGAAAGAAAAGAAAATGAGGTGGGAGGTTCACTTGAGCCCTGGGGGGTCAAGACTGCAATGAACCATGGTTGTACCACTGCATTCTCTCCTGGGTGACAGAGAAAGACCTTGCCTTAAACAAACAAACAAACAAACGAAAAAAGCATATATTTATTGCAGTACTATTCACAATAGTAAAGACTTGGAACCAACCCATGGAATACTATGCAACCACAAAAAAGAATGAGTTCATGTCCTTTGCAGGGACATGGATGAAGCTAGAAACCATCATTCTCAGCAAACTAACACTATAACTGAAAACCAAACATCACATGTTCTCAGTCATAAGTGGGAGTTGAACTGTGAGAATACATGGACACAGGGAGGGGAACGTCACACACCAGGGCCTGTCAGGGGGTGAGGGGCTAGGAGAGGGATAGCATTAGGAGAAATACCTAATGTAGGTGACAGGTTGATGGGTGCAGCAATCCACCATGGCACATGTATACCTATGTAACAAACCTGCACGTTCTGCACATGTATCCCAGTACTTAAAGTATAATTTACAAAACAAAACAACAACAAAAAAAACACACACAACAAAACAAACAAAGAAACAAACAAAACAGGAATTCTAGAAGAGTATTGCTTTAATTGTCCTCTCACTTGACCAGACATAGTACAGCTTCTCCTGAGGATTCTATTCAAGTGGAAGATCCAGCTAAGACTGGCCAGACTGACGAAGTGGAGTGCCATGATTGTAGCCCATGTGTTCCTGGAGATCTGTAGGGAATGAGGGAGTGAAGTCTCATCTTCAGGCATTTTCTGCTTCATGTGGCATATAGAATGTGCTTGCACTTGTAGAGTCCCTTTGGGAATAATGTACTCTCTAGGAGCAGTCCCCCTCTCTGACAAGGCTTCTCTCTTTCTTTCTTTCTTTCTTTCTTTCTTTCTTTCTTTCTTTCTTTCTTTCTTTCTTTCTTTCTTTCTT
>NW_012115921.1:2773241-2783480 GCF_000951035.1 Colobus angolensis palliatus
TTTCTTTCTTTCTTTCTTTCTTTCTTTCTTTCTTTCTTTCTTTCTTTCTTTCTTTCTTTCTTTCTTTCTTTTCTTTCTTTCTTTTCTCCCTTTCTTTTTCTTTCTTATGTAGTCCTCCCTGCCCTGTCTCTTACCAGAGACTTCAGGATAAACTTCAGGGATTCAGTGCTGGTGTCAGATAGACTTCAACGTGGGAAACATCAGAAGAATACACTCTGCACTTCTTCCAGGCTTGGAAAGAACTGGGGCCAATTAAAAGTGAACTTTTAAGAGAAATGAACATCTTGCCTGCCAGGTTTCAGCTGAATGTCACTGCAATTGCCTAAATTATAACTATCAGAAAAAATTCATTCTAATTATGGAAATGCCATTAGGAGGAGTTCCTTCTGCCTGGAACCAGCTTACAGGATGATTACTATCCACCCCCTACCTCTATCTCATCTCTCAACAGCAATTCTATGTTTCAGAAGGAGAAAAGGCAATGTGTTAGAGTGAAAAGAAAATGTATACCATACAGGATCTGAATTTGGATCGTAACTCCGTTATTTATTGGCTAAGTGACCTTGGGCAAAACAATTTACTTCTCTCATCCTCAATTTCCATATTTAAAATGAGGATATTAATATCCACTCCACGAGGTTGTTGTAAAGATTAAACAATAAGAGATGGCATATACTAAAGTATGCAGCACCTAGCCTGGCACATATTGGATTGCTCACTGGAGTGGGGCAGGGTGGAGGGACAAGGATAATTGTTAGGAGACTGGGGAGACAGCTCTGATACCACTCACTTAGATGCTACTCTTTGGTGCCTGCAGGGATGGATGGCAAACTCCATGCAGGAGGAGATGAAGTCAAAGACCTGGATCTTCCCATAGAATCTTGGGGCTTTCTCCTTCTTCCTCCTGAAAGATTTCCATTCCATGATCTTGGTAATATCTGTTAATAGTTTGACCTCATGAGGGGTAGCAGTGTTTCTCTGCTATTGCAGAGTATCCTATGCCCCATAGTTTGGATCAATCTTTTCCAACAGGTGGACCTTGGACCCTGATAGTTGGGAAATGAGGATTTATTGCAAAGAGTTCCATGGATCTGTACACTCAGCAAGCATTGCCTATAAACGAGTATATTTTGAAATTATGTATTCACTTTTATTTCAAATGTATATAGATGCTCTTTTGAACAAGAAAATACGTAAGAATAGTAGTTGCTTCAGGGATGTATTTTGGAATTGTGTTTTCTCAGTCAACGAATACTAAAAGCACAACTACTTGTGTGATTGTGGGCCTGCGAATGTTTTGTATTTCATGTGAAAGGGTTATAAATGCCCAGGGGTCTGATGAAGGACTTACATTTTGGTGAGCTAACATGCCTCTCTGCTCTCTGTGCTCTTCCATTTCCTCAACCTACCAGGCAGGTGTTGAGGCAGGTGACATTACTACATGCCAAGAGGCATCTTTCTGAAAGACACCTAAGTCCCAGCTATGCTACTAGCTGTTTATCTGCACCCATGGAGGGCTCATTAGCTGGGTTTTAAGTGCTTGGGCCATTATTTGTAATCTTTTCTCCCTACTCTCTTTGTGGGCTCCTAGGGTATTTTATTTGCCCCCAGGGTTCTGAAATTTCCCTTCTATGTATGCTTTAGAATGACTGACTGTATTAGTCTGTTTTTGTGCCACAATAAAGGAATACTTGAGACTGGGTAATTTATAAAGGAAAGAGGTTTAATTGGCTCATGGTTCTGCAGGCTGTACAGGAAGCATGGCACTGGCATCTGCTTAGCTTCTGGTGAGGCCTCGGGGAGCTTTTACTCATGGTGGAAGATGAAGTAGGAGTATGTCACATGATGATCGCGAGAGCAAGAAAGAGAGAAGGGGTTAGCAACACACAACAGACTAAGAAAAAATAATTAAAAAGAGAAAGAGAGAGAGACAGAAGGGGGAGGTCCCAGTCTCCCTTAAACAACCAGATGTCATGTGGACTGAGTGAGAGAACTCATCACCGAGGGGATGGTGTGCTAAACTATTCGTGAAGGATCCGTCCCTGTGATCCAATCATCTCCCACCAGGCTCTACCTCCAACTCTGGGAATCACATTTCAACAAAGGATTTGGAAGGAACAAACATCCAAACCATATGAGTGACTATTTTTATCCACTGTGCTGGGTACTCAATGGGCCTTTTCATTCTAGAAACCCACGTCCTTCAGCTCCAGAATATTTTCTTGAACTTATTTTGAGTGTTTCTCTCTCTACCATTTTATCCTTTCTATGTCTAGAATTCCTATTTTTCAGTGACTGGATTGTCTGAGTTGATCTTTTATGTTTTTAAATCTTTTCTCTCCCTCATTTTCCATCTCCTTATCTGTTTGCTGTGCTTTCTGGATCATCTATTTTATTTTATCTTCCAGCTTTTGTATTGAATCTTTGATTTTTGCTCACAGGTTTCTGTTACTTTCTAAGAGTGCTTTTTTTGTGTTGTCTTCTGAATATTGCTTTTTAATAGTATGCTGTTCTAATTTAATGAATTCAAAATCTTTAGATACTTCCCTAGGGTTAATAGCAATAGATTTTTTGATGTTTTTTCCCTGTATAGTCTCTGTTTTTCCCAAATTGCCTTTCCATTATCTGCTTTCGTCTGTCTCCAGGCCAGAGGGCAATCCTCACACGTTTGGGGAGCCTCAACTGTGTGTTTATGGTTGGGTTTCCCCAACCCTAGGCCTCAGTGTAGGATATTTTTGCTGTGCTGCCATCCAGTACAATAGACACTAGCCACATGGGGCTATTGAGTGCTTGAAATGTGGCCAGTGCAGGTAAGGAACAAAACTTTAAAATTTTAATTTTGGCCAGGCACAGTGGTTCATGCCTGTAATCCCAGCACTTTGGAAGGCTGAGGCGGGTGGATCACGAGGTCAGGAGTTCAAGACCAGTCTGGCCAATATGGTGAAACCCCATCTCTACCAAAAATGCAAAAGTTATCCAGGCGTGGTGGTGGGTACCTGTAGTCCTAGCTACTTGGGAGGCTGAGGCAGAAGAATCGCTTGAACCCAGGAGGTGGAGGTTGCAGTGAGCTGAGTTTGCACCATTGCACTCCAGCCTGAGTGACAGAGTGAGAATCTGTCTCAAAAAAACACATTAATTTTAATCAATTTACTTTTCAAAATATGTAATCTATTCAGTACAGAAAAACTTTTACATATTCTGGGACAAACTGGGTATGTGGATCTACTTTTTCAACTGTAGATTTTATGAAATCTAATGAGAGATCAAGTATTTTTAATGAAAATTCGAGATGTGCTATAAGTATAAGATACATACTTTTGGAAATGAAAAAATGTAAATGATTTTGTCAGTATTTTCTTATATTGATTACGTGTTGAAATGGTATTTTGTATATATTGGGTTCAACTCTATTATTAAAGTTAATTTCACCTGTTTCTTTTTACTTTTAAAAATGTGGATACTAGAACATTTAGAATTATGTATGTGGCTTACAGTATATTTCTATGGTCAGTACTGCCCTAGAGGCTAGTGAGGGTGCTCCAGTGGGGATGGGCGGTCCTCGAGCTTTGGGCTGGGTCTCTGCCTCATAAGTAGACCTCCAGCCATGTTCCTATTTCAGACCATTATTGGGCCTTTGGGACTTCCGTGGGGGCAGATCCTGTGGTTGTTGGCTTTGTTTACCATACCTAGCTTGAATCCATTTGAATCCTTGGTCTTGCTTGTCAACCACCAAGTGATGGTTTGCTTCTAGGTTTCTGAAAGTTTATTACTATTGACTCTTCACCTTTAATCTTTGTCCTTGGGATATATGTAAAATCTATCTGTATATATATTTTAAATCATTTACTGTTGCTTTAGTGGGCTTTCAGGAGGGAGCAGAGATAAAAACACATGTCTTCAATCCACCATCTTGAACTGGAAATCCTAAATATCTTTTGATTCCTTCTTTTGATCCATCCTACTTTTGTGTCCTCATGGTTTCCTGAGAGGAAGGTTGTGTCTGGCTCTGCCAGTGAGAGCCCCAGACCATTTCCAGCCTCTCCCCAGGGTAAGCTCTCTTCTAGGCTGCAGATCTCATTCTGTTCCTTTCTCTTTAAAATCTTTCACCAGCTTTCAACGTGTAAATAAAACACTCAAGCTCTTTAGCACGACAAAGATTCCCTATGGGGCGACCCCTTTGTACCTCCCTACTGTATCTGCTACTACTCTCCTCTCCAAATTCCATCTTCCATTATCCCAGGGACAGAGCAGCTCACCTTCAAGCTACCATTGACGCCTGTGCTTTGCCCATGCTGTTCCCTCCACTTCCCATCTTCTCTGCTGGTCTAACTTCCATTCTAGCCTGAGCCTGGGTGTCCTGCCCACAATAGCAAGAGTGGCCAGTACATACAGCTTGTGACAGGCACTCTTCTGGACCCTTCTACATACTTCAGTTCACTGCTGCTATCCTCATTTTCTATGTGAAGAAACGGAGGCACAGAGAGAGTCGATGACTCTCCCAAGTGAACTGACAAGTTGGAGTTTAAATCTAGAGTTGCTGGCTGTGTGTTTTTGAAAGGTACCCTGAACTTTACCATACTATAGTGGCTGGCTCACCATTCTATCACCCCCACAGCACTGGGAATTGTCTGAGGCTGGGGACCAGGTCTTTTCTTTTCTTCTTTTTAGAAATTGATATCATAAATGCCTAGCACAGGTCCTGGCATACAGTAGGTATTCAAAATATATTTGTTGAACAGACCTGCCATTCCCAATTGTCTAATTGTGGCCCCTCTCAACTTCTCTCCTGTGCATGCTACAGTACCGTAGGCAAGGTTTTCTGGCCAATTCCGTTTTCATGGTAGTTACGCAGAAAATCATGATTGTCGGTTCCTGTAGGTATTGAAAGGGGAAAAAGACCCATCAAAAGGCATGGTGAGCAGCTTCCCAAGCATTTGCTTAACCATGTTTTGTGTGCTTTTAGAATGGTAGTCATATTATTATTGTATTATTATTTTAAGAAATCCACTGGTTTAAATCACCACAGAGGCTTAAATGATGTGGAAAATTCTAATGATGTTCCTTTGATGAAAAGATTTTTTCCTCGTACTTAGCATAATCTTCCTTTGAATTATGCCAGGAAATCTTAAAACCGTAGCTTTTTTTTTTTTTTCTCTCATTGCAATTTTCCTTTTTTTGGATGCATGTCAATGAACCGTAGGAAGGAAGGAGCTTTTTCCATGCATAATGGGGAGGCTCTGCAAGAGGCAGCCTGAGTGCAGAAAGCCCCAAAGTTTGTGAGCTGGGGAGTTAGGGGCGCCTGGGAGAAAGCAAACTAGCCAGGGCACAGGCATAGCTTGGCAAAAGCTGTCCTGGCCTCAGAGCTTGGTTCTAGGGAGGACAGACCCTGGTACCACGAGGTTCGCCTGTAAGTGGTCCTATCCCAGGATAATGATGGAAGAATCAAGTCAGGATGACTCCAGAGTTTTCATGTTGCAAGGCTTTATGGGGCAACAACTTGGTTAAAACAAGATCAAAGCTGCTCTTGCAATACATATAGAACTAAGAAGAGTGTAATAGTTCAGATCAAAGTTGGGGGGCAGTTGGCAGAGTGAAACTCTGATCGTCCTATCTAAATAGCAACCCCCATTACTCCTTTCCTCTAGACTACATTTGTTTTACTTCTTAGCCCTTCTGAACAATTGTAGAAGGGAGAAGACCTCTCACTACTCCCTTCCCTGGTGAGGCATGCCTGGTACTGTCACTAGCCAGATGGTGCTGCCCCAGGCATGGCACGATAGGGTAGCACTTATAATCGTGGCCTCTGGAAGCAGGCAGATCTGAGTACCAGTCCTGGTCCTGGCATGTATTAGCTGTGTGACATGGGGGATTCTACTCTTGGCTTCTTGGTTTCCTCATTCACGAAGTGTGGATGACTTCTTGGGGTTGTTTGGAGGACTAAATGAGATTCTAATGCATGTCAAACATTCAGCAGGGTGCTTGGTGGCATATGGTAAGCTCTTGTTATTACTAATGTTTTGTTATTAACCGAATGAATGTTCCCTTCTAAGAGGGTACCAGCAAGCCATGGGGAGCTCCAGGAAGTAGAATGGGCTCTGTGGGGAGCAGCTGCAGGAGCTCAGGGTTGGGCTCAGGTTTGGAGGGAGGATGGGATACTCAGCAGGTAAGACAGCCAGTTACAGAGCCAGGGTTGGAAGAGGAACTCCAGGGCTGTGGATGCAGAGGTCTGCGAACTGGGCTCAGAAAGAGCTTCAGAGCTGCATATGCCTTCCCAGGTTGGGACAAAGGAACTCACTTCCAGGCTGACGATGGGAGCTGAAATTCCTGAGTTGCTCTCTGGTGGGACGGGGTTAGGGGATCTTGCAGTGTGGACCCACTCAGCAGTATACGCAGCACTAGGAAGCAGAGGTCATGATACCCTTGTAGAACCTTTTTCCCAGCCTGGTTGACTCTGCCTGCTGAGGGCCTCCACCTGCTCCTCCAAGTGAGGGGTGTCTCCAAGTGTGTGTAGTGAGGGGCAGTCATGGTGCCATGACTCCAACCATCAGGAGATAAGGGAAATGGAATCTTCTCTTAGAATTCAACCATAAAGTAGGTCAGGTAGGATCAGATAGAGCTCAGCAGAGCCACCATGGAGAGGCAGTGAGATATTGAGACTGCAACCTCTGGAAAGAGGTGGGGACAGTCAGGCAGAAGCAGGGCTGGCTGGCTTCAGGAGCCCCCATCAAGGTGCTGCAAGGGCAGAGGTGGAGGCTTTGTGCAGGGAGAGTGGAGGGCGAGGCCTCAGTCTGCTCCTCTGGCAGCCTGTCTTTCTGGGGGATGAGGCATCAAGCCACTCCGGCCCAAGAAGCCCAGTCCTTCCCAGTGACCCTGAGCTGGCTCCATGCTCCCTGGCTGCCTGCTGCCTGATGGCTTTGTACGAAGCTATCTCCACGGGGAAGGGACCTACTCGGCCTCACATATCCAGGTGTCTTGGCACTGAGAGCCCTGGCGGCAAATGAACATGCTGGTAACTGGTTTAGATGGCCATTTCTTGTGAGCTTTGGGTGAATTTGCCTTCCTGAGTCCTCTTCCTCTGGGGAACTGACAGAATCTTGTTTTTAGGCCTAAGAGGATGAGGGCAAGGCCCTAGACTAGGGAATTTGCTAAAGTAGTGAATGCTACCCTGGGAGACTGTCAGGGAACAGCCAACAGCCTTGCTGAAGTGAAACCCACCTTTACCCTGGACCTTTTCATCAGATGGCTAACAGAATATATATATGGCTGTATAGGCACACATGCAGCCATATATGTGTGGCCGTGTGTGTATGTATACATTCAGCCAGGCATGTGAAGGATGTATGGAGCATGGGACATGGGAGCCTGTACTACTATCTTCTCATGCAGCCCTTCCTACTCCCTTTGGGCATCACTGTGCGTTCAAAGCCACACATATGGCCTTAGCCCACAGCTTAATATCCTGGAGGTTAGGAATACCTATAAGTCCCACCTTACTTATAACATTATGGCAAATGGCATGGGCAATGAAGTCAAATAGGCCCTGGTTCATAAACTAGATGTCCCGCTTTCTATGAATGGTTATATGTTTTGGGGCAAGCCTTTGAAACACTCTGAGTCTCAGGGCTGAAATGGACGCCCACAGTCATCATCCATTTCAAAGCCCATTTCTCCTGTTAGAGGCACATATGGTTTTGTTAGCATATCCATTGTTTTTTATAATAAATTCTCCTCTGGTTTTAATACAGTATACTTTCTGGAAAGAACCTACCAAACATTCATACTTCAGTGTGAATTTAGGTCACAGTGTCATATAATCTTACAGTGGCAACTGACCTTGAATTGCATCTAGTTTTACATTCCACCAAATGCAGAGATCCTCTGATTTGTGACTCTAACATGGCCACCTAGACTGTCCTTTAACTCCTCCCATGGCGGGAAACTCACCATGTAGCACTCCTCCACATCCAGGTAGCTCTAAATGCTAGAGTAGAATGAACTGAAACTTGCCTCTCTGCAGCTTCCCACCAGCAGTCCTCACTCTCCTCTCTAGAGCAATTACAAAACAAATTGTTTCCCCCTTACCATGATAGCCTTTCAGGTCCATGTGAGCTCTCATGACCCTTCTTTTCTCTAGGCCAAGTGTCCTATTTTCTTTACATATTCCCTATAGGACTAGTTTTGGATTCTCCCACCGTTCTGGCCACCTAGGCATGTGTATATGCTCCAATTTAAAAAATTCAGCATTGAACATATTCCACCAGGCAGGGTCTGACTACCAACACATTCCTTCTCCTGGGGCATTTGACATTCAAGCCTGGCCTCTCATTGTGGGAGTAGAGGTCTTCGTTCCCTAAGACAGACATTTCAGATACCAGCTTACAGCTGGGGGAGACATGACGAACCAAGTGCCATCTATGCACGACCACGTCCAGGACTTAATTTGCACAGCTTTTTAATCTGTGGGGACAATCTGCATGCCACTTGGGTCTGGTCTGTTAGTCTGTAGGTTTACCCAGGGCAGACATTGAGTCTAACATTCCTGGATTCCTCCAAGTACCTGCTGCATTTGTCTGTCTCCCTTTAGCTGTCAATAAATGCAGTTGATTGATGGACTCACTGGGGCTTAAGAAGTCATTTTCCACTTTGTTGCATCTCAGAATCCAGCTGTGTCCAGCTGGAGCCAGCCCTCTGCTTGCTTGTTTTCTCTGTGAACATGGGCTCAGATTTCATGATTTGCCCATGCGTTGCAATAGGATGAATTTCACTTTGGAGCTCTACTCTCTTCTACCCCCAACTAGCGTGAAACCAGAACGCTGAGTGCAGTGGCACATCCCACACTGCAAAGAGCCCTAGGTCCCTTCCCCTTCTTATATTTTTTGACAAAGGCCCAGTAATGTAAATTTCCTAGTTGTAGGCATATAACTTGAGCTGCAAGTTACGGAGAAGAGGGCAATGCACCAGACAGATGTTTCCAATTGTATGTTTATTGAGCTTCTTGCCTTTGCTGCTCTTCCTGCCAGCTCCTACCTCTCTTTCCCTCCTCCTCCCTGATGCTGCCACTAAATCAAGCATCTCTTCTTAAAATTGTAATCACCAAAATAAGGCGGTGATTTATAAGGAATTCTGAAATACCAAATAATCAGCCGAACACTTCACTTTAATGGCAGCAATAAGTCAAGTGCTTCCACGCTCATCTCTGGAGGAAGTACGTTGGTCTTGGTTGTTGCAAAATGACAAATGCTCTTTTGTGAGTTGTAACAAATCAATTATCCACATGTTGAAAACTGAAAGCTGAGCAACTCCTTTTTAAAGATAGAATTTTATGGATACATTCTAAAAAAAAAAAAAAGGTCCCAGGGAAGTGGAGAATACTGGAGCTCTTTAGTTGTTTTTCTGGCAAAAGAAAATTGGAGAAATAATAGCTCCAAGGAGACAGCTGCCCAAAATGACATCAATCAGAGATGCGGTCGCCCTGAGCCTATGGAAAGTGCACACAGAATGCTCAGGTTTGTTTCTCATCCAGTCTGAGCAGGTAACAAGGAGTCCGCCTCCACCTGCGGTGGCATTTTCAGTAGAAACGGCTGGCTCCCCAAAGAGCCCCTTGGGGGCATTCAATCCTCAAGCTCTCCTTGGGCACATATGTCTGCCTTGTAGTTCTCATTTCAAGGAGAATTTCTACTTTTTCTGTTAAGAAGGAAGTCGCGCCTCAGCAGCTGGCTCTGGGATTGGAACCTGTGTTATCTTGTTATATATGGCCCCATCTGTTGGGGCTGCCCGGAAAGACTCGCGTGCCCTTTCCCAGGTTCTATTTTCCTCTCCTTGCACGTCACATCCATTTGCCACACAATAAAATACAACAGCATCTGCTGTAACCTCTGCTGTCAAAGCAGGCGAAGCTCATTGCCATCCCAAGCCTTCTCCCAGCTGGTGGGTTTGTCAGTTTCAAAGGCCCTGAGAAGATCATGCGGTCATGATTCCAAATGTGGCAGTTGTGCCAGTGCATGGGGCTTCAGCTGCATCTGGTGCCCTGGGTACTATTGTGTGCAACACTGCAAAGGGATCTCAGCAAACTGGAATGTATCATGGGGTGCACAGAAGGGGAATGGCTTGGCCACTGTCTCATGATGAATTGTTAAGGGACTATGAATGCTCTGAGTACAGAAGAAGTGACTAACATGTGGGGTTGATGCAGAACTGGTGCTGGGACCCTGTCCATTGTTAATAGTGTCCAGGCAGAGG
>NW_012115921.1:2784219-2787337 GCF_000951035.1 Colobus angolensis palliatus
GGAATGGCTTGGCCACTGTCTCATGATGAATTGTTAAGGGACTATGAATGCTCTGAGTACAGAAGAAGGGACTAACATGTGGGGTTGATGCAGAACTGGTGCTGGGACCCTATCCATTGTTAATAGTGTCCAGGCAGAGGAGGACTGGGTGGTAGGTAGCAGGTGAGCAGGTGGATGTGCCAGGCCTTGCATCTCGGGCTGTGCATGGCTCTGTCCCTCTGAGTGCTGAAACTTTCGCTGGCATGAGCCTGCAGTGCAGCTGCTGTTTTAGAAAACAATTGTCAAATCCCAACATAAGGCAGAATGAAGTAAAAATATTCAAGTACCCGAAGAACAAAACAGGTTTGGAAGGTTGAATGGCTTGTTGAATGGATACTTAGATGTTGAGAGTGATGAAGAGACAGGAAGTGAGATGATACTAGATTTAGGGCTTAAGTGACTGGGTGGATGTTTGCATCAGTCAGAGCTCAATCAGAGAAGCAGACCATGAGGCAATCTCTATCTATCTATCTATCTATCTATCTATCTATCTATCTATCTATCTATCTACCTATCAATCATTTACCTATCCAATCTTGTATCTATCTAATCTATGTATCTATCTGTCATCTAATCTAAGTATCACCTCTCTAATCTATCATCTGTCTAATCTATCATCTATCTATCTACATATAGATATACAGATATAGATATAAGCAGAGATTTGTTATAGGGATTTGAACTTATGCACTGCAGGAACTGGGTCAACAGTTTATTTACAGCTGGTACTTTTGTGTCCACAGAGCAGGCAGCCAGAAAAGGAAGATGGATATGATGTGGGGAAGCAGGTCAAAAGAAGACCTGCAAGGATGAGCCAGGACTCTTGAAGTTGGACTAGAACTTGCGTTGATGTTTTTACCATCTTTAAGCTTTCATTGCAGGAGAAGCTTGTTTCCTCCATCACACAGCCTAGTGTGCTCTTGTCCCAGCTGAAGGGCGAAAGCCAGCAGGAGCTGGAGAAGTGGCCCACCTGGCTACTGCCTCACACGGGTGAGGTGGGCGGATGGAGAGACAGCAACAGCACCTGCTGCCCTGCAGAGGCTCTCTGAGAGCAGAAGGAAAATGGTCTCTGCTTCACTTCTGCCTTTCAAATCTGTAAATGCCTCTCATGGTTCATGCTAACACAAAACTGTGCAGTGAAGGGAATCATTGGAAGCATAGTTCCAACCCAGCTAGACCAAGAAATCCTCAGCAGTAGGACTGACAAATCCCCAAGCAATGCAGGGGAAGTCTTGGCTGTGGATGAAATGACTAAGGAAATATAATCATTCAAAAGATGGGCAGAGGATAAGAACCTGCTGTGGAGAATAAGGAGAAATCAGAGAAGCAGGGGAGAACCTGGAGGGCTGGGGTGGAGTCTCTGGTAGAAATGTTTGTGAGAGTATCAGTCCCTAAATAATGATCATGAGGATGATAATAGTGATAGCCAGGCATGGTATTGAATGTAATGACTGGTGTCTATGGCATTGATCAATAAGAGTGGATGTTGGCTTGTCAGAGGTTCTGGGGGTCCCAAGAAAGAGACCCTCACACCACCATAGTGGTGGTGATATTAGTGGTGGTGGTGGTGGACATTGGGTGAGCAGGGGCTAGAGAGAGCAGTTATTTACCATCCAGGAGGACAGTCATTTAGACAATTACTATGTCAGTCTGAGTGCAAACTGGCTGAATATCAGCCCTGTTGATAGCTAACATTAGTTTCTTGCCTGCTACATTCCAGATGCCCAGCTAAGCTCCTTGAGTCTGTATGATGGTGGCATTGCCTCTGGGTGCTTTGCCCCACCCTGACTGGCTCTGGGAGGAATCAGGATCTTAGATCCTGGAAGAGCAAATTGCCAGGCCCATCATCAGCAAACATCTGCTGCCATGGAACGCACCACTTTAGCAGGAGGATGTATTTTGGGAGGCTTTGCAGGCCTGGCTCCATGCGGGGGAGAACATTTGAACACGCAGCAGCTGTTAATGAGCACCATGCTGCTAATTAGGACAGTCTGAGAGAGGAGCAGCTGCCCACACAGTGGTGGTTTGGAATGACAAAGGCAGCAATATCTAACTGTTGGAGTCCAGGGGAATGTCTCTGTGGGATAAGCTCTGAGCTAATAGGATCCATGGGGACTTGTGGAGCATTAAACTTGGAAGTTCTTTGCTTGCATGGCCTGATGTGGTTGTCCAACCAGATCAAACATACCAGATTTCCAAGGTGCCATTTTGATTGGCAGTTTGTGGATACAGCTTTGGGTACAATGCCCAAGTGGACTGCATCCTCAGACGTCACCTGGAGCTCACTCCGTTTGACCTCATTCTGTCGGCTGCAGCATGGGGAGGATTGTTTAACCTCTGCTTTCTGATGTCGAGATTTGTCCTGCTGCCTTTCTACTGCTCAGAGAGAAACACTTTGAAGAGGTGCCAAATCTTAATATTATCTTAAGTGATCTGGGGGTTTGTGTTAATAATATCAGCAAATTGACCACGGGACATACCCAGAATCATTTCATTCCCAAATTGTCTGTTGCCATTTGGATTGGCATTAGTTGAGGCCAAGGTGAACAGGTTCAATTCCCAGGTGAGGCAGGCAGCCTCACTCTGGCCACAAATGTTTCTGTAACCCGGGCCTCTGGGCCATCCACAGTGTGTACCTCTGACGGTGGTGGGATTGAGGGAGAGGGAAGGTATGGGTGGTTCACCGACTCTTTCACCTTAGCCACTAGGGGGCAGCACAAAGGCCCATGGTTTATGAAGAGGGGTCAGTCAATGTCGTTTTGATTACAGGGTATGTCATTTGACTATAATTTTTAGTCTGCATGTTCCTCCCTTGGTCGTTTTTGCCACATAAAGAATGAAATCAGCAAATGGTGGCAAATTGGATTTAGAGTTGCGGCTTTCAAGAGGTTTACTCGTTACTCCAAAGACCTGAATTTACAATATGGGTTTCTTGCCAATAAGTAGCAGAGTCTTCTTAGTCATGTGGTATGAAACACTAGGCTCTGGAGCTGAAACTTGGAAGGGAATTCCAGGCAGGGGCAACGGCACAAGCTAAGGGGTGTGAAAAGTGAAGTGGATTAGTTTGGGGAGGAGTGGC
>NW_012115921.1:2788582-2820652 GCF_000951035.1 Colobus angolensis palliatus
GATTACAGATGTGAGCCACCACATCAGCCCTAGTCAACTTTTGTCTCAGATGTAATATTACTTCCTTGGGGAACTTACTCTGACCGCTGCCCACCTCCCGCCCTGCCCCATACACTCCAGTAGCCTCTCATTGCAGCATTTTGCTCACTTGTAACCACCTAATTGTTGACATTAAATTATTTAGCATCTGTCCTCTCTGCTAGAGTGTAAAGTCCTTGGGGACAGGAACACAGCTGTTAGGTCACCACTGCACCCCCACTGTGCTTGGATGTGCTGGTGCACAGTTAATATGTGTTGGCTGCTTGGCAAAAAGTAAGTCTTTATTAAATCAGTTAAATGCATTAAAGTGTTATGAAAGGATATACACTTTTACATATTAACACTGTATACTTTAAAAATATTTAGAAACTGATATTTAATTCAATAAAGCCTACACAGATTTCAGTTCCCTTTTCACTAATCCTTAGCTGCTCCTCATCATGAGAATGTTGCTGATTTACCCTGGACTCCTCCTAAGGGCAGAAGCACCTTCGGAATGGCGTTTGCTCTGTGACTTCAGCTCAGTGATTTCAAGATAGTTTGACAGTGGATGTTCTTCTATCTTAGAGCTGTGGTGGTGGTTTTTTTTTTTTTTTTTTTTGCCTGAGTCATGAGGGGTTTGTTTACCTGCTTGTGGATTCAAATTAGAGAAATGACCTCAGTTACCTTCCTAGCTTCCAGCTAGGAATACGACCAACATGGAATGAATGACACCTGCAAAACAGTCTTCCTTAAGTCACAAGGAATAAATTTTTTCTTGTAGTCTTACAGAAGCACAGTGAAATGATTTCTCCCTTATTCTACCTTCACTAGGTGTTGCATGCCACAGTGCCCCAGTAATCTGTGATTTTTTATGAAGTAAGATCAAGCTACTACCCTCAAAGAACTTATCATCTGGTCAGGCATGAAAAGGTAAGAAGCAACTCAAGGCAGGATATGTTCAGAGATGTGTGAATTTCATAGGCAGTAAGTTCTGGAATGTAGGATTTAGGGCGGCTCATCTAGTGCTTATGTTGCCCTCTGTTGGAGGCGAGGACTTTGAAGCTCTTACTCCAATTTTCATATAACTAGTTCTCATTTCATTCATGTCTCTGATCTGAACCCCTCCTCAAAGAAGCCTTTAATGACCACTCTAATCTGCCTAAAACACACTCATGCACACACACGTATGTACACACAGACACACACATAGAGACACAGACACACAGACACACGGACACACACACACACACACACTGTCCTATTATTTATCCCTTTCACCTGCTTTATTTTCTATCTTCTCCAGGAAAATGTGAGTTACCAGGGCAGAAAGACTTTGCCTTGATCATCACTGGGTTCCTGGCACCTAGAGGAGTGCCTAGCATACAGCAGGCACTCATTCACATCTGTTGAATGCATGGATGGATGGGGTGGAAGTGGTGAATGAATACACAGGAAAATAGAAATCTGGATGGAAGAAATGGCATGAGCAAAGGAACGGAGACTGGTTTAAAGTAGGCCACTTTGACAAGAGTGGGTTACTCAATTGAGTGAACAGTGGGATAGTGGAAGGTTGGTTTATGAGGTAGGATGAGGCTGGATCCTAGAAGCCTTTGAATGGCAAGCTATGGTTGACAGATATGTACATTGGGCCCCAGCCTAGGGGCAGACAGGGCAGTAAGAGCAAAGAGGTGGGGAACGTTATGGAGAGTCCATTGGTAGGATTTGGCCAGTAACCAGTTATGAGGGAAAAGGAGAGTCCAAATAGGTTGTCTAATAGCTGTGAAACTCCCAGAATGTTGGTGCTCCTGATAATATTAGTGAAGTCAGAAGTAGAATCTGGTTTTGCAGACAGGTTGGTGAACTCAGTTTGAGCTAGGCAGAGGCTACAGAAATGGCAGGACATCCAGCAGAGATGATCCGCAGCCACAGTGCTGTCAGAGGCACACTCCCAGGAGAGCTCAGGTCCTGTTTCCTGATGCTCCAGTGGCTATCCCTGGTTTCTATTACACTCTTCCAATATTCTCCATCACTTATAGCATCCACTGGTTCACCTGTGTGTCTCCTTTGATCCAACTAGATTTTGTTAAAGCCCTCTTGCTCAGTCCCTGTGCAACCCTTTGCCCATTCTGATGAGGCCCATTTCATGCCTAAGACCTGATAGCCAGGCATAGCAAGCCTTGACCCAATCCATGTCATTAATCCCAGTTGTGATCAGCTGTTCACCTCCCAGATCTTCCTCTGTTGCCCAAAGGGCCAACCCTCCAGAGAAAGAGATGTTCTCTTTCTTGATAAAGGCCAATACTTATTTAGACTGATGAACACTTTACTTTAAGAACCAAATCAAAAGTACAAGTTGTCTTTGGATTCCCTACATCTATGCCTACAATCTTCTACCTCCAGTCCTATGTCCTGTTCTGGCCACCCTCTCCCACCCTCTGTTGGCAGCCCACCCAGATCTGCCCTTCCCAGTAGGGTCCTCTTTCTTCCTCTAGTGGTCTAGTAGGCTAGGATGATTTTCAGAGGCCAAAAGACTTTGAATTCTATCTAGGGTCTATTGCTATCTGCTAAGTGTCTTTGGACAATTTACTAAATCTCTGTAACCCTCATTTTCTCATCTGCCAAATGCAGAAAATGCCATTTCACTGGCTTGGTGTGGGCATCAACCAAGTCTTGTTCAATCTTCCTCACTGCGGAGTACTGACTGCAGTGCTGGACATCTCTAGGAGCATTCAACAAAAGCTAGTTTCTCTTGTGTGTGTCCTTTTTTTTGGGAAAGGATTTGGTTGAGTATGGTCTAATTCATGCTAAGGTGTTAATAGCTGACACCTCAGAGCTGCACATCCCTTTACCCTAAGGAAGAGAGAAGCAATGGTGAGATTTTTAGGTACGACAGAGTGTCTCTAAAACTTCAACAAAGGGAAAAAGAGAGTCCAAAGAGGTTGTCTAATCTAATAGTTGTTGAACTTCCCAGAATGTTGCTGCTTTAGCACACTTGTTGGTGCACCAGCACACTTGGCCATTAAGGACACTTTACTATCTTCCCCTTTTTAGCACAGGGGCAGACACATCCTCTTTTTCTTCAAACAAAGCCATAAATGACCTGATGTAATATTTCTGAAAGCATGGTCCTCTGTTAGGTCAGATTGTCAAGCTTCATTTTTAACCTCCTGAACCTGTCTCTTTCTGCTGGTGGGATTTGGGGATCTGCTCTATAAACAGTCTCCCCAGTGATCCATTTACACCCAAGTGACTCAGAACCACTGGGCTAGAGCCAGAAACGGGAGAGTTTTACTGAGGTTCCAGAGTAAATCAAGCAAATCAGTAAACGTAAAATGGGTAAAATTGCAAAGTTCAGGCTCTGGATGCAGCAAGGTCCCGAACAGACACCTGAATGTCCAGTTGAGGTCTGGCTGCCTTGGAAGACTTTCTGGGACTGATGGAACCTTACATTCTCTCAAATCCTCTGGCTTTCTTTCATCTCAGGCCTTGATTTCAGGCATCCCTGTGACTCTGGTTGGACCGGACCCTTGCTGGAGGCAGGAACTTCCCTGCCTGGCCATCAGAGAAGCAGCCTAACTCATTGTCTCACAAGGCTGCTCCAGGACCTCCACCCTTATTCCTCTTTCCATCTTGTAAGCACTCTGCACCTCTTTCCTTTCACTTCATTTTCCATCTAGGTCACACATATGCCAGCGTGTGTACACAACACATGCACACACGCACATGCACACATGCTGGCCCCATCTTACATGGAATCAAAGCCTGCATAATTCAATGAAACAAATGCCTGGCACACAGTAGGTGCCTAATAAATGCTAATTCTCTTTCCCTGACTCCTTTCTGTTGTCCTCTTGCTCCATTTAAATGCAAAACTGTCTGGAGAAAATCGGAGGGAGTGAGAGAAGGTATACATTATGACTAAATTCCAAAATCTGATCAGTGTGTGGGGCTGGCTGCTGGGTTTTCATGCCTGCATACCAATGAGGCTGTGTCTGGAGCAGAATAGTTCATGCCCATAAACCGTGACCTTCATTATCCATGGAGACGGGCAGCAGTGGCAGTCTCTGTAGAAATCTTTCCTATCCCAATTGTGGAGATGGCAGAAGCAACAAGACTATGCCATTTGTCTCAGCAGAGCTAACAAATGCTTTAGTGCCGTGCAAAGTACACTCTTCCCCTGTTCTTTCTGGCTGGGATTGGCTTTTTTTTTCCAATTAAAAATTAAAATAGAGACTGAATTATATTCGTTTCTTGGGCCTGCAATTCATGCTCCATTTCTCATAAGCAGTCTGCATTATCGTGAAGCTCATCTACTTATACTGGTTCTCGGAAACAGCCACTTAAATCTCTGCCTGGTTAAAAATAGTTCCCTCATGCCAGAGTGCCAGAGAATCAAGTAACAGCGTGAGATGAGGCCATGGAGCCCCATCCCCTTCCTGGGAAAGACTGCCCCCCAGTGCCACCCCTGCAGGTCGACTTGCCTCTTTCTGGGCAGCTTCAGAGTCAGGAGCCACAGGAAGGCAACTTTCACTCTTAGAAAGTGCTTCTTTCTGAGTAGCTACAGTTTGCATTCCTGCTTCTTAGCTCTGCGCTTTGGGCCACACAGATCAAATCTTTTGCAAGGCAGTTCTTAGGATACATGAAGATGGTTCTGTTGCCCTCTTGTATGGGCTGAATTGTGTTACCCAAAAAGGTATGTCAAAGTCCTAACCCCCAGTACCTCAGAATATGATCTCACTTGGAAATAGGGTCTTTGCAGATACACTTAGTTAAAATGCAGCCACACTGGCATAGGGTGGGCCTTTAATCAAGTATGACTGGTATCCTTATCAGAAGATACACAATGGGAGAACACCATGTGAAGACAGAGGCAGAGACTGGAATGATGCTGCCAGAAGCTATGGAATGCTGGGGGCTACCGGAAGCAGGAAAGGACAAGGAAGGATCATGGCCCTGTGAACACCTTGATTTTGGATTTCTGACCTCCAGAAGGGGGAGAGCATACATTTCAGTTTTTTTAAGACATCTAGTCTGAGCAAGCTAACATATTTCCTGGAGTTTCCCTGGGCTGAACACCTCCAGTTTTTTCAACTCTTTCTCATATAATATGGTCTCCATCCTTTACTTTCCTTGATTTCCCTTCTTTGAGCATATTTCAAGTACCAAGCAAATCACTGTAGAGGGGGTCTGAGCATCATGCCTTGTACTGGGCCATCACTTCTCTCATTTCTGGATTCCTTACCTCAGAGCACAGTCACTTTCTTGACAACTTCTTCATACCTCAAATTCCTTCTCAGTTTATGGTCAGCTAAGACTTGTGATTCTTTTCCAAGAGTACTGCTGCTAAATCGCATCTCTCAATTGATATGACAGCTCTGTTATAATCTCTCATCATCATATTGATTATTGATCTGGCCTCTTCAGATGTTTTAAATCTTGAGTGGATTCACCAATGCATTAAAAATTTTTCCCTGCTCCATTGTCATATTTTTTATTTTTTTTCAGAAATCCTTTTATGCTTTCATTGAATTATTAATCATGGTGGGCTGAAGGCCGAGAACTCTAGCATATCATCAGAGATTTCTCTGCAGACTTGCTGTGAATCCATACATTTGTTCACTCCATAAATATTTACTGGCTTCCTGGTACCTGCCAGACATTATTGTAGGCACTGAGGACTGGTGATGAAAAACACAAATCTTGGTCCTCATGGAGCTTAAGTTCTCATATTCTTCAACCTTTGGGATGTATGTGACCATTAGTAAAATGTGTGGATACCTGGGTTTCTGCAGATGCTTTATCTGTTTATAAATGCTAGTTTCGAACCTTCTGGTTGAGGGACCTGGTAAAACAGTATTCTTGAATGAAGGACTGAATGTAGGGTTGTTCTTTCCAGCAAGCAATAAGGTTCTCCTTGTTCTTGCTTTCTCTGTGACCAAGTGTAACTCTAGAGATTTCTGTCTCATGTTGCAACCTCTCTTTCCTTTTGACCTGCTGAGGGTCAGAGCAGCCTGGGGTTTGGATGTGAGGAGCAGGAGGGGAGCTGTGTTCCAAGCAGGCAAGTGGAATTAAGAATTAGGAATGAGGAATGAGGTAAATGCTCTGACTCGTGCCTGGGGGCATGAAACAAGCTCAGCCTGGAGTTTACACAATGGAGAAAATCAGGGTGGGGAAAGGGAGCAAACTGTGATCAATGAAGAGTTGGAGGAAAGACTTGGAGGAGGTGAGACCTGTATTGCAATATTCACGCAGATGAATTTCTTTCCCTAACATCTGACCAGTTACAAAATGCTACACATTTTGGAAGGAACCTAGATGGACTTAAATGAATTTATGCACCAGATGCCAATGACTGTAAGGCTTTAACAGCAGCTTTGCTGTACCGTGTCCAGCTCTCTAGCAGTCATGGCTGTTGTAGCCTCTGGCCTTGATCTCTTCTCAATAGCATCTGTGCTTCTTTTTGCATGTCATTCTCCTTTCTCTTTCTTTTTCCAATTAACTAGATTATCTTTGCATTTCCCTATTCTAATCCAGAAAGGAAAGTGTCTGATTTGTTAAAAAAAATCTAATTAGGTGTCCATTAGATTGGGGTGGCTCTGGCACCTTAAATTCCTACATGAACAAATGAAAGCACAATGGAAACAGTAAATTGAAACTAGAAACCATACTAATCAGAAACCACCACCTAACTTCTAGCCAATCAAAATTGCTTTCTTTGTCTTGCTTCTGCAAACACTTTATAAAAGTTTCCTCTTTTGCCCTTTCTGTGGAATGCTAGCCCCTTGTGATCCAGTGTCACCCCAATTTATGAATCATTGAATGCTCAAATAAACTCTTTAAAGTTTAAGTGTGTGATTTTTTTTTCCCTTAAAAACAGTCTGTCCTAGTGTTACCATCAATACTATTGGCCCTAATTTTGTATAGTCAGCTACTTCTTTGGTCACTGGCCAGCCTATAAATGAGCTGATCTTGGCTTATGTGCCTATTCTGCACCTGTTAGCTGCCATTCCTAGCTCATTTGCTAGGTCTGGATGGTTGATTCTATTTCTTAAACACTTTTCCTCTTCATTCATTCTGTTTCCAGGTTTCACCTCTGTTTCACTATTGTAATAGTAAATTTACCATACTCTGTTTCACCATGAGAACAGTCAAAGGTATCTTTCAGCCTTGGTCTTGCTTCATTCCCCATAGATCATGTCACCATAACCTTTCTAAGATACACATATGATAATATCACATCCCTGCCTAAAACTTTTCAAAAACTTGCCATCATTTTTAAGTAGAACGTCAAACCTCCTTTGCTTACCAACATCGTCTCCCATTACTGTCGCTCCAGCATTCATCTCTTGGCCCTTCATTTGCTCTTTATATTCCATCAAGGCGTAGCATGCTATTTTATTTTTCAAGTCTTTGTAATGTTTTCTTCCTCTTTGAATGCTGGGGAAACTCTTATTTATGTTCAAAACACATCATGGGCATCACCTTCTCTGGGAAGCCTACTTTGGTAACCACCTCTGCTTCTGCCTCAGAGGTAATCACTTTCTCCTCTGTGCATTGTACATGATTCTATTGTTGTACTTATCATGCTGTATCAGAATTTCTTTATAAACATTTCTTTTTCTCCTCCTAATTAGCATGCATCCTAAGAACAGGAGCTATTTGTTATGCATATTTGCATCTCCAGCATTTGCCACCAGTGCCTCAACAAATGTTTGTTGAATAAAGGAATGAATGAGAAAATGATTGAGAAGAAGATAAATTAACCTATTGTCTACCAGGCACTGTGCTAAGTGCTTTACATGGACTATCTCATTTAATCCTCACAACTGGAAGATAGGAAGGGGAGGACCTTGGGGAGATCAAGTACCTTTCCCAAGGTCATGCAGCTAATAAACTGAGCACAGGTCTGTCTGAATGCTGTTTCACTGCATTAGTAGAGGCAGAGAGCTCAATAGAGACAGACTCTAGCTAAATTAAATAAATCACTTTTAGTTTTTTTAAACTTTATTTTATGATTGGAACTATCCAAAGTGGAAATGACTACCTCTAGAGTTCCTGTGTCAACAGAACATAGGAACAGCTGACTTATAGGAGGTAAGTTTCAGGGAGATGATGAAGTATAATTTTCAAAAGGTTAAAAAATGTCATTTTAATACCAATACAAAATGAATGTATGTCAAAGATTTTATTCCAGTCATTAATTAATAAGGAAACCAGTAAGATGTTAGAACTGGCTCAAATGGTGTTTAAGAAGCTAGGTATTTATAAGAAATGCTAGTAGAAGATTGCTGGGTTAGATTCAAAATGGATTAATGGCCAACAGACTCATAATGTAATTTTTGGCATTATCATTTTCAGTGGATAGAAATTATCTGCATCTCTAGTGGACAAAATCAACAGTAGGTACCTTTATTAAATCTGGGATTTTAAGTCAATAGTAAATTATGAGTTGAACCAAGTACTATCCATTAGATATTTCTCGTGTGCCCTTCACCCCACTATGGCATTGAAAGGATGTTCCATACACCCTTTTGCCTTATTTCCAGATTTTGGGTGCTTTTTCTGACAGCTGTACTGCTTACCTCACCCCAGGGGCTTCCCTAGGACAGACTGATCCAGAGCCTGGCTGGAGGGTAGGGTCAGTGTGCAGAAATAATCCAGTGTCTTTTCTTATCACAAGGCAGGAATCTGCCCTCCCATCCCTGTGGGGAGCTGAAGGGAAAGAGAGGAGGCCTCAGCCAGAGGGCTCCATGTACTACCAGCTGGGGTTGCAGCAACTAATCCTGTAGCTCTGCTGGTAGGAGACCAGTCTTATAGCCTTACCAGTTTTCCATTTTTTGTTTTTAACTTTTATTATGACAGTTTTCTAACATAAAAAAAAGTTGAAAGTTTGATTTGTTCCCCAGCTCCCTCACTTTTTGGCTAGAACATATTGATAAATCCCAAACATCATGTCATTTCACTCCTAAATTAGTTTTTACCCCCCTCCCATAAAGAGAAAGAGAGAGACAGAGAAACATTTTCTTGTGTAACAATGTCATTATCACACTTATCAGAATTATCAATAATTTAAGTCATCTAATTCATAGTCAATATTCAAATTTCTGTAATACTCTAAAAAATGTGTTTTTGTAGCCCTTACTTCTAATATTTATTGCACACATAATTGAGACCAGGCTTTGTTGTAGGTGCTGGGGCCATGGTGAGGAATGCTATGGACAGGACCCCCACCGTGGTGGGGCTTACATTCTCATGGTTCATAAGCTATGAAGGGCAGTCCTTCCCACAGCCTGAGGGACAAGGCCATCTTGGAGATGGGCTTGGCGTAGTGAAGGTGCTGGGGTGACTCCCATGGTGGTCGAGTACTCCATAGTCTACTGAAACAGTCAGACCTGGGTTTCTGTATCAGTTTAGATGGTAGGTATCTTTTACTGGCTTGGACTCCAGACCTTAGCAGGAGGTGGAGTAGGTAGTTGCAGAGGCCACAGGCTGAGGACAGCAGTGTTTCTTGAGGAAGAAGAAGGGACTTGGCGGTCCTAGGATAGTGCCCGCTTGCTTTGGGAAGGCCAGGAGAGGAGAAGGTCCACCAGAAGAGGAACAGAACCTGAGGGCACACATACAGTGTGTAGTGTGGGGCAGAGGGCGGAACAATATGGTGTGAACAGGATCAGCTAGGGCCCTTTCATTTTTCTCTTGTAAGTCTCATCTTGACATGTTGGGTTTAGTGGTCCAGCCTGTGAAAATCACTCTGAATTTTGATCCTGTCTTCCCCCAGCTTCCAGTTTCCTGATATCTGTCTATGTGATAATTATGGCTTCTGTGTCCTCATTCAAGCTGGCAATGAAAATGTGGAAGAGGACAGATTAGAGAATAGAGCCTTGCGTCACTGCCATTCTCTGGTTAATGGCAAATGTTTAATCCTAACGTTGCAAACTGACAGCTATATGTTGTATTTGGCCACAGTTGTGGTTTTTGTTTTGTGTGTATGTGTGTGTGTGTGTCACACAGTGTTTGTTTTTCCATTGGAAAGTGCTCGCAGCACTTTTAATGGGCAAATCTAGATTTCTACCTTCATTGGGGTCTGGCTCCAACTTGGCCTGGCCCCTTGTGGCCACAACAAGCTACACGTGGGTGATGGTGGCTGCTTCCTGTAGGCTGACCCAACCTACCTCTTTCTTTTGGCCAGAGAACTCACTACCACTCATATGTCGGCATTTGAGTACCCCTTCCCATAACCTCCTTTGCTCTATTAGATGATGCTTTTTGGTTATGATTGATCTACCAACCATGGACCTGCCTCACTTGATCCTTCTCCAGCCTTCATCTCACCCGCCACTCTGCCGGGACCTGTGAGATACTTTATCAGGATCTTCTAGAAACTCAGATACGTGCTCTCTACTTGATTTCCCTGCATGCCCATCTAATAACCCATGAAGGAAGGAAAATACTTGAGTTGACGTGGCCCATTCTTGGTAAACCTGTACTAGTTCCTAGCAGCCACTGCCTCATTTTTAAATATTTAGGGATTGACTCCAAGTAGTAATAGAGAGTGAGCTGAAGTTTGGGGTTTGAGGTTGCAACAAACTACCCTCTCCAAGGAGGACCATACTGTGGAAAAAAAGACAAGGGCTTCAGATTTTAAAAAATAAACAAAAACAACCGAGAATTTGAGTTTGGTCCAGGCACTTATGAGTGCCATTGGGCAAGATGAATGTCTCTGAGCAAGGACTTTCTCTCCAAGAGCTTCAGTCTCATCCACAAGTTGGAGCTGATTTGTAAAATGAGGCTTCAAGCTATGAAATGAAGCAGATGATTCTCAGTTGAAAAGAGAGAGGGCTGGAGTGGAGCAGAGACCCTGGGGATGAAACTGGACTATCTGGACGTCTTTGACCTGGACCGTCTGGTTTGCAGGATTTCCTGATCACTGGCACTAAATAATGACATCTATGCCTCCACAGAATCTAAGAACCAGAAGTTAACTAGGACCTCATCCTTAAATCTCTCAGTGTACAGATGGGAAAACTGAGGCCCAGCAGAGGAGAAGAGACTTCTGAAAGATCAGAAGTCTGATCTTATAAATTGGGGGCAGAATGGAGATTTTAACCCAGACACCCTGACCTATAGTTGCAGATTCTATTCACTATGCCATTGTATTTCTCACTTTTATGATCCTGACTCAGACTAAGAAATACATTGATAATCACTATATAGAATGCAGCTACACACACACATATGGTATATTTGGATAAAAACATATTTGTAACAAAATAATCACAAAACAATACTTATTTTTCCGTATGCTAAACTCTACATATTCTGTTCTAGTCTACCTGTCCCATCCTATCCCATCCCATCCCATCCCATCCCATCCCATGCCATTCTAATCTAGTTTGTTTAAAGATAAAAGTTCTGGTTGCCACCCAATTTTTTTTTTCACTTTTGTCAGTGTAAAGCAGTGTTATCCAAATCCCGGGTGCCACCTGCTTTTGTAAATGAAGTTTTATTAGCACATAGCTATGCCTGTCATTTACATATTGTCTATGTGATATTTTTTGGGCTGCATCCCCACCCAAATCTCAACTTGAATTGTGTCTCCCAGAATTCCCACGTGTTGTGGGAGGGACCCAGGGGGAGCTAATCCAATCCTGGGGGTCAGTCTTTCCTGTGCTATTCTCCTGATAGTGAATAAATCTCATGAGATCTGATGTGTTTATCAGGGGTTCTGCTTTTGCTTCTTTCTCATTTTCTCTTGCTGCTGCCATGTAAGAAGTGCCTTTCACCTCCCGCCATGATTCTGAGGCCTCCCCAGCCATGTGGAAGTGTAAGTCCAATTAAACCTCTTTTTCTTCCCAGTCTTGGGCATGCCTTTATCAGCAGTGTGAAAACGGACTAATACACCATGGTTGCTTTTGAACTAGGACAGCAGAATTGAGTCATTGCAAGAGAGATGGTTGGTTCCCCAGAGCCAAAAACGTTTATTATCTAGCCATTTACAGAAAGAATTCACAGGCCCCCTGTAGTAGAAAGGCCTCTAGCCCCTGAGTTCACATGTGCCTTCAGAGATTTTAGCCAGAGAGGAGGGGGCAGAGCCAGAAACCCTGGGACTCTAGCACCCTTTGCTGGCCTGTCATACCCTGAAGGCTTTCTGAGTGCTCTTGGCTTCTGCAGCTCCAGTTTTTGGCTCATGAACCATTGGGCAAGGGCCACAAAATGTGGCTTCTGAATTAGTTCCATGGGATGGGTGAAAGGTGGAAAGGACAGGAACACACCTGGTTTCCAGGCTGAAATCTTACAGCTGAGGCCCACAGAGAAGCCTATTCACCAGTCACTGGTGAATTACTTTAGGCTCTTCTGCCACAACAGTTCTCAGTGAAAATGCTATGGTTTTCAGCTCCATTGGCTCACACTTTGACAGGTGCTGGGTTGTTACCAAATCTTTGAACAGCTAGTCCTCCTGGTCTCCTGTCTTATTAATGCATGACGAATGGGAGCTGCCATCTTGTATGCAATGCAGAGACCTGGAGTGCATCCTGGGCACCATGGAGATTCGATGACGCTTTTCTCAAATGAAACATGACAAGTAGCACCTCAGGAACTGGGGTTAAAATTGGTTAGTAAGACTAGCAAGACAGATTTTCTGTTGTTGTTAATGAGGAACAAATGTTCATATGCCCCTGGTTTCACTCCTAGTGGTATTGAAATTGTTTTTGTGAGGTGACACAGTTGGTTCTGTATTTGAGGATCACATGTCTGTGCTGGATCCCTTATGGAAACAGATTCAGCTTACTGCTGGCATATCTCATACAAGCAGATGATAGAGTTCACTGGCTTATGTATTTTGTGTATATATCAATGTGTATGCATTTATCTATACAAAGTGTAAGCCATGGATACAGGTCCATGTAAGCAATGACTACAGAAAGGAAATACATTTAGCCAATAATGAAGTATGCTTCTGTCACACTGCTCAGGCTTACTACTTGCTTATTTTTAATAATGATGATGATGATGAGAAAAGAAAAATCGCTCAGAGCAGTCTGAGCTATGTGAGGGCATGCAAAATTTATCAGGCCCAGAGAGACATGAGTATGGGGACTTTAGTCACACCCCACCTCCCCACAACTATGCCTGAGGGCAGTTGTTTAACAGCATTTTGTTCCTGCCTTACCCATTATCTTCATGTTCCTAGAATTTGTGGTACAAAGAACAATGTATAGCCAATCAATAGCTTGTGTTATTTTAATATAAATTATTGGTAAACAACTTAGGAACTGCCTTTTCTTTTTCTTTAAAAACCCACGTGTAACTTCTGCTAATGGGAGCTTATATTCAGGGCAACTTGTGAAACTCCCTTTGCAAAAATTTTAACAGTGAGAAAAATCTAACCTAACTCCATCCTGCCTCTAACCTCACAAGCTAACTGCCTTTGTTAATTTTAAAACAAAGATGATAACAATCCCTTCCCGAAACTAACCCCCTCCGTGCTTAGGGACCAAAACTGCTGTTGTAAGACTAATGAAAGGCCACAAGATTAGGATTATAGAAGGGTCCTGAATTCTGCTAGGATGTAGGGGTAGTTAAGTCATGACCAGCCATTGTTCCCTAGCTTGTCTTTCTATAATCATTTACTTCTCTGAAGGTCACAAGATTTATAACTTCCCCAGTTTTTCCTATAGATACGTTCCCTGTTGTCAAAACCTAAGATTGGTCTTTGAGATATTTTTCAGACTTTTGCATTCTGGTGACCAACTGACTCCATTTGGACCCATGACTCATACCAAGGAGCAGATTCCCAACCCTGAAACCCCCAAACCAGAAACTGACTCGGTGCATGAGGACCATTTTGGACACTCCTATGATTTCATTACTAGCCAGTCAGCAGTACAAATTCCCTAGTTCCCTGTCTGCCAAATTATCCTTAAAAATCCTGGCCTCCAAGCTTTCAGGGAGGCAGATTTTAAAAATGTCTACCATCCTCCTGCTTGGCTGGCTCTGCAATAATTACACTCTTTCATTGCTGCAATACCAGCTGCTCTCAGTCTTTGGCTTTTCTGGGCAGTGGGCAAGATATACCTATTGGGCTGTTACACTTGGTTCTATACTCCCTGGTTGCAGTCCCCAAATATGGCCCAAATAAACTCCCTACCTATATTAAGTATGCCTCAACAAGTTTTTTTTTTCTTTAGGTCAACAGTGACAATAATAATAGCAACCATTTATTGAGTGCCTCCTATGTGCTAGGTACTATATTAGGTGCTACATGTAAATGTATCCCATTTAATCTCCCCTGCAGCCCCTTCTAAGTAGATGTATTCATCTGCATTTGTCTCAGAGCAGTGAGCAGAGTAGGACTGTTCACAGTCACAAAGCCTCTAGCTGTGGCTGTTCTGGAGATAGGTAACTGAGTATCCTGAGGAACTTCCTCTGCTCTACACAGTGAGGTTCTTTAGTGCCTTGGGAGGACTCAGCTGGGATTTGCTATTCAACGGACACCTACCTGACTCCACCACACACTGGCTATAAGTCATGTTTCTGCCCTCTGCCATAATTTCTCACTGAGCTGTTGAGGGGCATGGGTAAGGTAACACAGTGGTTTTCATATAGTCTATTCAGGGACTCTAAGGTTCCATAGGTGCTTCAGGATGGCTGTGAGGGTTGAGGGGTGCCACACAGAGGCCTCCCACCCAGCGTCATCCAAAACTGTTCTGTTCTTCTCTGTTTTGTATCATGAGCTTCTCTATAAGATCTCAACAGCAAACAAGTTGTTTTCTCCCTAGTCCTCCCTCCACACACACACACACGCATACCCTTTTGGAAATGCTGCGTGTAAAGTGTTTGGAACGTGTTAGAGATTTCATCAATGGATTTGACACATCTATTTTATTCCTACTGTGTGCCAAGGAGCATGTTAGCAGCTAAGGACACAGTGGGAAACCGAAAAAACATGGTCTCTGTCCTTACCTAGTTTATATTTCAGTGGGAATGAATAATTCTAAAGTGCAGTAAAGATTAGGAAGAAAAACATGAAGTTCTGTCTGGGCACACACCAGGGTGATGTGCCCCAGCATTATCCCATAGAAATAGAACATGAGTCCTGGCTAACACAGTGAAACCCCGTCTCTACTAAAAATACAAAAAAATTAACGGGGCATGGTGGCGGGCGCCTCTATAGGCTACTCGGGAGGCTGAGGCAGGAGAATGGTGTGAACCTGGGAGGCGGAGCTTGCAGTGAGCCGAGATCATGCCACCGCACACCAGCCTGGGTCACAGAGCGAGACTCCATCTCAAAAGAGAAAAAAAAGAAATAGAACGTGAGGCTGGGTGTGGTGCCTCACACCTGTAATCCCAGCACTTTGGGAGGCCAAGGCAGCTGGATCACGAGGTCAAGAGATCGAGACTATCCTGGCCAACATGGTAAAATCCCGTCTCTACTAAAAAGAAAATGCAAAAATTAGCTGGGTGTGGTGGTGTGCTCCTGTAGTCCCAGCTACTTGGGAGCCTGAGGCAGGAGAATTGCTTGAACCCAGGAGGCAGAGGTTGCAGTGAGCCAAGATCATGCTACTGCACTCCAGCCTGGTGACAGAGTGAGACTCCATCTCAAAAAAAGGAAACCAGAAAGAAAGAAAGAAAGAAATAGAACATGAGCCACAGATGTGGGGAATCACATATGTAATTTAAAAATTTCTGGCAGCCGCACTAGCAAAAGTAAAAAAAAAAAAAAGTGAAATTAATTTTAATATATTTACCCAATATATCCAAAATATTATCATTTCAACACGTAATCAGTATTAAAAATTATCAATGAGATATTGTATATTATTACATTTTACTAAGTTTTCAAAAATCCAGGGTATACTTTACACTTACAGGGCATCTCAATTGAACTGGCCACCTTTCCAGTGCTCAGTAGCCACATGGTAGTGGCTGTGGTATTTGATGATACATCTCCAGACTGAGGAGTTCAGAGAAGTCTCCCAGGAAAGGGGCCTTTTAGCTGAGATCTAAAGTAAATCTGAGTAGGGTTTGAGGAGGTGAAGGGGGCATACAGGGAGAGTGGTCCAGAGAGAGCAGACAGCATATGAGTAAAGGTCGGGGTACATTTGAGGAACTGGCAGAGTCAGTGTGGCTGGATCTTAGTGAGTCAGGGCAGAGTATGCAGGATGAGGCTCACACAGTGCCTTGAAGACTAAGTTTAAAAACATGGCTTTTAAATCTCAAAAACAAAGGGAAGCCACTGAGAAATTTTACGATCAAACAAATTAACATTCAGTAAATGGGAATGAAGATCACTCATGTTTTGGGGCCTCACAAAAACTGTCAACTTCTTTTCCCCAGATGGGAGACCATGGCTTGTCTGCAGGTATGAGTTACCCTGATTCAGAGAGCAGCTGAGAGTAGGGCCAGCCTCTCTGCATGGGTCTGCCATATCCTTCAAGAGCAGTTAACACATAGCCCACAGACAGGTGTGTACCAAGACAGATGCTCCCTGGATGTGGGGTTACTTTGCTTCTCTCTTCTATGAGAAGGGGACACAGCTGCAATGACCACCCCAAGCAACCACCCCTGGAACTGCCCTGGGTTTGGAGGTGACAGGACAGTGTACTCTGCTGGGAGGGGTCCAGCCCATGATGTCTCACCAAGACTTTCTCATGTCACACAAGGCTCATGGTGCTGCCTCCTTAGGAGTCCCACCTCCCATGGTTCTCTGGCCTCTTGCTTTCTGTTTGGGCATCTCCCTGCTCTATGCCATTGAGTCACTGAAGTAAGGTTTGGGAGGAAGGAAGGCTGGTAGAGCCCTCCCCAGTGCTCAGACCTCTCCCTTTCTCTTTGAGAGGTCTTCCTCAGAAAGTTCACCCTTAAATCTGGGGGAGCAAACAGGGAGGGGTGTCACCTAAGGAAGGTCTTTGGCATAGACTTTAAATGTCCAAAGCGAGGGTCAAGGCAGAACCAAGACCAAGATGTGGGAATTGCAGGCGTGTAGACTTGTTTTCATAAAGGAAAGTGCCGTCCAATAATCAGAACTGTCAGATATGTAACTGGTTGCCAGGCAGTGAGGAGAAGTCAACTAGATGAGCAGAACATCTGAGGAGACCTCAGAGATCCTTTGGGGCAGCGGCTCTAAAATTCCAGGCCTCAGGCTGGGGCTGATCCATGGCCAATTTCTACTGGACCCTGGTAAAATAGAGAAAGTGTGAAAATTTTCCATAGAACTCATTTTCAATGCCAAGATTGTCTTCCCTATATTTTTTCACATTAAGGTACAACTTCTTGTGTGAAATGATGGTACTAACAGATTATTACTTTTTTATTGTACTTTGGTTGCCAATATTGTAAAGTCTCCCAGAGAGTATTTTTGAAATTGTAATTGTTCATGAAATCCAAATGCCCGGGAATATTGATCTAGTATAACTGTCCTGTTCCCCAAATCTAAACCATCAGAATCACCTTCATACCACTCAATCAGCACCACACCCAGTGGAAGTTCCAGATTTTCACTTTTGTGTTGGTCTTGAGCCTAAAACCTTAGCTGCATGTCTTACTAACCCATGGGATGTTGTCTGAAATTGCCAAGCTCCTATTCACAACTTGAGAAGGGCTTGGCCATTGACCATGCTGGAACATCAGCAACAGAGACCATTGGGGATTGATGGGCAACCAGCACTAGGTAGGCTTGAGGACTAGCAAATGCCTGGCTGTGAGTCTGGTGCTAGTGTAGATAGTCAGTCAGTAGTCTATTGTCCAAGGGCCAAGGGGCTTGTCATACACAACAGACACCCATGCCAGGGCCACTTGGTAGTGAGGTAGGATTGCCCAAGTGATAGATGATTTATGTAGTCATGCAGGGGGAGGGGCAGTAGTATTCCAGTGAACATTTCAGCTGCAGGAGTCTCCTAGGAAGGAAGAGGACATCTGGGAACCAAGAACAGTCCATGGGGAGCAGGAACAAGAAAGAGGCATACCAAGTGGAGTCGGGTTCAGGGCAGAGAGTTCAGACCCAGGATAGAAATCAAGTGCTGGGCAGGGAAACTGGACAGAAGAGACCTAGATACACGGACTGAGCCACTCCATGGCAAGGAAGAGGGTTGGACACAAGAGCAGGTTGTGTTCAGTTGGCACCTGGGAGTTGGTGTGCTGCTTCTTTGTCTATATGACCTTCTTGAGACTCCCCAGTTGGTGAGGCTGAGATTGCTAATGTCTTCCTGCCCCGGTAAAGTTGGTTACAGAATTGGGCTGGGAAGAATGTGCAGGGAGAGGCCTCAGCATCTGGAACTTTGATGTGAGAGAAAGACCAGGGCTCATGCTATAGAAAAGCAGTCTCTTCAGTATGTTCCACGCAACACGAGCAGGCAAGGGAGTTTGGTCAATTCTGTATACTCTGTCCTCCTCTGGGAGACTTGTAGTGCACATGAATATATTCAAGGCTCTGAGGAGTTCTGTGGAACACAACTAACTTTGCTTAATCCAGCATTCCCAACATGATTAGAGCCTGGGACCCTGTGTTAACCTCAAGCCTATTAACCTTCCTCAACACTAATGTTTGACAGAAGATCCTGTGGGAAATGCTGCTTGATTTGCCTTAGACTAAACCTTGAGGCCCACCAAATCCCTTGTGCCTTGAGGCTTATGTGTGTGTGTGTGTGTGTGTGTGTGTGTGTATGTGTGTTCATGTGCATGCACATGCTACAGCGAGAGACAGAAAGTCTTCAAATTGGCTGTGAAAATTGCATGATAATGCCACCACCTGCTGCCACCTGAACTGGTCACTTTAATGGACTCTGACAAGAATACCAAATCTTCACTTTGATTTGGGTCCATTAATTTCATTCTTTGCAGAGGGTCTGGTTGACTTACTTTGACAACAGGAATATGAAAATTTCAACAGGACAGATGTCCATGACTATGCCTTGACTTCTCCCTCTCCTACCCAGTGTCAAGGCAGTTGTATTTCAATTTGTTTTTCCATGGTATTTATGACCAGCAGATGCTCTATGATGTGTCCAAGGCAGCTGGCAAGTGCTAAAAGAGAGAGAGCTGCGCAAACGAGGGCTTCACTTGTTACAACAGAACACTGAAGTTGGTCTCAAGAAAGAATATTAAACTTGCAAGGATGCCTCGCCACCAGATGTGACCTGGCTGCCTTGAACTTCACCTTCTCGGAGAGGCAGCATCATCTAGCGGCCTGGAGTCTGTGTAGGCTGGAGTTCGACTGTCTGTGTTTGAATTTTGCCTCCACCACTTAACAGCTGTTTGACCTTGGACAAGTTGCTTAACCACTCTCTGTCCTAGTTCTCTAATCTTCAATAACATTTATCTCATAGCATAATAGTGCAGATTAAATATGTGTAAAGTTCTTAGAGCATAAGTAATGGTACAATATATGCTAGTTAATATCATTGTATTAGTTCGTTTTCGCATTGCTGTAAAGATACTAACCAAGACTGGGTAATTTATAAAACAAAGGGAAGACGTTTAATTGACTCACAGTTCTGCATGACTGGAGAGGCCTCAGGAAACTTACAATCATGGCAGAGGGGAAAGCAGCCCCATCTTACATGGCAGCAGGTAAGACAGCATGTGTGTGTCAGTACAGGAAAAACTACCATTTGTAAAACATCAGATCTTGTGACAATTCACTCACTATCATGAGAACTGCATGGGAGAAATCACCCCTGTAATCCAATCACTTCCCACCAGGTCTCTTTCTAAACATCTGGGGTTCAGAATTCAAGATGAGATTTGGGTGGGGACACAAAGCCTAACCCTATCAATCATTATTATTGAAAGTTTTCTTCATCCTCCTGCCTAGTAATTACTAACCCTTTCCTTTTGTTGGCATTCAGAAGTGGGGAGCTGTTTCCCTTTTAATGCTTGGCCCAGTTGTAGATAAAAACTCCATTTTTCCTTTCAGAGAGTCTTGCCTAAGAAAGGGCAACAGGGAAATAAACAGTAAGAATGCAAGAAGCATCATCACAATCCAAAGCACACAACACAACATTTACCCTCCTCCTCAAGATTTAATGTGAGGAATAAATAAGATAGTGTATGCATAGTACTTAGCACATTGCATTTGCATAATAAAGGTTCATTAAATTTTATCTCAGTATGCTCTCAGTGTCTCCAGTGGTGTTAGAGTTGAGGGAGAAACTAAAGGGTGTTACATGTGTTTTCTAATTTAATTCCCCTGTAATAAAGCATTCTGATGGGAGATGAGGGCTTAGGGTATAGTCAATATCCATCTTCTCACAAGGACCTGTTATTCATCCATTTTCATATTTTCATACTGCTGATAAAGACATACCCAGGACTTGGCAATTCACACAATAAGGAGGTTTGTTGGACTTACAGATCCACATGGCTGGAGAGGCCTCACAATCATGGCAGAAGGTGAAAGGCACATCTCACACGGCGGCAGACAAGAGAAGAGAGTTTGTGCAAGGAAACTCCCCCTTTTAAAACCATCAGATCCCATGAAACTTACTCTCTATCACAAGAATAGCATGGGAAAGACCTGCCCTCATGATTCAATTACCTCCCACCAGGTCCTCCCAGGACAGGTGGGAATTGTGGAAGTTATAATTCAAGATGAGATTTGGGTGGGGACACAACCAAACCATATCAGACCCTTTTTAAAAAAAATATGTAAGGAGACCTTTGTTTTATAATTGAGAAAGTTGGAGAAGTTTAGCTGAGGTCAGGGACTACAGGAAGAATGGAGACAAGGACAACAGATAATATGATTTTGTTCACTACCTAACCCTTTGGAGAGTGTCTGAGTCCCTAAGGTTAGGAAGGTGAAGGTTGGAAGCTGAAACAACTGACCAGTTTGTAGGAGATAATTTGGTGAGCTATGGGCATAAGTAGAACAGGTTTGGGGCCTTGGGGGAAAGGCGAATACAATTTTGTCATGTTCTATTCCATTCTCTCCAACTCTGCGTGCAACCCAGCACTGTTCTGGCTCCCAGGAGTACTCTGGGTGCATTGGGAAATGATACCCTGGCCTGGTTAAGGCAGTTTCACAAAGTGCACTCTTAACATGGGCAAAACCAAGGCTCCTCTAAGCAGCTTTTCAGACCATCAACTCTATCAGGGAAAGTAGAGCAGGAAAGGAAGAGCATGGTGGACACTGCATTGTAACAGTAGGGGATATGTTTACAGGTCCACATGAGTCTGAATTCTCCTAGAAGTACCAGGGGCACACCTGGAGGGCAGAGGTGGCAAATCCACAGCATTTTTGCTGCCACTCTTATTCCGCTGTGCTCAGTGTCAGGGCAGACATCACGAATCTATCACTGCCCTCTTTCTGATGAACTCAGATGCAGCCTCAGAATCCTCAACTTAGTGTTCCAGGCAACCCCAACCAACTGATCCAAGCTGATGGAGAAAGTGAAAGGCTATGTAGTCTTTGACCTATCATATAGAATCAGTGATTTCAGACAGAGGCTTCAAGATCCTTCATGACTAGGATCCTGTCTGATAGCTAAGCTGAAGCCTGCCTAAATACTCTGTGACTCTGTCCCACCTTATCCCTGCTTTTTCCTCTTCTCAGAAATGGTCTTTGCCATCTTTTCAACTTATATAGAGTGTATGGAAGTTTAAATTTTCCCCCTGAAGTTTTGATAATTTTGGTTTATTAAACACACTGATAATAGATAAATAGGAAAAAGGGCATATAAGTTTTATTGTATGCACACTTGTGTGTGAGAGTCAAACTAAATATAAAAACTCAAAGAAATGGCCAAATGGTTGATGTTTTTATACTATCTGAGGTTATAGAAAGAATTGGGGATTGGCGCATGGCAAAGGAGATTATAAAAGGGAGAGAAGAGGAGGCCTGGCTAGCAAAAGTGGTCTTGTTATGCAGCTGAAACCTCTCAGGTAGCAGCCCTCAGAAGGAATGGTGGTAGCCAGTGGTAGATGTTTCTGCCAGAGCTTTAAAGGTGTCAAAATCTCAGTTAATCTTTCCTAGATTCAGATAAGAAGAGTTTCAGAGAAAGCTTATTTGCATCTGTTGTTTACTTTATTTCCTTTAAAGATGCAAATCTTTCCCACAAAAGGCAGCTTTTCAGTTATTCTTGTGTTTGTAGCCCTTCTGAATAAGCCATCTTGAAATATGTCAAAGAAGTATATTTTGGGGTAAAATATTTTAGTTTCTTCCATTTAGTACTTCCTCTGAAATTTTACTTTCAGAAAGTTTCACATTTTAAAAGCCAAGTTGATAGCTTTGAAGAAATTTGGGTTAGAATTTTTGAGATAAGAGATAGGCAAAGGGCAGGAAAAAATAGAGATTAGGATAAGCAGAGAAGACCAAATTTATGTATATCGTGTCATAGCTTCTTAAATCAGTCTCTTAGTCCTGAGATAGGTCAGCGCAGTTGAACAGTTGCATCTTATTTCAGAATGTGGCATTGCAGATGAGCTTTCAAAGCCAGACTTCTACATCTGAGGTAGACAAGAAGATCTTTAAGAAGAGTCATTTCTGTGGAAACAGGAGAAAAACAAAGATTAATTTTGGAAGTATTCTGTAAACTAATTTTCTTAGATCTCTGAAGCATTTCAGATTGCAGTGGCAACCTGACAGATTTTCCTGGATTGTAGTTCTGACTGGGTGATCCAGTGAGCTTCCTGCATAGTCCATACACCAACAAGCATGAAGGCTGTTTATATGTAAGTTGCTGTAGTGGTTTAAAGTTTATATCAAGTTGTCTAGATTCAATTAGCAGGGCTTCAAGAAAAACAGTTTTAATTTGTAGTGATTTTAAGTCACAAGGGCAGGAGAAAGTTGGAAATGTTGGTCTGGAGACTTGAACCTAGGTAAGAATTTAGGAGTCAGTCAAAATTTTAGCCAAATAACAAAAACTCAAAAGCAATGGCTAGACTTACAGTACAATAATATGTGTACTATAGTTTTCTTCTGAAACATAGCTTTTCTCTCTCCAGTCCCCCATTTTGACCAAGATGAATTATAGTAAAATTAATTTATTTACAAAATAAGTTTTAGGTCTATTATACTTGGCCTGATTATTTGGATAAAGTACAGCAAGAATAGTGTTTGGCCATATAGGATGTTTTGAGCTGGCTTTGCTAGAACATTCTTGTAAGGAAATCTGGATTTGACTTTTTAAAATTTCTTGAGGCTTAGGAACCAAGACAAAAACTATCCATAATACCTATATAAACTGGGTGAATTCTTCTATTCTTCAGGTCCCTAAAATATCTTGAGGTTTCTGGGCCAGAAAGTAACATTCTTCACTTACTGAAAGGTCACTGTGTAGACACGGCATCGGGTTAGTTTGTCCACGGGGCTTTTATCAGCTCTATAAAAGTTAACTTCAATTCCTCAAAGCAGTCTGGTCATATATGAAAATATGATCTCACAATCAAAGCCTTGGTAAAATAATCATTGTTTCCAACTGTGTCCTGTTATCAAAAAACCCAGCAACAACAAAACAAAAAACCCAAACTCCGATTCTTATTGAACTCATGCAAATAACTATATTGCCAAAAAATAAGAATACTCATGAATAGATTCTGAATTATTGAGAAATCACATAGAGAGAAAGGTAAATTCTTCAATTTTGCTCACAAAAGGGTATTTTACCCAATTGCTGTAAAGCTATAGATAACTTAAAAGAAAAAAAAATCGGCTCTGACAAACAGCACATAAAAAGAGTCAAAAATGTTTCAAACAAAAAAGTCATAAAAATTATTTTAGTCCTCCATCAGTTTAGTCTCATGTAATTAATTTTTAATCTGTTTGTTGTTATGTTAGCAATTTTTTTAGTACAGTTTTTTTTTTCCATTGAATGTTTTGGAATTATTACCCAGTCAAAGTCACCTGCAAAGGTCTATTTCAGAGTGTCTGTCAGAATCTGTTCATCCTTTCCAAGAACCTCCTTAAAGACATAACCTAGGATTATACTTGCTTGTAATGATGTTTTAGAGGAAACATAAGCATAAAGCAATTTACTATAGACAAGATTTAAAGTGGTCATAAAGACAGAATTAACAAAGAAATTTGGTTATTTTCTGTGGCCTATGACAATTTTACATAATAGTAATATGTCTGATAACATGTATCAAGACACGTCAGGTTTTTAGGAATCTCATACAATTTCAGAAGACATTAATAACACATTTATACAAATATAACTCAAAAATAAACATTATTTCTTATTTGACAATGATTTAACAAACCAAATAAACTTAATGTCTCTCTTGGACTTCCAGGGGCCCTTTTTGGAATGTCAACAAGGTAATGCAAGGTCAAAAAGACTTAATCTTAGAATTTTGAGGTTAGATTTTAGGAAGGCTGTCAAATACCAAAAGTTTAAAGCACTTAATCAAAATAAGATCAGAGGTCACTGTAAAATAATATTTATTTAGCCAAAGTTATAATTAATGGATTTTAAAAAGCAAAGGTATCTTTAGTCTTTGATAGGAGACTTGCTTCTCCAATCAAAAGAGCTAACAAAGATAGCATAATGTACTACCACCCTCCCCACTTCTTTTATTCAGTTTATTCAAAAGGCAAACAAAAGTATTTTACTATGTTTTATTAATACTACATGAAAATCTAGTTCAAAAGAGAAAACAAAGTTCTACATTTGCATCAGTGTATTATTAATACTAAAACTAATTTTAATAAAACCTTAAAAATAGATCAGTCTAATCTCTATCAGCTTTGACCACACAAAAGAGTTCCTAAACCTTTTATAACCTCTTACAATTTTTCCCATTCTCTTTCTTTCTTCAACTTTCTATATTCATTCAGTTTTATCTATCATGTGTTTTTCCTTCAAACTGAAAAACAATTTAAATAACCTCTAAACTAGACAAAGTTACTTTTCCTTGAAGAAAAACCACATTCTCGTATCTTCATCAAAAACACATCCTAGTTTCCTTTGTATATAGGGTTCTTTCTCTTATATCTTGTAGCTGTAATTAAACATATTAACTACAATTTTAATTCTTAGTAACTCTAACTTTCAGTGAAAAACGTAGGAAGTAAGCAATTTTAATTGTTATGTATCAGAGACAGCGCTCAGGACAGAAGACAGCTGTGAAGACAATGCCTGGAGGATCTGACCTCTCTCAGCCTGGGGAGGATACAGAGCTAGGCCAGGAGAATGAGATGATATTGGGCCTGGCTCTGCCCTGCAGCTGGTGGCCCAGGCACTATGGACACACATATGTCCCCAGGCCTCACAATGACTACTTGTAGAAACCCTGGAATCTAACTGCTCAAAACCAAAGATATAAGCTAACGGACCAAATTAAGCAATTATCAAAAGTATTTCAGAAGTAATGGTTTTATTGCTTAATAAACAATCTAAACATCCTTAAAACATCTAGCAAAGACAGCATAAATCTGTCCAACCAATAGACCTAGGAAAAAATGATAGGTTACTTTGATAGGAGAATTGCTTTTCTGAACAATCGAAAGACCTGATAGAGACAGCATGATGTACACTCTCACCCCCTCTTTTTTTCAGTTAACTCAAACAAAAATCTCTTACTATATCTTATTAATATTACATGAAAATCTATATTGATACTACATGAAATACTATGTTTTATTAGTACTACATGAAATGTTTGAATTGTAGTTAATACTGACAGTTCTGAAGGCATTCTTATTTCATTTTACCAACAATTTTATAGCTAGCTTTATTTACCAAAGATTACTAAAGTCACATCAACTTGAAAAGCATTTGGGCTTATTTATGTAATTTATGAGTACTAATTTGTTTCCAAGTCATTTTGGTACCATGTAGACAATATATAAACACAGACATGAACACGTGTATACTTCAAATGATAGGCAAAAATTTTTGTATAGCTTTGATTGAAAAATTTTAGTCTTATGACAGGTAAAACTCATGAGTTTAAAAGGACAGTTGGATTAAACTGTGAATCTGTAAATGGAACAGGTTAAAGTTTATCTGTCCCACATGGCCAACGCCTTAACGGAGTTTTAGAGAAAACAGGGGAGCAAATTTACACTTCAAAGCACAGAGGGCACAGGCTTTCTAAAGAAGCAGTTTGGTTATGTTGGAGGAAGATAAATAGATAACTAAGGAAACACAGCATTGTAGGAATTCACCACAGTATTTTATAAGCAGGCCAGTTTCATTTAGATAGGTAGCTTCTAATTTAGTCTGTTTTCCCCATGGAACACTGAGCTCAGGATGGAGCCCATTAACAAATACTGCCAACACAGCATTTGCAGTTTCCAGGGTCCAATGCTTATATATGTGAAAAGCAGACAAATCTCCACAAAAGGCAGTGTTTTAGCTATTCTGTGTTTCCAGCCTTTCTGAATAATCCATCTTGAAATATGTTGAAGTATATTTTGGGGTAAAATATTTTAGTTTCCTTCAATAGTCTAAGTGTCCTTCAATACCCCTCCTCTGTGATGTTTTCCTGGATCATCCTAGGTACTTCCAATATCTTAGAAGATCTAAGATACTCCTTCTCCACTGCTGGCAGATTTGTGCCTCAGAGTCCCTGAAACAGTGGAGCAGTTGTAGTTCATTGCTATAAACGGAATGTTCATCCCCTTAAAATTCACAGTTGAAGTCCGAACCCACCCTGTGACTGTATTGGAGACAGCACCTTTAAGGAGGTGATTAAAGTTAAATGAGGTTGTAGGGTGGGGCCTTGATGTAATAGAACTGATATCTTTATGGAAGAGAAAGAGACACCAGAGATCTGTCTTTTTGCCATGTGAGGACACAGCAAGAAGATGGCCATCAGCAACCCAAGTGGAGAGCCCTCATCAGAAACTAAATCCCACTGGAATTTTGATCTTGGACAGACTTTCCAGCCTCCAGAACCATGAGGAAATAAATTTCTCTCATTTGAGCCACTTAGTCGATGATATTTTGTTATGGCAGCCGAGGTGACTAGATACTCATGTTCACTGTGGAAGCTAACAGGCACGGCCCTGTGGTCTGCACTGGGAGTATACAAAGAGGAAAGGCACGGCCCCTGACTGAAGAGACTTCATTTACCAAGAGCAGCAGGCAGGAACAGACATACCAGCAGAGATTTAGGGATACTTCGAATCATGTTTTGGTAAAGGAAAGCACAGCATGACATGGGGCACTGTTGTGTAAAATGGTGATTAGGGGATTGGGCTTTGGTGTCACACAGATCTCAGTTTGAATCCTATATTTGCAATGTAACCTCTGAAAAGTTACTTTTTTTAGTCTCTGAAGCTCAGTTTCCCCACCATAAAAGAGGGATAATAATAACTATTCTTCAGAGGGTTATTGTGAGGATTAAATGAGATTAAATGAGGTTAAGCAGGTAAGCATGTGTTAAGCATAGACACATGGAAAGTACTGAGAGTTATTTCAGATATTATTGTCAATAGTATATGGAAAGGGTACAAAGGCATATTGCTAGAAGGATGATAAAAAAAATCTGAGGAGATTAAAGTAGAATTGAGTTTTATAGGAAAAGTAGCAATTAACCAGAAGACATTCCTGGTAGAAGAAACAGAATTTGCAATTATTGGGGATAGGAAATAACATGTCACACTTGAGGGACTTCCAATAAATTGGTAGGATCTGATAAACTCCAAATGAGTGCAAGGGCTGCAGGAGGAGGGTGTAGGGAGGAACAGTGGGTGAGGGACAAGAAAAGCAGTCAGGAACCAGGGAGACAGAGTTTGAACCTTATTCTGGAGATTTGTAGGGAGCCATTGAAGGACATTGAACAGTGGGGCTTCAAGTCATTAGATTTAGATGGGAGGAGGGTCACCTCTTTCACTGAGGAGAGAAGGAAGAAGAAAGAGATAAATGCAAATGCAGATAAGTTTGAAGATGACAAGAAATGAATGGGGTCTGGATGGCTTGGAGTTCTTTGTGGGATAAGAGGAGAGGTCCTCTGATGAGACTGAGGTAGGAGGCAGGACTTGACTCCAGAGGTGGGGCTCCTACGCTGGACCAGATTGAAGACTAGCTAAAACAAGGCCAGGATGGAAGCAGCTTTCAATCAGACATGCCCACTAGTGTGCCATGTCTATTTACCGTTGCCATGGCAACACTGGGGAGTTACCACCCCTTTCCATGGCAATGGCCCAATTACCCAAAAGTTAATACCCTTTCCCTAAAAATTTTTGCATAAACTCCCTCTTAGTCTGCATGCAATTAAAAGTGGGTATAAATATGACTGCAAAACTGCCCTGAGCTGCTACTCTCTGCCTATGGGGTAGCTCTGCTCTGCAGGAGCAGTCACAGAGCTGTAACACCAGTGGAGCTGTAACACTGTCTGTTCAATAGAGTTATTTTCTTCTGCCTCTAGCTTGCCCTTGAATTCTTTCCTGGGAAAAGCCAAGAACTCTCAGAGGCTAAGCTCCACTTTGGGGTTTGCCTTCCCTGCATCAAGAAGAGGGCTTGAAATGAGGCATGGCAGTTTGGAATAGTGGCTAGAATTGAAACTGCCTTTGCAAAAACTATTAAACAGTGAGAAAATTATGACAGTGAAAGAGATCTGACCTAACTGACTCCATCTTGCCTTTAACTTCCAAGCTGCCCTTGGTCATTTCTGGGCATAGGCTGAAGTAACCTTGGGAGGAATTTAGTTTACAGTTTAACTTTGAAACAAAGATGATAACAGCCTCTCCCTGAAATAAAATCAATCTTACCTGGAGGGAGGAAGACTGCTTTTGTAAAACCAACAAATTAGCCACAATATTAGAAATTATGGATTAGCAGCCATGCAACCAGAGGCCACAAGATTCTTAATCTTCCCAATTGCTCATACGGGTAATGCTACTTTTGTAAAACCTAAGATTGGTGTTTGAGATATTTTTCACACCCTGCATTCTGGTGGGTCAGCTGGCACCACCCAGACTGGTAAACAGGCTCATCTGGTCTTGTGGCTTCCACCCAGGAACCAGTTGAGCTCATCCCTGTCAATCAGCATTCCCTGCCTTGCCTTCTTAAAAAAATCTGTCTTAAAAAAATAGCCCCCTGTTCTCTAGCCCCTCGCCTTCTCAAAACAAACAAACAAAAAAACCATCTTAAAAAAAACCTAGCCTCTGAATTTTCAGGTAGGCTGATTTGAGTAATAATAAAGTTCCAGTCTCCTGTTTAGCTGGCTATACATGTATTAAACTCTTTCACTATGGCAACTGCCCTTTCTTAATAAATCAACTCTATCTGGGCAGTGGGCAAAAGGAGCCCATTAGTTACAGAATGGGGGAGAAAGATGCTGGGGACGTGTAGAAGACTTCTTAGCAGCACAAAAGCTTTAGCATTTGTACTGGGATCTACATGGGGCAGTAGAGTTGAGGATAATAGAGAAGGAAGGATTAAAGTGCTATCAAAACCATCATTGCAAAATTATAACTGAGACAGTGAAAGAGATCTCACCTAACCAACTCCATCTTGCTTCCAACCTCCAAGCTGTCCTTGTTCATTCCTGGGTGTAGGCTGAATGGGACTTTGGGAGGAACTTAGTTTATAGTTTGTAATTTAAAACAAAGATGATAACAGTCCTTTTCCAAAACAAACCTCCTTCTTACCTGGGGACTAGACTGCCTTTGTAGGACTAACAAATTAGCCCCAAGGTTAGAAATTATGGCTTAGGAATCATGCTTATGGAGGCCATAAGATTCTGACCCTGCCTAAATCGCTCCTAAGATCAGTGCTTGAGATATTTTGCAGACCCTGCACCTGATGGATCAGCTGGCACCACCTAGATTGATAAACTGGCTCATCTGGTCTTGTGGCCCCCACCCAGGAACTGACTCAGAGCAAGAGGACAGCTCCAACTCCTTATGATTTCATTTCTGACCCAACCAATCAGCACTCCTGACTCACCGGCCTCTCCAACCCACCAAATGATTCTTAAAAACTCTGAACCCTGAATGCTTGGGGAGACTGATTTGAGTAATAGTATAATAAAACTCCGGTCTCCTGCATAGCCAGCTCTGCGTGAATTACTCTTTCTCTGTTGTAGTTCCCCTGTCTTGATAAATCAGTTCTGTCTAGGCAGCGGGCAAGGTGAACCCACTGGGGAGTTACACTATCATCAAAAAGAAAGGAAGCTACAAGGAGAGAGTCAGATTGAGAGATTATGGCCTGGCCAGTCCACTGGAGGTCTCCGTTAGCTATGAGAGATTTGCATATTGGAATCTGAAACTGTTAGAGTGCATTACAGCATGGTAAAATTAAGGCAGTGGAGAAATGCAAGCTTCTAGGTGTGTTCATGGGTGTCTGATCAGTAAAGTAAATGAGCAGCAAGCTTCTGGATTAAGAAGGGCAAGGAATTGTGAGAGTCAAGGTTTTGGATGGGTCTTGTACATCAGCGCTTTCCAAATTTTAATGTGCATTTGGACCACAAGGGATTTTATTAAATTGCAGATTCCAATTCACTAGGTCTAGGCTGGGGCCTGAGATTCTGCATTTCAATACGCATCCCTAGTGATGCTGATTCTGCTGATCTGCCGCCCACACTTTGGGTGCAATATCTACATGGATAGTGAAATGGCCCAGGATGCAGGCAGGTGATGGTGGGGAATTCTATGACTTTGGCCCTCCTCATCAATGGTGCTGTCATGGAAGGGAGAGGGAGTCAGACCAGAGGTGTAGGGGAAGCCAGCTTTGCCTGGCACGTCCCACAGCAACGTCCCTGCAATAAGGGAGAAGGCTGCTAATTGGCTAGCAACACTCAATATTAATTAACTCAATAGAATTGGTCCCCTGAAGCCTGTTTTGCATAATTAATGAATGCTCAGCTATAGGTTGCTGAAAACACTGAAGCCAAAGTGTTACAATTTTCTGATCAGCTAAGCAGAAACACCGCAATCCATACTGTTTGTGGACACAGCAAAAAGCTTAACTCTTCCTAATTACTGAGATTGGTTTTGCCATACCCTAATGGGGAGAAGCAGGGCTGGACTGAGACACATGGGCACCCCAGGCAGGCTGATAATTTGATGCCTCTTCAACAAAATACTCTTTAAATATTTGTTCAACTTTTAAGAAAAGAAGCTGAGTACTTCCTTCTGGAGGAGCAGAATAGGAAAGTGCTGGGCCGGGTGCAGTTTCTCCTTTGCTGACCCAGGCAATTAAGCTCTGGCTCAAACTCTCATAACAAACTCAGCAAAACAAGATCCTGCAGTTATAGGCCCACACTCCTTAGAAGGCAGGTTGCCACCATCTCTAAAGATCTCTGGAAGATGCCTCTGGGAGGCCTTGCCTTCCATCCCAAGTTGTTCACTGAAGGACTTTCCCTGAGACATCTCTCTGTTTTGCTTCTTTCTAAATTTTTAATTTTGGTAAAAATACACATGACATAAAATTTACTGTTTTTACTACTTTTAACTGTACAATTCATTAGTGTCAGGTACATACACATTATTGTGCAACCAATCTCTAGGACTCTTTTCATCTTGCAAAACTGTAACTCTACCTATAAAAAAAAATGCCCATTCTTGGCTCCCTCAGCCCCTGGCAATCACTATTCTAACTTCTGTACTATGAATTTGACTACACTAAGTACTTTATATAATTGGAATTATATAGTATTTGTCTTCTTGTGGCTGGCTTATTTCACTTAGCATAATGTCCTCAACATTCATCTATGTTGTAGTGTGTGTCAGAATTTCTTTTCTTTTTTTTTAGGTTAAAACTTTATTTTTTATTTTATTTTATTTATTTATTTAATTATTTTATTTTTTATTATACTTTAAGTTCTAGGGTACATGTGCACAATGTGCAGGTTTGTTACATATGTATACATGTGCCATGTTGGTGTGCTGCACCCATCAACTCCTCAGCACCCATCAACTCGTCATTTACATCAGGTATAACTCCCAGTGCCATCCTTCCCCCTTCCACCCTCCCCACAATAGGCCCCAGTGTGTGATGTTCCCCTTCCCGTGTCCAAGTGATCTCACTGTTCAAATCCCACCTATGATTGTGAACCTGTGGTGTTTGCTTTTCTGTTCTTGAGATAGTTTGCTGAGAATGATGGTTTCCAGCTGCATCCATGTCCCTACAAAGGACACAAACTCATCCTTTTTTATGGCTG
>NW_012115921.1:2822989-2823819 GCF_000951035.1 Colobus angolensis palliatus
AGCCTGCTATTGGTCTATTCAGGGATTCAACTTCTTTCTGGTTTAGTCTTGGGAGAGTGTAAGTGTCCAGGAAATTATCCATTTCTCCTCGGTTTTCCAGTTTATTTGCATAGAGGTGTTTATAGTATTCTCTGATAGTAGTTTGTATTTCTGTGGGGTCAATGGTGATATCCCCTTTATCATTTTTTATTGCATCTATTTGATTCTTCTCTCTTTTCTTCTTAGTTAGTCTGGCTAGTGGTCTATCAATTTTGTTGATCTTTTCAAAATACCAGCTCCTGGATTCATTGATTTTTTTGGAGGGTTTTTTGTGTGTCTATCTCCTTCAGTTCTGCTCTGATCTTAGTTATTTCTTGCCTTCTGCTAGGTTTTGAATGTGTTTGCTCTTGCTTCTCTAGTTCTTTTAATTGTGATGTTAGGGTGTCAATTTTAGATCTTTCCTGCTTTCTCTTGTGGGCATTTAGTGCTATAAATTTCCCTCTACACACTGCTTTAAATGTGTCCCAGAGATTCTGGTATGTTGTATCTTTGTTCTCATTGGTTTCAAAGAACATATTAATTTCTGCCTTCATTTCGTTATGTACCCAGTAGTCATTCAGGAGCAGGGTGTTTAGTTTCCATGTAGTTGAGTGGTTTTGATTGAGTTTCTCAGTCCTGAGTTCTAGTTTGATTGCACTGTGGTCTGAGAGACAGTGTGTTATAATTTCTGTTCTTTTCTATTTGCTCAGGAGTGCTTTACTTCCAACTATATGGTCAATTTTGGAATAAGTGCGATGTGGTGCTAACAAGAATGTATATTCTGTTGATTTAGGGTGGAGAGTTCTGTAGAT
>NW_012115921.1:2828179-2831004 GCF_000951035.1 Colobus angolensis palliatus
AAAAAAAAAAAAAAAGAAATTCTGGTTTGAAAATTCTTTTCTTTAAGAATGTTGAATATTGGCCCCCACTCTCTTCTGGCTTGGAGAGTTTCTGCCAAAAGATCTGCTGTTAGTCTGATGGGCTTCCCTTTGTGGTAACCCGACCTTTCTCTCTGGCTGCCCTTAACATTTTTTCCTTCATGTCAACTTTAGTGAATCTGACAATTACGTGTCTTGGAGTTGCTCTTCTCGAGGAGTATCTCTGTGGCGTTCTCTGTATTTCCTGAATTTGAATGTTGGCCTGCCTTACTAGGTTGGGGAAGTTCTCCTGGATGATATCCTGCACAGTGTTTTCCAACTTGGTTCCATTTCCCCCCTCACTTTCAGGCACACCAGTCAGATGTAGATTTGGTCTTTTCACATAATCCCATATTTCTTGGAGGCTTTGTTCATTTCTTTTTCCTCTTTTTTCTCTAGACTTCTCTTCTTGCTTCATTTCATTCATTTGACCTTCAATCATTGATACTTTTTCTTCCAGTTGATCGAGTCAGTTACTGAAGCTTGTGCATTTGTCACGTAATTCTTGTGTCATAAGTTTTAACTCTATCAGTTTGTTTATGGCCTTCTCTGCATTGATGATTCTAGTTATCCATTTCCATTTTTTTTTTTTCAAGATTTTTAGTTTCTTTGTGCTGGTTATGCAGTTCCTCCTCTAGCTCTGAGAGGTTTGATTGACTGAGGCTTTGTTTACCTACTTAAGCCTCAGCAATGGCGGGCACCCCTCCCCCAGCCTCGCCGCTGCCTTGCAGTTAGATCTCAGACTGCTGTACTAGCAATGAGGGAGGCTCCGTGGGGTTGGGACCCTCCAGGCCAGGTGTGGGATATAATCTCCTGGTGTGCCGTTTGCTAAGACCCTTGGTAAAGTGCAATATTACGCTGGGAATTACCCGATTTTCCAGGTGTTGTGTGTCTCAGTTTCGCTTGGCTAGGAAAAGGGATTCCCTTCCCCCTTGCACTTCCCAGGTGAGGCGATGCCTTGCCCTGCTTCAGCTCTCGCTGTCCGGCACTCCCCAGTGAGTGAGATGAACCCAGTACCTCAGTTGAAAATGCAGAAATCACCTGTCTTCTGTGTCGCTCGCGCTGGGAGCTGGAGGCTGGAGCTGCTCCTATTTGGCCATCTTGCTCCTTCTTTTCTTTTCGAAGCTGAATAATGTTTCATGTTTTGTTCATCCATTCATCAACTGATGGATAATAAGATGATTTCTACCTTTTGGCTATTGGGAATAATGCTGCTGAGAACATGGGTGTACAAATATTTCTTGAGGCTCTGCTTTCAATTCTTTTGGGTATGTACCCAGAAGTGGAATTTTTGGATCAGATGGTAGGTAATTCTGTGTTTAATGTTTCAAGGAGCCACCATACTATTTTCCGCAGTGGCTGCACTATTTTACATTCCCACCAACAGTGTACAAGGATCCCAATTTCTCCACATCCTTGCCAATACTTTTTATTTTCTGTTTTTATGATGCTGCCAATCCTAATGGGCTGAGGTGCTATCTCATTGTGTTTTTGATTTGCATTTCTCTAATAATTAGTGATGCCAAGCATCTTTTAATGTAAATATTGGCCATTTGTGTATCTTCTTTGGGGAAATGTCTGTTCAAGACCTTTGCCCATTCTAAAATCAGGTTGTTTTTCTGTTATTGAGTTGTAGGATATCTTTATATATTTGGATAATAACATCTAATTAGATATATGATTTGCAAATATTTTCTCCTATTCTATGGGTTGCCTTTTCACTGGGTCCTTTGATACACAGCTTTTAATTTAAGGCTCATCTAATTGACCTATATTTTCCTTTGTTGCCTGTGCTTTTGTTATATCCAAAAAATCACTGCCAAGTCCAATGTCATGAAGATTCCCCTCTATGTTTTTTTTAAAAGAGTTTTATAGTTTTAGGTCTTATGTTTAGGTCTCTGCTCCATTTAGAGTTAATTTTTGTATATGGTGTAAGGTAAGGGTCCAACTGCATTCTTTTGCATGTGGATATCCAGTTTTCACTGCATTATTTGTTAAAAATAAGCTCTATTAACAAATAGGTTTTTTTTTTTTTCTTGTATATTGGTACATTTTTTAAGAAGTTTAGCTTCACTTTTAGATTGGCACCATGGAGAACTTTGTCCAGCTGTTGGGGATGGTCTGTAATGGGTGAATTTCCTTAGTATTCAACCAGGGCAGAAGTTAGTGTGGAGAGCTGGTTCTCCAATGCATACTTAAGCCATTGGTTGAATGGTTTGAAGAAAATTTTTTGTTACCTAGAAGCATAGATTCTGAGTCCAATTGCCTAGCTCCAGATTCCACATCTACTACGTATGGATAGTTACCTGGTCATGCACAAATTACTTACCTTCCCTGAGCCTCATATTCTCTATCTGTATAATAAGGATAATAATAGTGGCCCTTTCTAATACTCAGTGACATTAAGAATTAAGTGAGTTAGTAATGAACACTTAAACACTTTCTGACACCTAATAAACATGTCATAAATGTTAACTATCATAATTATTATTATTCTGTAGCTGTATTTGTTGTCCATACTACATAGCAAATTACCACAACCCAACAGCTTAAAACAACTTACATTTTGGCATCTAAAAATCAATTAATGTAATGACCATATCAAGAAAAATGGAAAATACCATATGATCATCTCAAAGGATTGCAGAAAAAAGTATCAAACAAAATCTAACACCTCTTCATGACAAAAACACTCAACAAACCAGGAATAGCAGGAAACTTCCTCAACCTGATGAATCTATGAAAGTCCTACAAAAAAAGCTAACACC
>NW_012115922.1:0-808 GCF_000951035.1 Colobus angolensis palliatus
AAACAAAACAAAACAAAACCCCAGCTGTACTGAGGTATAATTGATACACAATAAACTGCATGTAATGAGTTGGACAAGGCAATGAGTTTGGACATATGCATATTCCCACGAAACCATCACCACAATCAGGGTAATAGACATATCCATCACCTCCAAAACTTTCCTTGTGTCCATTTGTCCTTGTGTCTTCTTGCCCAGGGAAGGTCATCCTACCCCTAACTTCTAGCTCCAGGATGAGGACTCTCATTCCTGCTCACAGACTTCCTTGATCCCAGTGGGCACCTCAGATTCTTGAATTTATTGTCCCTTGGATTCCACATCACTGTGCCCTCTTCAGCATATAGAGGAAAAATATAGACTGTGAAGTCACCCAGACCTGCGGTCAAATCTCACCTGCTCCTCTTACTAGCTGAATAACCTTAGGCAAATGAAGTCTTATTTTCCACATTAGAGAAACCAGGGATCATAATACTACTTGCATGAAGACTGTTGTAAGGATTAAATGGGACAATATATACTAAGCAGCTTGGAGAGCTCCTGGCACAGGAACTCTGTTTTCCATTCTCTATTATATTGGCTCTGATCCCATTGCCAACACAGCTTTTTCTGCGTTGTCATCTGGTTTTACCATTTCCTTTGGACAATGTTTATTTGTTTGTTTATTTATTTATTTATTTATTTATTGACAGGCTTACCCTTCTCCATGCATCCGCCCCTGGGTCTGACTCTCCAGCCCCAACTGCCTCCACTTTCCCATACTTCTTTGATACTTCCCTTTGGCCTCATTCAAGAACTTGGTCTAATTATT
>NW_012115922.1:5363-5783 GCF_000951035.1 Colobus angolensis palliatus
TTTGGATTCAATATGAAAGAGATTCTTTGAATTTTAAAAATATTGGCCTGGAGCAGTGGCTGATGCCTGTAATCCCAGCACTTTCGGAGGCTGAGGCAGGCGGATCACCTGAGGTCAAGAGTTCGAGTCCTGCCTGGCCAACATGGCAAAACCCCATCTCTACTAGAAATACAAAAATTAGCCAGGTGTGGTGGTGCATGCCTGTAATCCCAGCTACTTGGGAGGTTGAGGCAGGAGAATCACTTGAACCTGGAAGGTGGAGGTTGCAGTGAGCTGAGATTGTGCCACACTCTAGCCTGGGTGTTGCTGTGAGACTCTGTCTCAAAAAAAAAAAAAAAAAAATTGTTTATTGATCATAAGGAGTGACTGTTGATTGCCATCAATCAGAAACAGGGATGAATCACCCCCAAAATAAGAATG
>NW_012115922.1:7323-7980 GCF_000951035.1 Colobus angolensis palliatus
AAAGTCTATATTTTTAAAATTTTTATTATGAAAAATGTCAAATAGTACAATAAACATCCACAGACATATAATTAGATTTAACAATTGTGAATATTATTATTTGCTTAATTCATCTTTCTCCTCATCCTCTCCTTTTTTTGCTGAATCTTTTAAAGCAAGTGCTGACATCATTTAAAAGCTTCAGCACAAGTCTTCTAAAAATGTCATTCTTCTACAAATCATGATAATGTATCATGCCAAAGACAATTAGTGTTTCCTTAATTTCACCTAACATCCAGATTATATTAAAATTTCAAAATTATCCCTCAAACTGTCTTTTATAGCTGATATTTTAGAATCAGGATCCATCAAGCTTCATGAATTGTATTATTTAGTTACGTTTCTTAAGACTTTGATCTAGAAAAATGTTCCTCCCCTCTCTTGCCCTCTCTTTTTCTTTCTTTCTTTCTTCCGTGGTTTTTTTTTTCTTTTTTTTTGAGACCAGGTCTTGCTCTGCTGCCCAGGCTGGAGTGCAGTGGCGTGCTCTTGGCTCACTGCAACCTCCTCCTCCTGGGTTCAAGCGACTCTCCTGCCTCAGCCTCCAGAGTTGCTGGGACTACAGGCATGCACCACCACACCTGGCTAATTTTTGTATTTTTAGTAGAGAAGGGGTTTCAG
>NW_012115923.1:0-578 GCF_000951035.1 Colobus angolensis palliatus
CAGACCCAGCACAGGCAGCTGGGGAGGGAAGGAAGGAAAAGCGTCTCCACAGCACGTGGTGGGGGCACTCAAGGCCAAGCATGCTGGGGACTTCCATTGCCCTGTCCTCTGGGCCCCTGGAAAGTCTGCAAGGCCCAGGCCTGCTCCGGGCAAGGACCTCTGGCTGTGGGGCAAGGTGGTGCCCAGGTTCCTCCTGGGCCTGGCGCTGACGCTGACCCCTCAGCCTTCTCCCGAGGCCAAGGCCGAGCTTATGTAACCCAAGTGGCCCGGCCCACTCCGCAGGTGCCCTTCTCTGCCTGCCCCTGCTGTCTCTGGTGGAGAAGGAGGCAGGGCGGGGGTATTTTCGGGCTATTTTCGACCACTCATTTTCACACTCCCCTTGTGAGAACCAGGCGTGATCGGCGGGTTTTCCTAACACCCTTTTGGGGACTGTGCAGAGATGCAGGTCAGGGAGAGGCAATGTGGCACCAGCCAGGCAGCCAGTAGGGCTACGGGGCTCCCGAGGCAGGGCTCCCTTGGGGCCTTCAAGACCCCTGCAAGTGGTAAACCTGGGTATGCCTTCTCCTGACATTTCCTCA
>NW_012115923.1:2886-6474 GCF_000951035.1 Colobus angolensis palliatus
TGTGAGGGCAAAATGCTGCCAAGCTCCGGGCATCACACCTTCCCATGACCACCTCTAGAACAGGAAGAGAAGAAAGGAGGCAAAGGGGCTTCTGCTTGCACATCTCCCACTTCTCAGGGGTGGCTGGGAGGAGCGTTGGGCCAGCCAGCAGGAAGGTGTGGGGACCCCACGAGAGGTGAGGTTATAGGTGAATCGCACCCCTCAAAGATTCATATGTTGAAGTCCCAACCCCCTGTACCTAAGAACATGACCTTATTTGGAAATAGAGTTGAGATGGGGTCATACTGGAGTAGGGGAAGCCCCTAATGCAATGCGACTGTCTTTTTTTTTCTTTTCTTTTCTTTTTTGAGACAGGGTCTCACTCTATTACCCAGGCTGGAGTGCAGTGGTGCAATCTCAGCTCACTGCAGCCTTGACCTCTTGGGCTCAAGCCAGTCTCCCACCTCAGCCCCACAAGCAGCTGGGATCACAAGCATGTGCCACCATGCCTGGCTAATTTTTTGTAGAGAGGGGTTTTGCCATGTTGGCCAGGCTGGTATCAAACTCCTGGGCTCAAGCAATCTGCCTGCCTCAGCCTCCCAAAGGTCTAAGATTACAGGCATGAGCCACTGCACGCAGCCAACTGATATCTTTATAAAAAGAACATCACTTGGAGAGACAGACACTCAGGCAAGCCATGTGAAGAGGCAGACACTCAGAGAAGCCACATGGAGAGACGGACACTCAGGGAGGCCACACAGAATGACAGACACTCAGGAAAGCCACGTGGAGACATAGACACTCAGGGAGGCCACGTGGAGAGACGGACACTCAGGGAGGCCACGCATAATGACAGACACTCAGGAAAGCCACGTGGAGACATAGACACTCAGGGAGGCCACGTGGAGAGACGGACACTCAGGGAGGCCACGCATAATGACAGACACTCAGGAAAGCCATGTGGAGACATAGACACTCAGGGAGGCCACGCAGAGAGACAGATGCACAGGGAGGCCTTGTGGAGGCATAGACACTCAGAGACAGGTAACTCAGGGAGGCCATGTGGAGAGACAGACACTCAGGGAAGCCACATGGAGAGACAGACACTCAGGGAAGCCACGTGGAGAGATGGACACTCAGGGAAGCCACGTGGAAGACAGATAATCAGGGAACCACATGGAGTGACAGGTAATGGGGGTGCCACGTGGAGTGACAGACACTCAGGGAGGCCATGTGGAGAGACAGACACTCAGGGAAGCCACGTGGAGAGACGGGCACTCAGGGAAGCCACATAGAGAGATGGACGCTCAGGGAAGCCACGTGGAGATGGATGCAGAGGGTGAAATGATGCATCTGAAGCCATAGATCACAGAAGATTGCCAGCAACCTCCAGAAGTGAGAAGACAGGAAACACATCCTTCCTCAGAGCCTCCAGAAGGAGCCAACTCTGCTGACACCTGGATCTTGGGCTCAGTGCCGCCAGAGTAATGGGGGTGAATTTCTGAGCTTGCTACTCGGCCACAGCAGCCCTAGGAAAGCAAGACAGGGAACAGGTCTCCCCCTACCCAGTCTCCCTCTTGCATCTCATTGGTCAGAAGGGGATCACATGTTCCAAGCTGACCAATCATGGGAAAGGAAACAAGGGTTGCTTCTCTGGCTCAGATCAATCGTGGTTCATCCCCTGGGTGGGGGGTCCCTGCTGGAAAAGTCAGCCAGGTTCAGGGGACAGTGACATGCAGGCAACCCCCAAAGACCACCCACATGCCAGCAGACCAGGGCACCCTGAAACCCTTTTCTGTAGGGTACCAGAAGGTGCTTGTCAGAAGAGCAGGAGTTGTCCAGGGTTTGGGTAGCTGGAAATGTGGCAGACTGGGCTTTTCCGAAATGAGTGCAATGGTAGCTCCCGCGATGCTGGTGCTACTCCACCCAGGGTGGGGTCTGCCTCTCCTTCCGCTGAATCTGGGTGGTCTTGGGACTGCCTGGCCAGAGGTGACGCTTCCCGGCCTAGGTTCTTTAGCTCCCACCTGGTCGCTAGAGGACACGCTTTTGGAGTCCAGAGCTGCCATATAAAAATTTGACTTCATTAAAATTAAAAACCGCTCTGCAAAAGACACCGTGGAGAGAATCAAGAGAGAAGCCACAGGCTAGGAGGAAATATTTGGAAAACACACCCAGTAAAAGACATAACGAAAACATCCGAAGAACGCTTAGAACTAAACAATAAGAAAACAAACCACCCAACTTAAAAACGGGCAGAAGATCTGAACAGACACCACCAAAGATACAAGATAGCACAGAAGTGCGAGAAAAAACATTCAATAGCATATATCACTAGGGAAATGCAAATTAAAGCCACAATGAGATACCCCTACACACCTCTTCAGGTGGCCAAAACCTGAAACACCAACAGCACCCAATGCCGGCGAGGACGTGGAGCATCAGGAGCTCTCGTGCATTGCTGGGGGGAGTGCACACTGAGCCAGCCACTGGGGAAGACGGTTCGGTAGTCTCTTACAAAACTAAACACGCTCTTACCTTGTAATCTGGCAATCATGCTCCTTGCAATTCACTCACATGAATCGAAAAGCGAGGTCCACAGGAAACTCCCCGTGCGGATGTGCATAGCAGACTTATTCGTGGCTGCTGAAACTTGGAAGCGACCAGCACGCCCATCAATAGGTGAGTGGATGAGCAAACTGTGATACGTCCACGTGGGGGAATACCCAGTGCTAAACAAATGAGCTATCAAGCCATGAAAATACATGGAGGCAGCTTAAATGCATCTAACTAAGTGAAAGAAGCTGCTCTGAAAGGCTACGTACTGCATGACTCCAGCTCTACGACATTCCGGAAAACGGAAGGCTGTGGCGACAGTGAACACATCAGTGGTCACTGGGGTAGTGGACAGTGGTCACTGGGGTAGTGGAGAGGGAGAGGTGAGTGGGCAGAGCGCAGGGTTTTTTAAGGCAGTGAAGCTCCTCTGGGTGCTGGTATAAAGGTAGATACGTGTCACACACATTGGTCAAAACCCATAGAAGGTGCAATACCCAGAATGAAGCCTGATGGGAACTGTGGACTTTAGTGATCATGTTGTATTATTGGCTCATCACTTGTAACAAATGAACCACACTGACGCAAGCTGTAAAAAATGGGGCAAACTGGGTGGGGAGAGGGAGAGAGTATCATATTTTCAGATCAACAATAAGACTAACACTGCTCTAAAATGTAGTCTGTTGAAACAAAGTGCGATCCAGAGCTCACCATGTGTTGAGGAAGCCCAGGCCACTTGGAGAGGCCACAGCTGGTCACTAGCTGCACTGGTCCCTAGCCGCACTGGTCACTAGCTGCACTGGTCCCTAGCCACACGGGTCACTAACCACACTGGTCACTAGCCACAGCTGGTCACTAGCCACACTGGTCACTAACCACACTGGTCCCTAGCCACACTGGTCACTAACCACACTGGTCACTAACCACACTGGTCACTAGCCACACTGGTCCCTAGCCACGCTGGTCACTAGCTGCACTGGTCACTAGCCGCACTGGTCCCTAGCCATGCTGGTCACTAACCACACTGGTCACTAGCCACAGCTGGTCACTAGCTGCACT
>NW_012115924.1:0-463 GCF_000951035.1 Colobus angolensis palliatus
AATGGTAGTAAAGGTTTACTCATTGGCAAGGTTCCATCATGTCACCCAAGAGCTTAGGCCATCCATTTTCCCCCACTGTGACAGCATCTCATGTCAGTCTTGATGCCTGTTCCTATAGCCCTCTCACCCCCAAAACTCCTTCCCTCTTCTTCTTTGCCTAGCTAAAGTCAACTCATTTGTCAATCTTCATTATCACATGCTCCAGGAAGGCTGCCTTGATGCCACCATTTCTGAAACTAGATATGTGCTCACTCTATTCCGGTGCTTCCTCCTTCAATGATGGCCCCGTGTCACACCTTGAAGTGTCCCTCTGTCAAGCCTCCCCCTAGACTGGAATCCTCCTGAGAGTTCCCTGATGTGTTTCTATAGGGCATGGCAAGCATGTCCTGATGGCTTTAGTGAGCAAATGAACAAAAGACCTTAGCAAAGGAAGAAATATCAGGGGTAAACAGGTGCCAAAGGT
>NW_012115924.1:5323-6355 GCF_000951035.1 Colobus angolensis palliatus
ATTATTATTCCATGCAGAACTTAACCTCTTTCTTTCCAAAGAGAACCTCATGACCTTTTAGGAACATTCTAAGTAAATATAAGATGATCACCACCACCATCTCTCAAATAGGTATAAAATACCAATTTACGTTTCCAAGAGACCATAAAGATGCGAAGATTATGATGAAATATAATGAATAAGCTTGGGCAAAGATCCTAGATTTCAGGCCTACTTGGAATTTTTCTTGTCTAAAGTCCCAATTACAACAAAAATATTTCACCCTCATCACCATTTATTAAATGTCTCCTGGGCACAGGATCTGGGGGGAAAAAAATGATGCTAATTCAAAGAGTGGTACATGGACCAGCAGCATATCATGATTTATTAGTCCATTTTCACACTACTGATAAAGATATACTTGAGAATGGGCAATTTACAAAAGAAAGAGGTTTACTGGACTTACAGTTTCGCGTGGCTGAGGAGGCATCACAAACATGGTAGAAGGTGAAAGGCACATCTCACATGGTGGGAGACAAGAGAAGACAGCTTGTGCAGGGCAACTCCTGCTTTTAAAACCATCAGATTGCATGAGACCCATCTGCTATCATAAGAACAGCACAGAAAGACCTACTCCCATAATTCAGTCATCTACCACCAGGTCCCTCCTACAACACGTGGAAATTATGGGACCCACAAGATGAGATTTGGGTGGGGACACAGAGCCAAACCATGTAATTCCACCCCTGGCCCCTCCCAAATCTCGTATCTTCACATTTCAAAAGCAATCATGTCTTCCCACAGTCCCCCGAAGTCTCAATTCATTTCAGCATTAACTCGAAAGTCCAGTCCAGAGTCTCATCCCAGACAAGGCAAGTCCCTTCCGCCTATAAGCCTGTAAAATCTAAAGCAAGTTCGTTACTTCCTAGATAAAATGCGGTACAGGCATTGGGTAAATACAGCCATTCCAAATGGGAGGAACTGGCCGAAACAAAGGGGCTACAGGCCCCATCCAAGTTCAAAATCCAGCAGGGTAGTCAAATCCTGAAGTTC
>NW_012115924.1:11745-12046 GCF_000951035.1 Colobus angolensis palliatus
AAGTAAGGTCTGTCTGAATAGATCTTAATATGTAAACATTTATAATGATTTTTATGAATCCATAAAAATTTCTCTTTTAGGAAAAAACAATCACAATTCCAACATAGGTTTTAAAAAAATACATTACACATGGGATTCTGAATAAAATAAAACATTAATTCTGCTTTTACAGTTATTACCCTTTAAGATTATACCTAAGTGAGTATTTCCTAGAACTCTGGAGTTTTATAGGGAACCATTATTATTTTAGGGACATGCTGTCTCCGTTATTACCTAGAAGTTCTCAAACTGCCCTGCTGCT
>NW_012115925.1:0-1498 GCF_000951035.1 Colobus angolensis palliatus
TGTGAGCAGGCTTCTTGCCACCGTGGCTGCTGCTGCCGAGAGGCTGGGGAGGAACAGTGATGGCTTCGTCCCCAGGCAGAGCTCCTGTGGCACTGCTTCGAGGGCCCTCTGTGGATCCGGTCCTCTCTGCAGCCCTGCAGGCAAGGAGACTGAGCCCCAGGGAGGTGGAGTAATTTGCCCAGGTTATGGGGACAGAGCCAGGAGCCAGACCTAGGCATTCTGGCTTCTAAGTGCCTGCTTCTGGGCTACTACACAGAAACTCAATTTTGGACAAGTTGCGTCAAAGAACTTGTGGGTCCTCCCAGCAGAGATGCCAGGCAGACAGTGGAACTCGCAGGCCTGGATTCCCTAAGAGTCTTCCAGACAGGAGGGGGGCTCGTGCGGGAGCTGTGGCTCCAGAGGCAGCTGAGGATGCAGAGTGATGTGGGGGAGGGACCCGGGGAAAGCTGAGCCCCGAGGAACCTCAGAGAGAAGCAGAGCTGGAGCAGCCAGGGCAGAGTGCTCTGGAACCCAGGCGAGGAGTTGGTTTCAAATCAAAGGCCAGGGCGAGACCGGGGACGCAAGCCCCCACTGGACTCTGCGACAAGCAGTGCCTCGCGTGACTATAAGAAATCACGGTGCACCATTTCAGAGTTGCTAGAAGAGTAGGTTTTAAATGTTTTCGCCACAAAAATATGATCGTATATGATGTGATGCAGATGCTAATTAGCCTGATTTAATCATTCCACATGGTAAACATTACTTTGTGCTCCATAAATGTATATGATTATTATACGTCAATTAAAAATACAAATTTTTTTTTTTTTTTTTGAGATGGAGTCTAGCTCTGTCGCCCGAGCTAGAGTGCAATGGCCAGATCTCAGCTCACTGCAAGCTCCGCCCCCCGGGTTTATGCCATTCTCTGGCCTCAGCCTCCTGAGTAGCTGGGACTACAAGTGCCCGCCACCTCGCCCGGCTCGTTTTTTGTATTTTTTTTAGTAGAGATGGGGTTTCACTGTGTTAGCCAGATGGTCTCGATCTCCTGACCTTGTGATCCACCCGTCTCGGCCTCCCAAAGTGCTGGGATTACAGGCTTGAGCCACCGCGCCCGGCCCACAAATTTTTTTTTTAAGCAGCTCATAGATCTGCATCATGGTTTCAATGGCATGGGTTGGGGCTGACCAAGTTCTGAAGGACAGAACTGTGGGCTGTCAGAGCAGAAAATTCCAGGGGAATTCAAATGCTCACTAGATAACCGATAACACTGAGGGAGTATTCTTAATTTTCCTAGGTATAAGAATGACTTTGTAGTTATACCTTGTGATGGTTAATACTGATTGGCTTGAAGGATTCAAAGTATTAATCCTGTCTGTGAGGGTGTTGCCAAAAGAGATTAACATTTGAGTCAGAGGGCTGGGAAAAGCAGACCCACCCTTAATCTGGTGTGCACCTGCTCATCAGCTGCCAGTTAATATAAAGCAGGCAGAAAAAACGTGAAATGAGTGAGACTGGCCTAGCC
>NW_012115925.1:3432-3740 GCF_000951035.1 Colobus angolensis palliatus
CTTCAATTAAAAAATAGTTTACTGGCTGGGCACAGTGGCTCATGCCTGTAATCTCAGCACTTTGGGAGGCCAAGGCAGGCAGATCATGAGGTCAGGAGATTGAGACCATCCTGGCTAACCTGGTGAAACCCCGTCTCTACTAAAAATACAAAAAATTAGCCGGGCCTGGTGGCGGGCGCCTGTAGTCCCAGCTACTCGGGAGGTTGAGGCAGGAGAATGGTGTGAACCTGGGAGGTGGAGCTTGCAGTGAGCCGGGATTGCACTACTGAACTCCAGCCTGGGTGACAGAGCGAGACTGCATCTCACAA
>NW_012115925.1:4432-4803 GCF_000951035.1 Colobus angolensis palliatus
GTGAACCTGGGAGGTGGAGCTTGCAGTGAGCCGAGATCGCACTACTGAACTCCAGCCTGGGCGACAGAGTGAGACTCCATCTCACAACAACAAAAACACAAACACACACAAAAAAACTTTACCGCAAAAAAAGATGCTGTCACAGAGACACAGAGTGAGTACATGCCGTTGGGAAAATGGCGCTGACGGCAGGGCTGCCCCAAACCTTCCGTCTGTAAGTGACACAGAATCTACGAAGCACACTAAGGCGCCTGCACTCATCTGTCTCCTGTGTACGCTTCAGATTTCCCTAACTAGAAGTTAAACAACAGAAAAACAGGCAAAGGGGGAGAGTTCTCTCGGGAGAGTGTGGCTGGGGAGGAGGAGCAGGG
>NW_012115926.1:0-317 GCF_000951035.1 Colobus angolensis palliatus
CACTCATTACACTTGTAAGGTTTCTCTCCAGTATGAAGTCTACGATGGCATCTAAGGGATGACTTCCAACTGAATGTCTTGCCACATTCATTACACTTGTAAGGTTTCTGTCCAGTATGAAGTCTACGATGGCATGTAAAAGATGATATTTGACTGAAGGTCTTCCCACACTCATTACACTTATAAGTTTTCTCTCCAGCATGAAGTCTAAGATGGCATGTAAGGTTTATCTTCTGACTGAAGGTCTTGCCACACTCATTACACTTGTAAGGTTTCTCTTCACTATGAATTGCCTTATGAATTACAAGGCCTGAATT
>NW_012115926.1:5877-6434 GCF_000951035.1 Colobus angolensis palliatus
ATATATATATATATACACACACACACACACATATATATACACACACACACACACCTATATATACACATATGGATATGTGTATCTATATATATATTAATAAATCCAGGCATGTTGGCTCACACCTGTAATCCCATCACTTTGGGAGACCAAGGTGGATGGATCACTTAAGGTCAGGAGTTCGAGACCAACCTCTCCAACACGACGAAACTCTGTATCTACTAAAAATTAAAAAACTGGCTGGGAATGGTGAGGGGGTGCCTGTAAAACCAGCGATTCAGGAAGCTGAGGAAAGAAAATTGCTTGAACTCTGGAAGCAGAGGTTGCCCTAAGCCAAGATCACACCACTGCAATGCCGCCTGGGCAACAGTGTGACACTCTTTTTAAACAAAAAAAAAAGTATATATATTGCAAATGATGTATTTTCTACATAAACCCTGGGCTTGGCTGCATGTGGTAGGTCATGCCTGTAATCCCAACACTTTGGAAGGCTGAGGCAGGCAGATCATAAGGTCAAGAAATAGAGACCATTCTGGCCAACATGGTAAAATCTCGTCTCT
>NW_012115926.1:11893-12411 GCF_000951035.1 Colobus angolensis palliatus
GATCTCCTGACCTCGTGATCCGCCCGTCTCGGCCTCCCAAAGTGCTGGGATTACAGGCTTGAGCCACCACGCCCGGCCTAAAATAACAGAATCATTTAATAATAACGGGTAGAAAAAGAATGGCTCCATCCTCTCTAACGACGTAAGTTTTACCCTCATGTCAGAGCAAACTTATAATCATTTTTACCTTAAATGCTCACTTCATCAGAGTCCGTGCAAAAAAAAACCAAAAAGCAAAAAACAAAACAAAACAAAAAAAACCGTCTCTGTGGGGTCAAAGTGCTGAGAATGATTGAAAGAATCCCCTGCATTTAGATAATCACATTGATTTTATAATTTGAAGTCAGTGATGGAATAAAGCTAACTGTGTCACTGACATCTATCTCCACTTTCGATTCTATTCCAAGCCATTGACAGTGCAGAGTCCTGCTGGGCTTTCTCACACCTATAATCCCAGCAATTTGGGAGGCTCAGGTGGGAGGATCACTTGAGGCCAGGAGTTCAAGGCTATAGTGAGC
>NW_012115927.1:0-856 GCF_000951035.1 Colobus angolensis palliatus
GAACCCAAGAGGTGGAGGTTGCAGTGAGCCAAGATCGCGCCATTGCACTCCAGTCTGGGCAACAAAAGCGAAACTCCATATCAAAAAAAAAAAAACAGTTCCAAGAGGGAAGTCTAGTGTTAGAAAGATTTAGCCATGGTACTTGGCCCTCTAGATATGGCACAAGGGGGCTGGGCGAGATGGCTCATGCCTGTAATCCCAGCACTTTGGGAGGCCAAGGTGGGTGGATCACTTGAGGCTGGGAGTATGGGAGCAAGAGATTCCAGAACAACTGATCTCAAAGGTACTTCGGTGGTGACGAGACAAGATAAGACATTCACTCCTGAAAGCATACCTAATTATGTGTAATCGTTGAAGGACTAGCTGTTTCACTGTCTGTTTACCACTCAAGAAAACATAATAGGGTATAAAAGTTACTTCATATAACTTACTTCTCTCTAGAACAGTTTCCAAGTCATTCTTTGTATTTGATGCCCTTAACACATATGTATGCTTGTGTGCATCCACACACATATGCACATTATTTGGATGTGTAATTTTGGAGAACAAAATTAAACTTCTCAAGTGAGTCTAATACACCAATCTCATTCATATCAGTAAGAATACCACTGAACTACAATACTGTGTTTTGAATTGACTTCTGTAGGATAAGGGATATTTTTAAAAATTATTTGTTAACACTTTTTTTTTTTTTTTGAGACGGTGTTTCACTCTTGTCGCCTAGGCTGGAGTGTAGTGGCACAATCTCGGCTCACTGCAAGCTCCGCCTCCCGGGTTCACGCCATTCTCCTGCCTCAGCCTCCCCAGTAGCTGGGACCACAGGCGCCGGCCACCATGCCCGCTTAATTTTTTTTAA
>NW_012115927.1:6256-6640 GCF_000951035.1 Colobus angolensis palliatus
CGCCTGCCTTGGCCTCCCAAAGTGCTGGGATTACAGGCATGAGCCACTGCACCCTGCACAATTTATCTCTTAAAGAAATAGAGGCTGGGCATGGTGGCTCACACCTGTAATCTCAACACATTGCGAAGCCATGGTGGGGAGATCACTTGAGCACAGCAGTTCAAGACCAGCCTGGGAAAGATGGCGAGACCCTTTCTCTATGAAAAAGAATTTTTTAAAATTGCTAGGTATGGTGGCAAGCCCCTGTAGTACCAGCTACTCAGGAGGCTGAGGCAGGAGGATCCTTCGAGCTCAAGAGTTCAAGGTGACAGTGAGCTATGATTGCACCACTGCACTCCAGCCTGGGTGACAAAGTGAAACTCCATCTCTAAAAAAAAAAAAAAA
>NW_012115927.1:12335-12818 GCF_000951035.1 Colobus angolensis palliatus
CTGACCAACATGGAGAAACCCCATCTCTACTAAACATACAGAAATTAGGCAGGGCATGGTTGCTCACACCTATAATCCCAGCACTTTGGGAGACCAAAGTAGGTGGATCACCTGAGGTCAGGAGTTTGAGACCAGCCTGATCAACATGGTGAAACCCCATCTCTACTAAATACAAAAACATTAGCTGGGAGTGGTGGCACGTGCCTGTAATCCCAGTTACCTGGGAGGCTGAGGCAGGAGAATTGCTTGAACCCGGGAGGTGGAGGTTGCAGTGAGCTGACATCATGCCTTTGCACTCCAGTCTGGGTGACAAGAGTAAAACTCCTTCTAAAAAAAAAAATTAGCTGGCCATGGTGGTGTGCACCTATAGTCCCAGCTACTTGGGAGGCTGAGGCAGGAGAATTGCTTGAACCTGAGAGATGGAGGTTGCAGTGAGACGAGATTGCATTACTGAGCTCCAGCCTGGGAGACAGAGCCAGACTC
>NW_012115928.1:0-1239 GCF_000951035.1 Colobus angolensis palliatus
GGAGACATCCCCCACTAGGTGCAGACTGACACTTCACACCTGACATGGTGGGGTACACCCCTGAGACGAAGCTTTCAGAGCAACAATCAGACAACAACACTTGCTGTTCAGCAACATTCTATCTTCTGCAGCCTCCGCTGCTGATACCCAGGCAAACAGGGTCTGGAGTAGACCTCAAGCAAACTCCAACAGACATGCAGCTGAGGGTCCTGACTGTTAGAAGGAAAACTAACAAACAGAAAGGACATCCACACCAAAACCCATGAGTAAGTCACCATCATCAAAGACCAAAGGCAGATAAAACCACAAAGATGGGGAAAAAGCAGTGCAGAAAAGCTGGAAATTCAAAAAATCAGAGCGCATCTCCCCCTCCAAAGGAATGCAGCTCATTGCCAGCAATGGAACAAAGCTGGATGGAGAATGACTTTGACGAGTTGAGAGAAGAAGGCTTCAGTTGATCAAACTTCTCAGAGCTAAAGGAGGAACTATGTAACCAGCGCAAAGAAACTAAAATCCTTAAAAAAAAAAAATGGATGAATGGATAACTAGAATAATCAATGAAGAGAAGACCTTAAAAGAACTGATAGAGATGAAAACCATAACACGAGAACTACATGACAAACACACAAGCTTCAGTAACCAACTCGATCAACTGGAAGAAAGAGTATCAGCGATTGAAGATCAAATGAATGAAATGAAGCAAGAAGAGACGTGTAGAGAAAAAAGAGTAAGAAGAAATGAACAAAACCTCCAAGAAATATGGGATTATGTGAAAAGACCAAATCTACGTCGGATTGATGTGCCTGAAAGTGACAGGGAAAATGGAAACAAGTTAGAAAACACTCTGCAGGATATCATCCAGGAGAACTTCCCCAACCTAGTAAGGCAGGCCAACATTCAAATTCAGGAAATACAGAGAACGCCACAAAGATACTCCTCGAAAAGAGCAACCCCAAGACACATAACTGTCAGATTCACCAAAGTTGAAATGAAGGAAAAAATGTTAAGGGCAGCCAGAGAGAAAGGTCAGGTTACACAAAAAGGGAAGCCCATCAGACTAATAGCAGATCTCTCAGCAGACACTCTCCAAGCCAGAAGAGAGTGGGGGCCAATATTCAACATTCTTTTTTTTATTTTTTTATTTTTTTTTTGAGACGGAGTCTCGCTCTGCCGCCCAGGCTGGAGTGCAGTGGCCAGATCTCAGCTCACTGCAAGCTCCGCCTCCCGGGTTTACACCAT
>NW_012115928.1:3896-4224 GCF_000951035.1 Colobus angolensis palliatus
AAGAAAATGTGGCACATATACACCATGGAATACTATGCAGCCATAAAAAAGGATGAGTTCGTATCCTTTGTAGAGACATGGATGCAGCCGGAAACCATCATTCTCAGCAAACTTGCAAGAACAGAAAACCAAATACCGCATGTTCTCACTCATAGGTGGGAATTGAACAATGAGATCACTTGGACACAGGAAAGAGAACATCACACACCAGGTCCTACTGTGGGGTGTAGGGCGGAGGGATAGCATTAGGAGATATACCTAATATAAATGACGAGTTAATGGGTGCAGCACACCAACATGGCACATGTATACATATGTAACAAACCTG
>NW_012115929.1:0-523 GCF_000951035.1 Colobus angolensis palliatus
AAAAAAGCTTAGGATGATACTAACAATCACATGAGTTTGCTGCAAGGATTAAAGGTAAGTGCATAGAACATCCTCTAACACACACTGGCCACTTATTCCCTATAAATACTAGTAATCTTTACTACTGAGCACAAGTTAGCTGTGATCATCACCTAAACTCGGTGGTTTACTTGCTTGTCTTCATCTTAGTCACTGCTAAGCATTTTACACACTGGTTTCTGCTCTTTGAAACACTTTCTGCTCTTGACTTCTATGACATGACACTTTATTTTCCACCTATGTCCTTACTATTTCTTCATCAACTCCTGATAGCTCCTGCTCCTTTTCTCTTTGATATCTACACTTTCTTCTGAGAAATCTCGTCCAATTCTATGGTTTCAATATCATCTGTATGTTGGAGCTCCCACATTTATATTTCCAGCATGGACATCTTTCCACTTCAGACTCATATATCAAACAGCCAAGTTGACACACTCAAGTACCTAAATAGGCATCTCAACTTTAAAATTCCCCAAATAGAACT
>NW_012115929.1:6158-7774 GCF_000951035.1 Colobus angolensis palliatus
AGAACTTGATATTTTTAGCCATATTTTATTTATGTGACTACATATTTTTTAAAAAATGTAATTTAGAAAATATGAATGCTATTTCATGCTCTCATGTACCTGTAACTTTTCAATAATATTTCTGTAATCCCAAGAAGGCCCTCCAAGAGCTTCCTTAAAGCGTGGCCCAGAGCGAGCTGATAGTCTCCAACCCATTGCTGCTCTCTGCACCATATTTGAATGGCTCTTCATGAAAAGAGTATTAACTTGGCCGTCCAAATCCACTGGAATGGCAATTCCACGATTTTTTGCTGAAAAAGAAAGATTTAAAATATTTCCCTCTTAATTTGACTAAAGTTGCTTACACGTTATCCTTACAATCTTATAAACATAAAGGAAATAATATTAAATCTTTAAACTCTGCCATCAACTTGTTTTATATAACTGTAAAAGCTTCTAACCTGAATGTATTTCAATTCTTAAGACCAATTAGTGAAGTGGGTACATGAAACATCCAAGAACTTACTTGATTTCTTAATGATTCATGCTTGAAATGTACTTTATACGGCATCAATACAGAAAAACGCTGTATAACAACCAGCACATTTGTACCTTCCCAGATGCCAACATAAATAAGAAAGCAGACATAAAACACATGATATAATTCTTCCACTGCATTCATTAATTTAAGTAGTGCTTGTGTACATACAAAATTGTACGTGATGAAACATCTGAGAATAGAAATAAGTTGAAGAGTGTAAAAAATCTGCATTGGAAGAGGGCACATCTTAATACGTATCTTTCTTCCCAAGATTCCACTGAAATTTATATTTTAACAAGTTTACATCACAACAATACTGCAAATTGAGAATGCCTGTCACAAAGAAAGGAGTAATGTTGAAGCATTTTTGCAAGGCAAAAGAATATGGGATTACTCCATCAGAGAAAGAAGAGAAGAAACTGTCCCACAACAGATTAGTTAGAAAAGGTCTTTCCAGGTGCGCAGTCAACCAAAACAAAGTTTTGGTTGGGCAGGGATATGGGCAACTGATTAAAGAATAACAGCTGAACAGCTGGGAAGCTAAGGCCCTCCTCCCTCTGATTGGCATAGACAGAGCAGTTGGCAGAAGCAGTTTTTACCCAGAGGATAAAGTCAGAGAAATGAAGAAACGTTCTCTCAAGAAAGTAGAATACCTAACTGGAGAGAATGCCAAATGAAGATGTTAGAACTTGATAGAGAACCAGAATGGAGCTTGAAGTAATGCCAGAGATCATCAAGTAAGAGGTAAAATGTGGGCTGGGCGAGGTGGCTCACGCAGGTAATTCCAGCACTCTGGGAGGCCGAGGCGGGCGGATCACAAGGTCAGGAGATCAAGATCATCCTGGACAACATACTACTAAAAATACAAAAATTAACCGGGTGTGGTGGTACGTGCCTGTAATACCAGCTACTCAGGAAGCTGAGGCAGGAGAATTGCTTGAACCCAGTAGGCAGAGGTTGTACACCACTGCACTGCAGCCTAGCAACAGAGCTAGACTCCATCTCAAAAAAAAAAAAAAAGACGTAGAATGTGGGGAGAGAGAAGAGGCAGCACCAGCAGAGAGAGGAAATATATTAAATTCTCCAACTCCTGAGG
>NW_012115929.1:9046-9872 GCF_000951035.1 Colobus angolensis palliatus
GAGACTCCGTCTCAAAAAAAAAAAAAAAGAAAAAAAGAAAAAGAAAAAAAAGGGGGGGGAAAGGGGGGGGGAAAAAAAGAAAAATTTTAAAAAAAAAAAAAAAAGGCCCCCAAAAAAAAAAAAGGGCCCCAAAACAAAAAAAAAAAAAAAAAGAAAAATTTTAAAAAAGAGCAAATAGTTTTTAAATGTCTACATGGATATGAGAAACTATGGCAACTAAGTATGAAACTGAGGAAGAAAATAAAGTTAGAAACAAATGAAAAAAGATCCATGAGCTATTTCCATGGTTAGGAAATTCTCTTCTACTTGGAAAAGTTTTAATATCATAGTGCTACATTTTTGTCCCAAATGGTTATAGCAGAGCTATAAAGATCATATTTAAAGTTATAATGATAGTCCCCAGAAGGCTTACTTATTTTAGAAGGAAGGGATAAAAAAATTGGATAGATGGATGGATAGATAGATAGATAGATAGATAGATAGATAGATAGATAGACAGACAGACAGATAGATAATCTGGCTTGCTTCACATGATGAAAGGAAAGCAAATAGTAGATAATATTACCAGCTGGTGAAAATTCTCTGAAGCTTAAAGATACTCAAAAACTTGTCTGAAAATAGACAATTTGCTGGATGCAGTGGTAGCCTCAGCTATTCAGGAGGCTGAGTCAGGTGGATCACTTGAGTCCAGGAGTTCGAGGCTGTAGTGCACTATGATATGAATAGCCACTGCATCTAGCCTGGGCAACAGAGCAAAACCCTGTCTCTAAAAACGAAAGAAGAGAAGAGAGGGGAGAGGGAAGAGGGAGGGGGAGAGGGGAGAGGG
>NW_012115930.1:0-448 GCF_000951035.1 Colobus angolensis palliatus
TCATTCTTTTTTATGGTACAGGGTGACTTTTTAAAGCTACCATTTGTAATTTGTTTTTAAAACTTTTGTAGAGACAGGGCTTACTCGGTTACCTAGGCTGGTCTTGAACATCTGGGCTTAAGCAATCCTCTTGCCTTGGCATTCCAAGTGCTGGGATTACAGGTATGAGCAACTGTGCCTGGCCTAGAATTTTCTCTTTTTTTGAGATGGAGTTTCGCTCTTTTTGCCTAGGCTGGAGTACAATGGTGCAACCTCGGCTCACTGCAACCTCCGCCTCCCAGGTTGAAGTGATTCTCCTGTCTCGCCCTCCCGAGTAGCTGGGACTACAGGCACATGCCACCACGCCCGGCTAATTTTGTATTTTTAGTAGAGACGGGGTTTCACCATGTTGGCCAGGCTGGTCTTGAACTCCTGACCTCCAGTAATCCACCCGCCTCGGCCTCCCAAA
>NW_012115930.1:4088-5388 GCF_000951035.1 Colobus angolensis palliatus
AAAAAAAAAAAAAAGAGTTATTTCTATTTTCTGGCTACAAGTCCTTTTTCAGATATATGATTTGTGAATAGTATATCCCAATCTGTGGCTTGTGTTTTCATTATCTTAACAGCATTTCCTAAAGAGCAGAAGTTTTAAAATTTCCATGAAGTTCCATTTATCCATTTATTTTATGATCACAGAAAATAGGGTCACATCTAAGAAATCTTTGTCTAACCCAAGAGCACAAAGGTTTTCTCTTACGTTTTTTATTCTAGAAGTTTTGTAGTTCTGGGTTTTACAGTTAGAGCTGTTATCTGTTTGAGTTAAATTTTTTCTATGGCACAAAGCATGGATTCAAGTTCATTTTTTAGAAGATGAATAGCCAACTTCCCCAGCATCGTTTGTTTTGTTTGTTTGATTTTTCCTTTTTTGAGACAGGGTTTAGCCCTGTGGCCCAAACTGGAGTACAGTGGCACCATCTTGGCTCACGGAAGACTTGACCTCTGGGCTCAAGCGATCCTCCCGCCTCAGCCTCCTGAGTAGCTGGACTACAGGCATACACTGCCACCACCATGCCTGGCTAATTTTTGTATTTTTTGCAGAGATGGGGGTTTCGCCATGTTGCTCAGGCTGGTCTCGAACTCAGCACCATTTGTTGAAAGGAGTATCTTTTCTCCATGTGATTTCCCTTATGCTGCAAAAAAAAAAAAAAAAAAAGCAGTTATTCATATGTGTAGATCTGTTGTTTCTGGATGCTCATCTCTTCCATGCATCTATTGGTCTGTCTCTGTGCCAATACTACACTGTTTTGACTACCACAGTTTTATAATAAGACTTCAAATCAGGTAGCATTGGTCTTCCAACTTTGTTCTTTTTTTGAAGTTATTTGTTCTAAGTCTTTTTGCATTTTAATATGAATTTTAGTATTAGTTTGTCAGTTTCTCAAAAAAAATATATATATGACAGGACATTGTACCTAGTAGTTGCTCAGGAAGTTGTTCTGGACTTCAGTCTTGATTATTAACACTTCTACAGTGCTTCACAGTTTGCTAAACCTTTTCCTACCTTAACCTTAACTCTCCCAACAAACCTGTGACGCAGGTGAGCATGGTGTAGCTGATGTCCCCTATTGCACAATAAGGGAAACTGAGGCTCTGAAGGACAAACGCCTTTCCTTATGATCATGCTGCTAGTGAGTGGCAGAAACAAGTTTTTTTTTTAATTTTGTTTTTTTGTTTTTTTTTGAGATGGAGTCTCGCTCTGTCGCCCAGGCTGGAGTGCAGTGGCCGGATCTCAGCTCACTGCAAGCTCTGCCTCC
>NW_012115930.1:13288-13819 GCF_000951035.1 Colobus angolensis palliatus
TGACCAGATAACTGATTAGCACCCCTAGAATAAAAGCCCCTCCCACCCTCACTCCTCCAGGGAGGAAGATTGTGCTTCTTCCTTCACTTATATTGTCAGGAAACTTCTGGAAAGAAGAGGAAATGCTGCCCAGAGAGCGCAACCTTGAAGGGATAAGCTTCACTTGGGTCCTGCGAGACTGGAGTCCGTGGGGGTGGGGGAATAAACTTGCGACGGGGAGTGGTTGGGAGGAGGAGACATATCCCCACTTTTACTTGCTCCTTTAGCAAATATTCGTGGCATGCTTCCCATAGGGCGGCACATTGCCAGTCCCTGCCCTTCAGTAACATGGGGTCTAGTGCAACCCTGTGTTAAATGCTATGATGGGACAGGTAGAGGCTGCAGTGACTAAAGCACCCAGGGCAGACAGCAGGGTGGGGAGCAGGGAGTCAGCAAAGACCTGGGGGAGGAGAGGGTGGCTAAGCTGAGACCTGGAAGAGAAGGAGGAATTGAGGGGGAAAGGGATGGAGTTGAGGGTGCAAGGAAGAGTCC
>NW_012115931.1:0-305 GCF_000951035.1 Colobus angolensis palliatus
GCTCACAACTCTAAGGGGGTGCACGTGAAAGGGTCGTGATCGATTGAGCAAGCAGGGGGTACGTGACTGGGGGCTGCATGCACCGGTAATTAGATTGGAACAAAACAGGATAGGGATTTTCACAGTGCTTTTCTATAAAATGTAATCTATACATAACATAACCGATTAGGTCAGGGGTCAATCTTTAACTACCAGGCCCAGGGTGTGGCGTTGGGCTGTCTGCTTGTGGATTTCAATTTTGCCTTTTAGTTTTTACTTTTTCTTTCTTTGGAGGCAGAAATTGGGCATAAGACAATATGAGGGGT
>NW_012115931.1:2920-3218 GCF_000951035.1 Colobus angolensis palliatus
CTAATTTTTGCATTTTTAGTAGAGATGGTGTTTCACCATGTTGGCCAGGCTGGTCTCGAACTCCTGACCTAAAATGATCTGTCCACCTCGGCCTCCCAAAGTGTTGGGATTACAGGTGTGAGCCACCGCCCCCGATCAAAGCAAGTCATTTCTAAAATACAATTTTTTTCCAGACAGTTAGGGTGATAATTATTAAGGAACACTGATTAATTTCCTTTAGTCCCTAAATATTTGAAATACCTAATGTGCTTTTGAAACCAACTTTTAAATTCCCATCTGCCCAGCCAACTTGATCCAT
>NW_012115931.1:5559-6461 GCF_000951035.1 Colobus angolensis palliatus
TTTTTTTTTTTTTTGACGCAGTGTCTCACTCTGTGGCTCAGGCTGGAGTGCAGTGGTGTTAACACAGTTCACTGCAGCCTCGACCTCCTGGGCTTAAGCGATTCTCCTGCCTCAGCCTCCTGTGTTGCTGGAACCACAGGCACACACCACCATGCTCGGTTAATTTTTGAATTTTTTGTAGAGACAGGGTTTCACTTTGTTGCCCAGGCTGGTCTTGAACTCCTGTGCTCAAGCAGTCCTTCTGCCTTGGCCTCCCAAAGTGCTGGGATTACAGGTCTGAGCCACAGTGCCTGGCCTGGTCCCTTACTTTTTATTTTATTTTATTTTTTTTGAGATGGAGTCTTGCTCTCACCCAGGCTGGAATGCAGTGGCGCGATCTTGGCTCACTGCAACCTCCTCTCCCAGGTTCAAGGAATTCTCCTGCCTCAGCCTCCCAAGTAGCTGGGACTACAGGCGCATGCCACCGCACCTGGCTAATTTTTTGTATTTTTAGTAGAGATGGGGTTTCGCCATATTATTCAGGATGGTCTGGATCTCCTGACCTCGTGATCCGCCTGCCTTGGTCTCCCAAAGTGCTGGGACTACAGGCATGAGCCACCACACCCAGTCGATCCCTTACTTTTTAAGGGCTTATGTCTGGGAAGTTTCACATTGCTATAAAAATTTAAGTGTTTTTTGATGACCTTGGGTTATAAATTTAGAATAATAGCTGAATATAGAGTGAGGATGCATACCATAGACAGATGTCAGTTTTGTTCACTAATATTTATCTAATATCCATAGAGTGCTGGGCACATGGTAAACACTCAGTAAATATGCATGGAATGAACTGAATACATCAAGTCAAATTCTTTTTTTTTTTTTTTTTGAGACAGAGTCTCACTCTGTTGCCCAGGCTGGAG
>NW_012115932.1:0-166632 GCF_000951035.1 Colobus angolensis palliatus
AGTATACATATGTAACAAACCTGCACGTTATGCACATGTACCCTAGAACTTAAAGTATAATAAAAATAAAAAAATAAAAATAAAAATAAAAATAAAGACAAGGTCTAGCTTTTGTTGCTCAGGCTAGTCGCTAACCCCTGGCTTCAAGCAATCCTCCCGCCCTAGTCTCCTAAGTAGCCAGGATTATAGGTGTGAGCCACCCTACCTGACTGCAGTTCAATTCAGTAATGTTTTCTGAGAACCTGCTGTATGCAAAGTAGTATGAATGTCTAGTCTCTAGAATTTCCCCATCTTTATATATAGGTGATAATACTGAATTACATGGAATCAAGTGCTGATTTCATGTGCTGTAAAACAAATGTGATTGATAAAGAAGAAAGACCATCTTATAGGTAGGGGCAATTAGAGAATGGTTGAATACTGGAAAGGTTTTTAAATGGGTTTTGAAAAATGGAAAAGGCTTTGTACATTAATATCAGTGATGATAATAATAGCAAACAGTGCTAGGTACTGTGGTGATAGTGCTATGGGTCCTTTGATCTCTCCAACTACCCTAAACATAGGTACTATTATTACCTGTATTTTACAGTGAAGAACACTGAGACAGAGAAAGCTTAAATAATTTCCCAGGTATGTTGCTAGAAGTGAAGGATGTGAACTTGGGAAGGCTAACACCAAAGCCCATGTTCTCAACTACTGTGCTAAGCAAGAGAGTTCCACAGTGGTCATTATGTTCATAAGTTAACTGCATCTGTGATCATTGCCTCGTTACTCCCTAGTATCTTTTTCAAGAAATAAGAAAGATTGCTCAAGGATCTGAGTTCCAGTGCTGCTCCAACAGTTACCCAGCAGTGTAAATTTTGCAAGGTACTTACTGTCTCTGAGTCCTAGTGTTCTTACTTCTGAAACAGGTAGGTTGGCAGTATCTGCCCCATGAGGTCCTGGTAAGAAATGAAAAGTTGCACATAAAGTGTTGAACATGGTTCCTGGTACATATTAAATGTACAATATATAGTGGTTGACTGTGAGAAAGTTTTAAATTTTAGATTTTACATAAAGCGGCATCTAATTTTGCAGAAATCATATTCTTCACTGGTTTGATAGTATACCTCTTCTCTATCCATATGATTTACCCTTTCTTTTTAAAATAAGGTTCTGAGATGAATTCAAAAAAATGTAAATGAATTTAAGTAAATATCCCTCTGTAATCCCTGGACACATCTGACTTCACATTTATTTTGATTCATAGATCCAGAATGACAGACTTGTCTGTAAAGGGTCAAATAGTAAATTTTAGGCTTTGTTGGACATAGTGGCTCTGTTGCAAACTACAGTCATCCCTCAGTATCAATAGGATGATAGTTCTAGGACCCCTGTGGATAACATAATCTGAGTATGCTCAGGTCTTAGAGCCGGCCCTTGACATCCGCACGTTCCCCATCTTCAGGTAAGGACAGGCAACTCTAGTGACTCTGCCATTGCAGTACAAAAGCAGCCAAAGATGGTATTGAGTTGGTTCAGTGGGTACAAACATACGGTTAGACAGAAGGTACAAGTTTTAATGTTCAATAGCAGAGTAGGAAGACTGTATTTCGCAACACTGTATTGTGTATTTCAAACAGCTAGAAGAGAGAACTTGAATTGTTCCCAAAACAAAGAAATATTCAATACTCAAGGTGATAGACACCCCAAATACTCTGTCTTGGTCATTTTACATGCTATGCATGTAAAAAACAACCAGATGTACCCCATAAATCTGTAAAATATGATGTATCACTAAAAATAAATAAAAGAATAAATGAATAAAATGAGCATAACTGTGTTCCAATAAAATGTCATTACAGAAACAGGCAACAGGCCAGACAGTTTGGTTCACAGATAGTTTTATCAACCCTTAGTCTAGAAAAACAAAAATTTTCATTAAAATTTATCCCATACTTGTCTATTTGGTTATTCATTGATATAATTGTTTTCCTTTTGGTAAAATATCCACAACATAATATTTACTATCTTAATCTTTCTTTCTACTCTCTGAGGGGAAGGGAGAAACTGGCTTTTCTCACAAAACTTGCCTTTTTGTTAAATGCCTTTACTCTCTTGATTTTTTTCCTTATATATTATTGTTATTATCTTTTTAAGTTGACACATAAAAATTGTATGCATTTATGGTATACAACACGATGCTTTGAAATATGCATACATTGTGGAGCTAAATAACATATGCATTATCTTATATGCTTACCGTTTATTTGTAGTGGGAACACTTAAAATCTCTTAGCAATTTTCAAATATATAATGCATTGTTATTAACGATTTGTACAATAGATCTTTTGAACTTATTCCTCCTGTTTAACTGAAATTTTGTACTCTTTGAAAAACATCTTCCCAACTCCACCCCAACGACTGGTAACCACCATTCTACTCTGTGCTTCTATGACTGACTTTTTTAGATTCTGTGTATAAGTGAAATCTGCAGTATTTATCTTTCTGTGTCTGACTTATTTCACTTAACATCAGGTCCTCCAGTTTCTATCTTAACCATTTTTAAGTGTACACTTCACTGATATTAAGTACATTTAAATTATTACGAAAGCATCACTACCACTCGTCTCCACCGCTCCTTTCGTCTTGCAAAACTCAAACCCGATACCTGTTAAACAATAATTTCACCTGCCCCCCAGGCCCTGGCAACCATCATTCTACTTTCTATCCCTATAATTTTGACTAAGTACCTCGAACAAGTGGGATCTTACGTATTTGCTTTTTTGTGACTGGCGTATATTTAGCATAATGTCCTCAAGGTTTATTCAGGTTGTAGCATATATCAGAATTTCTTTCCTTTGAAGGCTGAATACTAATTCCATTGTATGGATACCCACATTTGTTATCCTTAAATGTGGTTGCTTCCACATTCTAGCTATTGTAAACAATGCCGCTATAAAACACTGGTGTATTAATATCTCTTGAAGACTCTGTGTTCAATTACTTTTTGAGTATATACCCAGAAGTAGAATTGCTGGATTATATGATCACTTAATTTTTAAGTTTCTGATAAAGCACCATACTATTTTCCACAGTGGGATGTTCCATTTTAGGTTCCCACAGGCAGTATACAATTCCAGTTTTTACACATCCTTGCTTACACTATTTATTTTCTCTTTTGCTGATAGTAGACATCCTAATGGGTTTGAGATGGAATCTTATTGTAGTTATAATTTGCATTTCCCTAATGATACTATTTGGGGCATCTTTTCATATGCTTATTGGTTGTTTGTTATCTTCTTTAGAGAAATGTCTCCATTTGGAAATGTTTGTTATCTTCTTTGGAGAAATGTCTCTTCTTTGGAAGTCTGTTGCCCAATTTTAAGTTACTTGTTTATTTTTAAGTTACTGAGTTTTAGAAGTTCTCTCTATATTCTGAATGTTAATCCTTTATCAGAAATACGATTTAGCCATATTTCCTCCCATTCTGAAAGTTGTCTTTTTTTTCTGTGTTTTAGAGGTGGGGTCTCGTTATGTTGCATAGGCTGAAGTGCAGTGGTTATTCAGAAGGCACGATGATCATAGCGCACTGCAACCTCAAACTCCTAGGCTCAAGTGATCCTCCTGCCTCAGCTTTCCAAACAGCTGAAACTACAGGTGTACAATACCATACCTGGCTTTGTGGGTTGCCTTTTGACTCTGTTGATAGTGTTTTTTAATGCACAAAATTTTAAAATTTTCATGAAGTTACATTTGTCTGTTTTTTGTTTTCTTCTTTTCTTGCCTTTGCCTTTGGTGTCATATCCAAGAAAGCATTGCCAATTTCAAGGTTGTAAAGCTTTTGTTCTGTGTTTTCTTCTAAGAGTTTTATAGCTTTAGCTCCTGCACGTAGGTGTTTGATCCATTTTGAATTACTTTTTGTGTATGTGTTATGGGACGGGCCAGCCTCATTCTTTTGCATGTGGATGTCCAGTTTCCTCAGCACCATTTGTTGAAATGATTGTATCTTCCCCATTAAATAATATTAAAACCTTTGTCAAAAATCATTTTACTATATATGTGATGGTTTTCTTATTCTATTTTATTCCATTGGTCTGTATATCTGTATTTATGCCTTTACCACATTGTTTTGATTATTGAGGCTTGGTAGCAAGATGTGAAATCAGGACATGTGAGTCCTTTAGCTTTATTCTTCCCTTTCAGGATTGTTTTGGCTCTTCAGGATCCCTTGAGGTTCCATATGAATTCTAGCATGAATTTTTCTATTTCTGCAAGAAACAAAAAAAGAAAAGAAAAGGAAAGAAAAGAAAAAGAGAAAAGAAAAGAAAAAGATATTCTTGAAATTTTGATGGGGATGGCATTAAATCTGTAGATCATTTTGAATAGTATTGACATCTTAACAATATTAAATCTTCCAATCCATGAACATGAGTTGTGTTTTCATTTATTTATGTCTTTTTAAATTTCTTTCAGAATTGATTTGTAGCTTTCATTGTAGAAATATTTTACCTCTTTGGTTAAATCATTTTGAAGTGTTTTTTTTCTTTTGATGCTATTTTAAATGGAATTGCTGGTATTATTTTCTTTCATTTTTGAATTGCCATTTAAGTGCATAAAAATGCAAATGATTTTTGCATGTCAACTTTGTATTGTTTTACTTTATTGAATTTATTTTTAGTTATAACAGAGATTTTTTGGTGGAATATTTACAGTTTTCTACATATAAATCATATTTGTGTAGAGCCCAAATCTAAAAAAAAAAAAAAAAAAAAAAAAGCAAAATAAATTTGGATGCCTTTTATTTTCTTTCCTTGCCCAATTGCTCTGGCTGTGACTTCCAGTTCCATGTGAAATAGAAGTAGTGAAAACAAGTCTTCTTGCCTTGATTCTGATCTTATAGAAAAAGCTTTTATTCTTTTACCGTTGAGTATGATATTCACTGTGGGTTTTTCATATGTCTTTTATGATGTTGAGATAGTTTCCTTCTATTTTTAGCTTATTGAATGTTTCTGTGATGAAAAGGTGTTGAATTTTGTCAAATGCTTTTTATGTATCAGTTGAGGTGATCATGTGGTTCCTCCTGCCTTCATTCTGTTAATATGTTATATCAAATTGTTGAATTTTGATATGCTAGATCATCCTTGTATTCCAGGAATAAATCCCACTTGGCTATGGTTTATAATCTTTATGATATACTTTTGAATTTGGTTTGCTAGTATTTTGTTGATAATTTTTGCATTAATATTCGTAAGGAATAATTATCTGTAGTTTTATTGTAGTGTTTGTCTGTCTTCCATATTAGGCCAATGCTGACCACACAGATTAAGTTAGGGAGTGTTCCCTCTTCTTCAGTTTTTTGACAAAAGGTTGAAAAGGATTGCTATTAGTTCTTTAAATGTTCGATAGCATTCACCCAATGAAGCCATCAGGTTCGTGGCTTTTCTTTGTCTGGAGATTTTGATTATTGATCCGGTCTCCTCACTAGTTATACATCTATTCAGATTTTCTGTTTCTGCCTGGTTTAATTTTGGTAGGTTTTGTGTTTCTGGGATTTTGTCCATTTTCTATAAGTCATCTAATTTGTTGGTGTACAATTGCTTACAGTATTCTCTTTTCTATTTCCGTAGCATTAGTACGTACTACTTTTATTTTTATTTTAGAAATTTGAGTCCTTTTTTGCTTAGTCTATCTTGCTAAAGAGTTGCCAATTTTGTTGATCTTTTTGAAGAACCACCTCTTGATTTCACAGATGTTCTGTATTGTGTTTCTTTTCTCTATTTCATTTTTTTCTTTGCTCTAATTTTTATTATATCCTTCCTTCTGCTATCATTGGGTCTCCTTTATTCTCTTTCTAGTTTCTTAAATCATAAGACACTGTATTTTCCTTCCATTTGGTCTGGAGGTCGCTCACAGGAGAAGTGGCTATGAACTCTCGCCCTGCACTGACTGGGATCCAGGGGATTTGCTCATGGGTGATTACAATGTGCTTTTCATGGAATACTTCTTTGTCCTAGCATATGGCCTAATGCGTAAATGTTTGACCATGGCCTGCTGTTCCTCACAGGAAAATTGTTTGTACTGGCAAACACAATATTAGCTCTTATTTAACCTGTATCTAGTTTATTCCTACCAAAATATCCACTCTCTAGAAGAGGCCTGATGAGGAAAGAAGCTAGTTTGGGGTGTGTCAGTCAGGTGACAACCAGAAGAAGCAACTCAACGAATCACATAAAACAACAAAAGCAGTGTATTACTTACAAATCCCAGCTAGAGCATGCCTCGCAGGGCCAGTGGGAAAAGGGAGACTTCTAAGATATGAATGTTAAATCGGAGGATAGGAAGCAAGAGAGAGAAAATGGGACCTACGAACCAGAGCCTCTGTTGGGTCTAAGGCATTGCTCATACTGATTTCTCATGGGGCATACTAATTGGTGAGTTTAGAGCAAGCAGGCACAAGTTCTGTGGAGTCCCACTGTGACGGAAAGGTGATCACTCATATATTTTCATAGTCCATTCAGAATGTGGGGGTCAGTGGAGAAGGTCAAGTGAGTTGTACATAGCTGTCCCATGGGGAGGTGGATGTATAAGGCAGACATCTGTATCTATCACCTTGAGGAATTGGAAGGAGGCAGAGAACTAGAAACAGTGTCAAAGGTGACCAATTCTTGATTCTTGTATAAGACAGTCCAATTTATATTCAAAATGGATGTTGAGGCACCATAAATTGTAGGAATTTACTGCATACATTTAGGTTGTCAATAGAAGATCTTTTTTGTTTTCTAATATAACCATTTATAGCTATAAATATACCCCTTAACACTGCTTTCACTGTGTCCCATAAGTTTTGATATATTGTTTTTTCAGTTTTATTTGTCTCTAAGTGTTTTCTAATGCCTCTTGTGATTTACTCTTTCATCTGTTGCTTGTTTAAAAGAATGTTTTCTAATATTCACAAACTTGTGAATTTTTCAGTTTTCCTTCTGTTATTGAATTCTAATTTAATCCTGTTGTAGTCACAGAAGATACTTTGTATTATATCCATTGTTTTAAATCTAATGAGTCTTAATTTGTTGCATAACATATGGTTTATCCTGGAAAATGTTGGAGGAGCATTTGAGAGAAACGTGTATTCTGTTAAATCTAGTTAGTTTAGTGTGTTGTTCAAGTCCTGTATTTTCTTATTATCTTCTCTCTAGTTCTGTCCATTACTGAGAGTGGGAAATGTCTACTTCTCCCTTCACTGTTTTCGATTTTTGCTTCATATGTACACACATATACACTATATATGACATATGAACATTTACATGTACATATATACACACACACTCTATATATAGTATATACGTACACACACTATATAGTTTTTAAATTTTTAATTTTATGCATGTATAGCATATATATGGGATATATTAGATATTTTGATACAGGCATGCAAAGCATAATAATTACATCAGGGTAAATGGCGTATTCATCACCTCAAGAATTAATCATTTATTTGTGTTACAAACATTCCACTTACACTCTCTTAGTTATTTTTAAATATACAATAAATTGCTGACTGTAGTCACCCTGTTGTGCTATCAAATACTAGATCTTATTCTACCTAACTATATTTTTGTGCTCAGTAGCTATCCCCTGCCCACTCCCAACCCCACAATTACCCTTCCCAGACTCTGGTAACCATCCTTCTACTCTGTCTCTACAAGTTCAATTGTTTTAGTTTTTAGCTTGCCCAAATGAGTGAAAACATGCAAAGTTTGTCTTTCTTTGTGTGGCTTATTTCACTTAATATAATATCCTCCAGGTCCATCCATGTCACAAATGACAGGATCTTATCTTTTTTATGGTTGAGTAGTACTCTGTTGTGTACATGTACTACACTTTCTTTATCCATTCATCTGTTGATGTACATTTAGGTTGCTTCCAAGGCTTGGATATTGTGAATAGTGCCGAGTGTCTCTCTCTTTAAAATACCAATTTCATTTCCTTTGGATAAATACTCAGTAGTCAGATTGCTGGATCATATGGTAATTATATCTTTAAATTTTGGGGGAACATCCATACTATTCTTCAGAGTAGTTATACTCATTTACATTCCCACTAACAGTGTACAAGGGTTCCCTTTTCTCCATATCCATATCCTTACCAGCATTCATTATGGCCTATCTTTTAGATAAAAGCAATTCTAACTAGGGTGAGATGATATTTCATTGTAGTTTTGATTTGCATTTCTCTGATGATCAATGATATTGAGCACCTTTTCATATACCTGTTTGCCATTTGTTAGGTCTTTTTTTCTTTTCTTTTCTTTTTTTTTTTTTTTTGGAGACAGAGACAGAGTTTCACTCTTATTGCCCAGGCTGAAGTGCAATGGCATCATCGTGGCTCATTGCAACCACTACCTCCCAGGTTCAAGCAACTCTCCTGCCTCAGCCTCCTGTGTAGCTGGGATTACAGTCACCTGCCACCTTGCCTGATTAATTAATTTTATTTTATATTTGAGACAGAGTCTCATTCTGTCGCCCAGGCTGGAGTGCGGTGGTGCAATCTCAGCTCACTGCAAGCTCTGCCTCCCGTGTTCACGCCATTCTCCTGCCTCAGCCTCCTGAGTAGCTGGGACTAGAGGCACCTGCCACCACACATGGCTAATTTTTTTTTGTATTTTTTAGTATAGATGGGGTTTCACTGTGTTAGCCAAGATGGTCTTGATCTCCTGACCTCGTTATCTGCCAGGCTCAGCCTTCCAAAGTGTTGGGATTACAGGCATGAGCCACTGTGCCTGGCCAAACTTTTTTGTATTTTTAGTGGAAACAGGGTTTCACCATGTTGGCCAGGCTGGTCTCAAACTCCTGACCTCAGGTGATCCACCCACCTCAGCCTCCCAAAATGCTGGAATTACAGGTGTGAACCACTACACCTGGCCCATTTTTTAAGTCTTCCTTTGAGAAATGTCTATTCAGATCTTTTGCTCATTTTTAATTAGATTATTAGATATTTTCCTATAGAGGTATTTGAGCTCCTTATATATTGGGGTCATTAATCCCTTTTCAGATGCATAATTTGCAAATATTTTCTTTCATTCTTTGAGTTGCCTCTTCACTTTATTGTTTATTTTGAAATGCAGAGACTTTTTAACTGGATGAGATCGCACTTGTATTTTTGCTTTGGTTGCTCGTGCATGTGGGGTATTACTTAAGAAATCTTTGCCCAGAACAATGTCCTGGAGATTTTCTCCAAAGATTTTTAAAATTAGTTTCATGTTTGAGGCCTTAAATTTAAGTCACTAATCCATTTTGATTTTATTATTGTATATTGCAAGAGAGACAGATCTAGTTTCATTTTTCCGCATAGAGATATCCAGTTTTCCCAGCACCATTTATTGAAGAGACTGTCCTTTCCCCAGTGTATGTTCTTGACGCCTTTTTTGAAAGTGAGTTCACTGTAGATACATGGATTTATTTTGGGGTCCTATGTGCTATTCCAGTTGTCTGTGTATCTGTTTTATAGTTTTCATTATAGAGATCTTTCACTTTTTTTGGTTAAGCTTACTCCTAGGTGTCTTATTTTATTTGTAGTTGTTGTAAATGGGGTTGCTTTCTTGATTTCTTTTTCAGGCTGTTCTCTGTTGGCATGTGAAAATACTACTGATTTTTGTATGTCGATTGTATGTCCTGTAACTTTAATGCATTTGTTATCAGTTCTAATCTTTTGTTGGTGGAGTCTTTAGGTGTTTCCAAATATAAGATCATATAATATGCAACCAGGATAGTTGGACTTCCTTTCCAATCTGGAAGCCCTTTATTTCTTTCTCTTGTCTAGTTGCTCTAGCTAGGACTTCCAGTACTATGTTGAATAACAGTGGTAAAAGTGATTATACTTGTCGTGTTCCTTATTTTGGAGAAAAGGCTTTCAGTTTTTTCCTCATTCAGTATAATACTACCTGTGGGTCTGTCATATATGTCTTTTATTGTGTTTAGATATTTCTTCTATCCTCAGGTTTTTTAGAATTTTTTTGATAAAGGGATGTTGAATTTTATCAAATCTTTATTCAGCATCAACTAAAATGATTTAAGATACATCATTAGATTATTTACTTTAAGTGTTTCCTTTTATTTATTTATTTTTTTGTAGGCACTTATAAACTTCCCTCTTAGTACTGCTTTTGCTGTATCCCATGTGTATTGGTATATTTTGTTTCCATTATTTGTTTCAAGAAATTTTTCTAACTAATACCTTTGTCTTTCAGATTGAAGAACTCTCTTTAGCCTTTCTTGTAAGATAGATCTGGTGTTGATAAAATTCCTCAGCTTTTGTTTGCCTGGGAACGTATTTCCCTTTCATGTCTGAAAGATGTTTTCACTGGATATGCTATTCTAGGATAAAAGATTTTTTTTTTTCTTCAGCACTTTACATACGTTGTGTAACTCTTTTCTGGCCTGTAAGGTTTTCACTGAGAGAAGTTTTCTGTCAGATGTATTGAAGCTCCTTTGTATGTTATTTGTTTTGTTCGCTGTTTTTGGAATCGTTTCTTAATCCTTGACCTTTGGAAGTTTGTGTATAAAATGCCTTGAGGTAGTCTTCTTTGGGTTAAACCTGCTTGAGGTTCTATAACCCTCTTATACTTGAATATTGATAACTTTCCCTAGGTTTGGAACATTCTGTTATGATCCCTTTGAATACACTTTCTACTGCTATCTTTTTCTCTACCTCCTCTTTAAGGCCAATAACTCTCAGATTTGCCCTTTTAAGGCTACTTCCTGTATCTTGTAGGTAGGCTTCATTCCTTTTTATTCTTTTTTCTTTTGTCTCCTCTGACTATACATTTTCAAGTAGCCTGTCTTCAAACTCACTATTCTGCTTGATCAATTCTGTTATTGAGAGACTGATGCATTCTTCAGTACATCAACTGAATTTTTCAGCTCCAACATTTCTGTTTGATTTTTAAAAATTATTTTAATCTCTCTCTTACATTTATCTGCTAGGACTCTGAATTTCTTCTATGTTTTATCTTGAATTACTTTGAGTCTCCTCAAAAAAGCTATTTTTGTATTCTCTGAGAAGTCACATATATCTGTCACTCCTAGATTGGCCCACTAGTACCTTCTTTATTTTGTTTAGTGAGGTCGTTTTCCTGGATGGTATTTGTTGCTTGCGGATGTTTGTTGATATTTGTGCATTAAATATTTAGATATTAGATATTTATTATAGTCTGGACTTACTTGTCCTTATCATTCTTGGGAAGGCTTTCCAAGTATTTAAGAAGAATTCAGTATTATAATCTAAATCTTTGGTCACTGAAGCTGACTTGTAGAGGTACCACCTTGGTGGTCTTGGGTTATATCTGGGAGAATTTCCTGTATTACCAACTTGTTCTCTTCTTTTACTTTCTCCTAGACAAATAAGAGTCTCTCTTTTCATGCTGAGCTTCCTGGAGCTGCGGGCGAGGTTATACAAGCACCACTGTGGCCACCACCACTGGGACTGTGCTGGGTCAGACCCAAACTCAGCATAGCACTAGGTCTTACCCAAGGCCTGTAGCAACCACTGCCTGTCTACCACAGATGTTTACTCAAGGACCAAGTATTCTTCAGTCAGCAGTTGGAAAATTCAGCCAGACTTTTGTCCTTCCCTCAGGGCAGTTAGCTCCTCCAACGCTCCAGCCTAGGACATGTCCAGGAATGCCATCTGGGTGCTAGGGTCTGGAGTTAGGGATTTTAGGACTCTACTTGGTGCTCCATTCTGTTGCAGCTTAACTGGCACCCAAGCATCAAGACAAAGTCCTTCCCATTCTTCCCTCTCTTTTCCATAAGCAGAGGACTCTCTTCCCATGGCCACCACTGTCCCAGGCACCTAGTGATTGCTACTAGGCTACCATTGATGTTCACTGTAGGCCCAAAGATTCTTTAATGCTACCAGCTCTAGGTCTCTCCCTTCAAGGAAGTGGGCTCACCTCTAACCAAGGATGGTTCCAGAAATGCCACTCAGGAGCCACAGCTTAGACTCTGGGACCCCAGGAGCCCACTTAGTAATCTACCCCACTGTGGCTAATCTGGTTCCCAAGCTGGAAGACAAAGTCTCCTCTACTCTTTTCTTTCCTCAAGCAGAAGGAGTCTCTCCTCATGGTCACCATAGCTGGTAATGTGCTGGGTCACACCTCAAGCCAGCACAGCCCTAGGTCTTACCTGAGGCCCTTAGCCACTGAGGTTCATTCATGGCCCATGGGCTTATTAGTCAGCAAGTGATGAATCCTATCAGGACTGGTAGGATTCCCAGGGAAGCAGCTTCCATTATGGCCTAGGGTGTGTCTATATGTCATTCTGGAGCTAGGGCCTGCAATGGGGGCCTCGGGATTCTACTTGGTAACCTACTTTAAGGGCTGTGGTTGCACTAGTATCTAAGTTGCAAGGCAAAGTCCTCTTTACTGTTTCCTCTTTTCTCCTCAAGCAGAAGGAAGGAATCTCTTCTAGAAATGTCACTTGTACTGCCTATGGTTAGGGGAGGAGTGACACAAGCACTCCCTTGACTGCCCTGGCTGGTGTCTTGCTAGGTCATAGGCATCTGAAATTCACTGGCTCTGAGCTCAGCAGAGCATGAGTACTTGCACAGGAATTGCAGTCCTTGTGCCCTAGACTGCCTTTCAGGTTTACTTTGGACCACAGAGCACTTTAGCCCACAGTGGTGGGCTAGGCAGAATTCAGGTTGTGACTGCTGAGATGGGTGACTTCCCTCTGGCTGCTCTAAATGCTCCCTCTGTTGTCACCCACTGAGTTCTGCTTTATGTTGCTTTTTGCTGTGACAAGTTAGTTGATCCAGTTTGACTGTGTACCCACTCAAATATCATCCTGTATTCTCACGTGTTGTGGGAGGAACCTATGGGAGGCAATCAAATCATGGGGACAGGTCTTCCCCACAGTGTTCTTGTAATACAGAATAAGTCTCGTTAGATATGATGGTTCTATAAAGGGGAGTTTCCCTGCAAAAGCTCTCCCTTTGCCTATTGCAATCCATGTAAGACGTGACTTGCTCCTCCTTGCCTTCCACCATGATTATGAGGCTTCCCCAGCCATGTGGAACTATAAGTCCATTAAATCTTTTTCTTTTGTAAATTGCCAAGTCTCAGGTATGTCTTCATCAGCAGTGTGAAAATGAATTAATACAGTAAATTGATGCCAGTAGAGTGGGGCACTACTGAAAAGATACCCGAAAATGTGGAAAAGACTTTGGAACTGGGTAACAGGCAGAGGTTGGAACAGTTTGGAAGACTCAGAAGAAGACAGGAAAATGTGGGAAAGTTTGGAACCTCCTATAGACTTGTTGAATGGGTTTGACAAAAATGCTGACAGTGATATGAGCAATAAGGTCCAGTCTGAAATGGTCTCAGATGTAGATGAGGAGCTTGTTGGGAGGTGGAGCAAAGATGACTCTTGTTATGTTTTAGCAAAGAGACTGGTTGCATTTTGCCCCTGCCCTAGAGATTTGTGAAACTTTGAACTTGAGAGAGATGATTTAAGGTATTTGGCAGAAGAAATTTCTAAGCAGCAAAGCATTCAAGAAGTAACTTGGGTGCTGTTAAATGCATTCAGTTTTATAAGGGAAGCAGATCATAAAAGTTCAGAAAATTTGCAGCCTCACAATGCAATAGAAAAGAAAATCCCATTTCCTGAGGATACATTCAAGCCAGCTGCAGAAATTTGCTTAAGTAATGAGGAGCCAAATGTTAATCCCCACGACAATGGGGAAAATATCTCTAGGGCATGTCAGAGGTCTTCAAGACATTCTCTCCCATCACAGGTCAGGAGGCCTAGGAGGAAAAAGTAGTTTCATGGGCTGGGCCCAGGGTGTCTGTGCTGTGTGCAGCCTAGGGACTTGGTGTTCTGCATCCCAGCCACTCCAGCCATGGCTGAAAGGGGCCAATATAGAGCTTGGGCTGTGCCTTCAGAGGGTACAAGTCTCAAGCCTTGGCAGCTTCCATGTGAGGCAGCTTCCATGCACCTGCACAGAAGTCAATAATTGAGGTTTGGGAACCTCTAACTAGATTTCAGAGGATGTATGGAAATGCCTGGATACCCAGGCAGAAGTTTGCTGCAGGGGTGGGGTCCTCATGGAGAACCTCTGTTAGGGCAGTGCAGAAGGGAAATGTGGGGTCAGAGCCCTCACACAGAGGCCCTACTGAGGCACCACCTATTGGAGCTGTGAGAAGAGCACCATCATTCTCCAGACCCCAGAATGGTAGATCCACCAACAGCTTGCATCATGGAAAAGCACCTGGAAAAGCCACACACTCAATACTAGCCTATGAAAGCAGTCAGGAGGGAAGCTGCATGCTCCAAAACTACAGGGTGGATCTGCCCAAGACCATAGGAACCCACCTCTTGCGTCAGCATGATACAGATACAAGACATGGAGTCAAAGGGGAGAGGTCATTTTGGAGCTTCAAAATTTGACTGTCCTGCTGGATTTTGGACTTGTATGGGACCTGCAGCCCCTTTGTTTTGGCCAATTTCTCCCATTTGGAATGGCTGTATTTACCCAATGTCTGCACCCCCATTGTATCTAGGAAGTAACTAACTTACTTTTGATTTTACAGGCTCATAGGCACAAGGGACTTGCCTTGTCTCAGATGAGATGTTGGACTGTAGACTTTTGAGTTAATGCTGAAATGAGTTAAGACTTTAAGGGACTGTTGGGAAGGCATGATTCGTTTTGAAATGTAAGGACATGATATTTGGAGGCACCAGGGGTAAAAAGATATGGTTTGGCTATGTCACCACCCATATCTCATCTTGAATTCCCATGTATTGTGGGAGATACCTGGTGGGAGGTGATTTGCTCCAGATGACCACCAGAGTAAGTGCCAGAGAATAGGCAAGTAAGCAGGGTAAAAGTAAACTTTATTAACTTGCCAATGTGAAGGAGGGGTGAGGTTCACCGGTCTCCGACGGTGGAGGCCGATGAAGTCGCTCCGGAGTTCTCGGGGGAGGTTCCTAGGTCCGCACAGGAGCAGAGGCCAAGGAAGTTAGCGCGGTGCGCCTGCCTGGAGCGGCTTTTATGTCCTGGGCCTGGGAGTGGGCGGGCAGTGGGCGGGACATAGGCAGGTCAGGGGCGGGACATAGGCGGGTCGGGGGCGGGGCGGTAGGAGCAGCTAGGTAGGTTTCGATTTTCTTTGTCAGACTTCAGACTGTGCCTGCCCAGTCGACCTGTGTCTTTCCCGGGGCACGGGAAAGTTGACAATGAAGAACCCGGAAATGCGCCATTTTAGTCCCTTTGTTCTTTTGTTCCCTCCCCCCTCTGTCCAGACAGGAGGTAACTGAATCATGGGGAGCAGGTCTTTCCCATGCTGTTCTCATGATAGTGAATGAGTCTCATAAGATCTGTTAGTTCCATAAGGGGGATAGTTTCCCTGCACAAGCTCTCTGTTTGCTTGTTGCCATCCATGTATGATGTGACTTGTTCCTCCTCGCCTTCTGCCATGATTGTGGGGCTTCCCCAGCCACGGGGAACTGTAAGTCTATTAATCCTTTTTATTTTGTAAATTTCCCAGTATCAGGTATGTCTTTATCAGCAGTATGAGAAGGTACTAATATAGTAGTGCTGTGTTCTATACAAAGTCTCACCATCAATGCATTCTGTCTCCCCCAAGCACACAGATTTTTCCTGCATGCCATATGGCCATTGCTAGGAAGATGGTAGAGGGGTGGTGTCAACAATTCAAGACTATCTTTTATACCTTCTTCAGTGCCTCCCTTCTTGCTATTATGTTAAAACCAGGTACTGTGATCACTTGATTTTTGGTTCTTGTGAAGGTGCTTTCTTGTGTGGACAGTTGTTCAGTTTCATGTTCCTTTTTGTCAGGAATGATCACCAGAGGGTTATATTTGGCTATCTTGTTCTGTCTCCTTTCCTATGCTTCACATATTTTAATAGGCTATTTTTGGGCACATAAATTTTTATAATCATCATGTCTTCTTGCTGTATTGAAACTTTTATTAATATGTAATTGCATTTATGTTTTGTGATTTTTTTGAATTAAAATCCATTTTTTCTGATATTATTATAACCACCTGTGGTCTCTTTTGGTTGCTATTTGCATAGAATATAAGTTTTCTTTTCTTTTTCTTTCTTTTTTTTTTTTTTTTTTTTTTTTTTTTGAGAGTGCAGTGGTACGAGCACAGATAACTGCAGCCTCAACTTCCTGGACCCAAGCAATCCTTCCACCTCAGCCTCCCAAGCAGCTGGAACTATAGGTGTGTGCCAACATGCCCAGCTAAAATTATTTTTTCGTATTTTTTGTGGAGACAGAGTTTCACTATGTTGCCTAGGCTAGTCTTGAACTTGGGCTCAAGTGATCCATCCACCTTGGCCTCCAAAACTGCTGCACAGATGTGAGCCACTGTGCCTAGAAAATTTTCTATCTTTAAAATGTCAACGTATTTGTGTCTTTGAATGTCAAATGTGTATCTCAGACAGCATATCATTAGATCAGATATTTAAATCCATTCTGCCAATCTGTCTTTTCTATTAGAGAATTTAATTCATTTACATTTCAAGTAATTACTGATAAGCAGATACTTTGGTCTTTTGATCTTTCTTGTCTGTATTCATTTTAACTGTTTTTTTTTTTTTTGTCTCATTACCTGAATTTGTGTCTTCTTTTGTGTTTAACTGATTTTTTAAAAATAGTAAAACTATACTTAGATTTCTTTCTCATTTCTTTTCATGTTATTCTTTAATTATTTGGTTTATAGTTATCATGGGAATTACATTTAACCTCTTAATGTTATAACATTCCTATTTTAATTTATACCAGGTTAACTTCAATAACACAAACAGGTCTGCTACTTTAACAGTTCTGCCCCCACTCTTTCAGCTGTTGATGTAACAAAATTATATATTTTCACTTTGTGTGTTTAAGAAACATAAACTAATAATCTTTTAATGCATTAGTCTATTAAACTGTATAAAATGTGGAGCAAAACACAAATGTTACAATAACACTAGCTTTTATACTAACTTTTTAAAAAATGTATTATTTTCTTAAATCATGTAGGAAACAAAAAGTGAAGTTACACACCATTTTTACAATAGTACCAACTTTCCTAATTTCCCTTGTATTTACCTTTACTAAGAACTTTATTTCTTTATATGCTGTATTAGTCCATTTTCACACTGCTATAAAGCACTTCCTGAGACTAATTCAAAACAAAAAGAGGTTTAATTGACTCATAGTTCTGCATGGTTGTGGAGGTCTCAGAAAACTTGCAATCGTGGCAGAAGACAAAGGGAAAGCCAGGCATGTCTTACATGATAGCAGGAGAGAAAGAGAGCAAAGGGGGAAGTGCCATGCTTTTAATCCATCAGGTCTCATGAGAAGTCACTCACTATCAAGAGAACAGCATGGGGACAATCCACACCCATGATCCCATCACCTCCCACCAGGTCCCTCACCTGACATGGGGGGATTACAATTTGAGATGAGATTTGCATGGGGACACAGAACCGAACCATATTGTAGACCTTCAGTGTCCTTTCATTTCAGCTTGCAGAATTCCCTTTTATATTTTTTTTGCAGAGCTGGTCCAGTGATAATGACCAGCTTTTGTTTATCTGGGAAAATTTTAATTTTTTTCTCACTTTTAAGTGGCAGATTTGTAAAATATTAGATACTTAGGTGACAGTATATATTTTTTTATTTTAGCACTGAATGTATCAGCCCACTAATTTTTGATGAAAAAGTTGCTAATAATTTTATTGAGAATCCCTTGTATGTGGTACATTACTTCTCTGTGGTTGCATTCAAAATTCTCTTTGCCTTTGGCTTTTGACAGTTTATTATTTGTCTCTGTGTGTGTCTCTTTGAGGTTATCTTCTTGGGTTCATTGAGCTTCATGAATGTTTGTGTTAATGTTTTTCATCAAATTTGGGAAGATTTCAGCCACCATTTCTTCAAGTATGTTTTCTGTCCTGCACTCTCTTTTTTCCATCTAGAAAATGATGCATGTATTTATCTGCTTGATGGTATCCCACAGATTTCTTAGGTTCTGTTGACATTTCTTCAATTATTTTTTCTTTCTGTACCTCAGACTTGATCATTTTTATTGGTAAAGTCTATCGCTTATATTTTCTTCAAAATTGCTGATTCTTTCTTCTGCCTGCTTAAATCTGCCTTTTAAATTCTCTAGTGAATTTTTCATTTCAGGTATTATACATTTCAGTTTCAATTTTATGTTGGCTTCAAGTTTTCTGTATTTTTATTAATATTTCTATTTTGTTCATACATAATTTCCTTGACTTTCATTACATCTTCCTTTAGGTGTTTGAGCATTTTTTTTGAGACAGAGTCTCACACTGTTGACCAGGCTGGAGTGCAGTGGCATGATCTTGGCTCACTGCAACCTCTGCCTCCTGGGTTCATGCGATTCTCCTGCCTCAGCCTCCCGAGTAGCTGGGATTACAGGCATACTTCATCACACCTGGCTAATTTTTTTGTATTTTTAGTAGGGACAAGGTTTCCCCGTGTTGGCCAGATTGATCTAGAACTCCTGACCTCATGATCCACCTGCCTCAGCCTCCCAAAGTCCTGGGATTATAGGCGTGAGCCACCACACCCCACCCGATCTTTGAGTATCTTTAAGACAGTTGTTTTAAAGTCTTTGTCTAGTAGATCTACCATCTGGTCTTTTTTTAAGTGATATTTTCTATTGTTGTTGTTGTTTTTCTTTCTTTCAAATGGACTACACTTCCCTGTTTCATTGTATGTCGTATAATTTTTTGTTGAAAAATGAACATTTGAATCTAATAATGAGGCAAATCTGGAAATCAGATTCTCTTCCTCCGGGTTTGCTGCCTTGTTGTTATTGTTTTGCTTTAATTATTACAGGCTATTTTTGTGCCCAGTATTAGCATAAGGTGTCAGCTTAAGGTCTTCTTAAGTAATTTCTGAGCCTGCACATTTACCTGGGCATGCATAATGAATTTCTGTATCCTCCCATATATGCAGTTGCTTTTGAATTTGAATGTCCTAGTCTTTAATACTGGACTCCCAGGAGTAGGAAAATAAAAAGAAATATAAAGTTGGTGGTGAGGCGCTGGTCCTTTACATCCCTTGGAAGTCACTTTTGTCAGAGGAGGAAGAGCTTGCAAAACTGGAGGGATGTGCAACAGTTGCTGCTATATTTTTTTCTGCATCACTGTGATGATAGTCAGAACACAAGTTTCTAGATATTTGGAAGACAGGGTCCTTTTTGCCTATCCTGACTCCTGAAAGCTGTGTGCAAGCTACTCCATGAGCATCCTGCCAGTGTGCTGAGCAGTCAGGGAATGGGTAGCTGCTACTGTGTGAAGAGCTGAAATTGACCAAAATTAACCACAGTTTACTGTTCAACACTTCCCTGGAAGTAGCAAGTCTTTAGTAGACTCCAAAATAATTACAGCAGACAGATTCTTTCGGTGAAATTATTGTCTAGTTGGGGAGAAAAAATTCTGGTGCTTCTTACCTTACCATCTTCCCATAATCATCTGTCTCTATTCGTGTGTGTGTGTGAGAATGAATGAACAGATTATTTGAGTGTTTGGTATGTTTTAGACACTCACTATGCAATCCAGTGTTCAAAAATGAGAGAGAGAGAGACAATATTCTTGCTCTCATGAAATTTCACTTCCCTGGGAAGAAACAAAAATATAAAAAAGTTACAAAACTAATTACTTGTAATTCTGCAGAGGAGTACAAGGTTTTGGAAAGCAAACCAGGGGACATACATAGTGAATAGCGAGACAGGAAGCTTCCCAGAAGTGTCTTGTAGTGTCAACCAGGTAAAGATGAGCAGTAAAAACTTCTAGTTAGAGGGAACAGCATCTGTGAAAGCCCTAATGTCGGAAGAAACTTGATGAGTTTAAGAGGTGAATAAACACAGAGTTGTGTTAAAGGTGGATGAAATTCAGGATGAAAAAATGTTTTATACCAACTATAAAGTGGTTTATACCAACTATAAAATGGTTTTTCTAAGAAATGTTTTCCTTTCTGTCGAATTCCCTGACACCTGCTATTTTACCACTCCCTGCTTGAGACTAGATTCCCTGCTGTCTTAAAATCTGTCACTTCATATGAAGTTTTGCAATCTTAGCCATAGCCATGCTATGAAAGACTCAATGTCACCATGAGATAGTGTGGTTATTGACCCTGAACAGGAGTGGTCATTTGATTAGGCACACAATTAGCAAGGAGACTATGGTTTTTTAATATCCTTAATATTTTCTGTATTGCATTGGTTAGAAATCTAATTGGTTTACTAAAATGATACACATATATAGAAGTAAATCTGTTCTAAAAATTATCAAATAAAAAACATGTCTTATACTATCATAGAATATAGTATCTTAGAATAAGAGTCCTACAAAGACCTTAAGATATGACCCACTTGAATATGTTCTTCAGCAATGTCTTAGGGATCTACACAGAGGAGGGGAGGAGCTGGGTTTAGGGCAGGGCTCTGTGCTCCACTACCCTCCTCTACCAGCAGAGTTCTAATCATATTGGGTTTCTGTATTTAAGTTCTATACAATGTCAACATCAGTTGAAAAATGATTTTTCTTTCATAAAAAATTTGAAAAACACTCATCTAATATCACAGTTTTACTCAATGGTGTGCTAGATCGAGCTCTTACCCATTTGATGGAAACAAAATGAGCTTATTTCTTCTCTGCTCCATGTTTGCTGACATCATGTTAGTTATTTGAAGTTAGCAGATGCTACAAACAGGGCTTTTTTTTTTCTATTCTTTTCTTGAGAGTCAGTTTATTGACCTATAGTTACAAATAAATGTAAAGTAACAGTTCCATGCCATAGCTAACTAAGGGCATGAGTAGGAAAAGAGCACAGATCTTCTGACCCCGATTCTAGAGCTGTTTCTGAGATACCCAATATCACAGGAAGGTGAAGGAAATTTGCACATGTTGCATGCCTGCATGTACCAAAGGCACTTATGTAGGTTAAGTAGTTTTATTCTCACAAAGACTCTGAGAAGTTAGAATATTGTCTCCATTTTTCAGGTGTAGACACTAGTCAGAACAGAAATTTTTGGTCCCAAAACACTTATTTATTGAGTGGCAGGACCACAGTTCTCAGATACGTAGAGCCAGCTTTTTCCCTTCTACCATGCTGACATCTATTTTGTGACCTTGAATGTCACTTCCTTGAACACAAATTTCTTTACTGATATACTTAGAAAAAGGTAATCCTTAGCTACCACATAGGGATTCTAAAACCCAAGTGAAACACTGTGTGTGTGAATGCATTTTATAAATTACAAAGTGCTGTTAAAATTACATTAGTCTATTAGTCATATAAAATATTAAATCATGACACCACTCTGCTTCAATTTCATATTCATTAATAGCAATGAGAAGCAGTTTAGCATAGCAATTAAGGACACAGACTTCATCATCAGACAGACTTGAGTTGGATCCTATCTTTATCTCTTACCCACTATTCCACTATGTGATTTGGGGCAGCTACGTAACCTCTCTGTACCTCAGTTTCCTCATTTATAAGATGGAGATAATTCTAAAACCTAATTCATAGAATTTTTGTGAAGATTAAATAATACATGAAAAGCATTTAACATGGTGCCAGGTGAAGCATTAGCTCTTAAGAAAATTAATTGGAATTAGGATCATTATCTTATTCACTGCACTCACTTAACCAGCCCCATAAGAAAATTGTCTCAGCTCGCTATTTCTTACAGACACTGGCTAGATGACTATTCTTTTATTTTTTAACCAACTTTGAGCTTAATTTGTTTACAAAGCCCTTGACAGTACTTCTCTTTCAATCCATATTTGCTTTTTTTTTTTTTTTTCTGACTTTCTTTCTTCTCTCATCTTCTCTAAGCCATCTGTCCCAGAACTGTGGAAAACTAGCTTTGTCCCTCATGGCTTAAGCATTTTCTTTGCCTCCTCTTTCTTCTTTTCCCTCTGCCTTCCCATCTTCCTTGAGAATTTGTTGACTGACCTCACATCCGTTTAACAAATAATGATGAGTTAATGATTCACAGTGCTTGATGTTTCATATGTTAAGAAAAAAACTATATCTTTCATCTTAAAAGCTATGAAGACATTTCTCTTAAATTTTAAAAGATTCAGATTTAAAAGAGAATTTTAAAGTGGTGCATAATTTATACTTGATTTCTCACCCTTTTTTGTTTTCTATTTCTTTATTTTTTGTGCTTTTTCTCTAGAAGTAGTTGTCTACATCGTTTTTGATTCTGTGTGTGTGAGATAAAGAGAGATACTGTCATTAAAGCAGCTAGTACACAGTGAATACTTAGTAAATGTTGGCTGCTATGGTTATATGTAAATATTATGCTGATAAAGACAGTCTGTGCATCTTCTCCAATTCTAACCACAAAACATTATATCCATAAGGGTAAAGTCTCCTGAAATAAATCTAAGTACCTCCGAATGTCTGTGGGAAATCCAATTTAAGGTAGTAAAGCTATCTGAGTCTTAATACCTGAAGGAGGCTGTTACTTAAATGGGTAGTTTGTTGGTTCATAACATTTTACGGTACTAGGATCATAGTCTGCTAAAGTGGTAGGTATCTCCATTAAGTAAATGCCAGTAACAACTTATTCATTAGTAAATGTAGACTCCACAATTGGAATTTTAGATTTCACTACTAATGTGTAAATTAGTCTGGAATTTGTAAATGCTGTTCATTTTAACTTCCTGAAAATATGCATAAAAATGCAGCACAGGCCGTGACATCTACTTTTTTTCAATTAAGTATTTGGGCATCTTTTCTGTTGTCACCTTTTGATGTGTCCTGAAAATCTTAGCCCACAACTCCTGAAAATCTTCAGAAATTGCAATTCCATGATCATTGAATTGGTGATAAGATGGTTCATGATCTCTATAGTTACTTACAACGAAGAGCAAACAGTGCTCAGGGAAAAAGCCAGTTTAGTCAAAAATATAAAATTAATGAAATATAAACAAAAGGCCAAATTTATAGGAGGCTCACTGTATTGATGAGGTTTATTCCAGTTGAACTTTAAGGATGTGATATTCAAGGCTATACTAATCAATATAGCAGTTTAAACATTTTCTGTCTCCTGAAACTTAGTCTATAAAGACTAAACCTGAGAATAAAATTTAGGTGTAAGCTACATTGGTTGATAAGCACTTTAGGTATTTAGGCAGGGCATAAAGTAAATAAAAAATTTAAGATTAAGATTTATGAATCAAAATTAACTATAATATAGACATTGCATTATATTAAACTGTCTATTCTACTAGTATTGTAATTACCAATACCATCACTTTGGGTACAGTTTTCAGGTCTTCTGTCCATCCCTTATTCCATCATCTAACAATTATTATAGTGTCTACTCCAGTCTAGACAGTATGCTAGGCGTTGGTGAACACAGATGAACAGAACAGACACAGTGCATTGTTCTCAAGAGCCGACAGTCTAGCTGTACATTCAGATAACTAAGTGATAACAATAAATAATGGCAAGTAGTATGAAAGGAAAATTATAAGATTTTGGTAGAGAACATAGCAGAGGACTTAACATAGAACTGGATAAAGAGGGAAAAGAGGGAAGAGAAGTCTTATGGAAGAAGGAACCTGACAGCTATTTCCTTCAGCAGTTATACAGGAGGCATAAGGTGCATTCCATCTGCTGCTTTATAATTCATATGAGAAAGATTATGGATTTTTTCAGTTGCATTACTTTTGTCCCTAGATTCATTGAGGTATGATTGACAATTAAATATGATGATATTTAAAGCGTGCAATGTAATGATTTGATGTATGTGTATGTTAAGAAATAATCACCACAATCAATCTAATTAACATAGCCATTACCTCACATAGTTACCATTTTTTTCCTGTGTGTGTGGTGGGTACACTTGAAATCTCTCTTAGCAAATTTCAAGGACACAATGCATTATTATTAATTACAGTTACCATGTTGACCATTAAGTCTCCAATACCTATTCATTTTGTAAGTGATTATTTGTACTGTTTCACCAACATCTCTCCTTATACCCTACCTACCACCTCCTTGTAACCACCATTCTACTCTTTGTTACTTTGAGACTGAATTTTGTTTTTTAGATTCCACATGTAAGTAGAATCACGCAGTATTTGTCTTTCTGTGTCTGGCTTGTTTCACTTAACATAATATCCTTCAGATTTATCCAGGTTGTCACAAATGGCAGCAGGATTTACCTTGTTTTGAAGGCTGAATAGAGTTGTACTATGTGTATCAATCACATTTTCTTTAACTACTCATTGGTTGATGGATGCTTAAGTCATTTTCATTTTGTGACTATTATGAATAATGCTGCAAAGAACATGGGAGGGTAAGCATCACTTGAAGATAGCGATTTTTCCTTTGGATGTATACATAGAAGTGAGTTTGTTGGATCATCTGATAGTTCTATTTATATATTTTTTAGGAATCCCTATGCTGTTTTTAATAATGATCATACCAATTTACTTAACTATCAGCAATAAGGGTTCTCTTTTCTGTACATCCTTGCCAATGCATGTTTTTTGTTTTGTTTTGTTTTGTTTTTTGTCTTTTTGATAGTAGCCATCCTAACAGATGTGAGATATCTCATTGTGCTTTTGATTTGGATATTCCTCATAAGTGACAAATTTGAGTACCTTTTCATATACCTGTTAGCCATTTGTGTGTCTTTGGGAAAATATTTATTCATATCTTTGTCCGTTTTTATTCAGGTTTTTTTCTTATCAAGTTTTATGAGTTCTTAAATATTTTGGATATTAACCCCTTATCAAATACATGGTTTTCTAGCCAGAGCAATTAAGGAAGAAAAACAATAAAAGTCATCCAAGTCAGAAAGGAAGAAGTAAAACTGTCTCTGTTTGTAGAGTATATTATTTTATATGTAGAAAGCCCTGAAGACTTTATCAAAAAACCTGCTAGAACTAATAAATGAATTTTGTGAAGTTATAGGATACAAAGTCAACATACAAAAATCAGATGAGTTTCTTTACACTAATAGCAAACTATCCAAAAAAGAAATCAGAAAAACAGTTCCCTAATGTCAAAAATATAACTAGAAATAAATTGAACCAAGAAACTGCAAGAGCTATACACTGAAAACTATAAAACATTGATGAACGAAATGGAAGAAGACATAATTAAAGAGAAAATAGCCTATGTTCACAAATTGGAAGAATTAATATTGTCAAAATGTCCATATTACCCACAGTGATTTACAGATTAAATTCAATCCCTACCAAAATTTCAATGGCATTTTTTAAAAGAATAGAAAAACACAAAAATAATAGGAATCACAAAAGACCTCAAATAACTAAAACAATCTCGAGCAAGCAGAACAAAGTTGGAGGCAGCACACTTTCTGATTTCAAATTATATTATAAAGATACTATAATCAAAACAGTATGGTACTTGCATAAACACAGACACATAAGCCACATAGAACAGAATAGTGAGCCCAGAAATAAACTCATCTGTTTGATGTGTGGTCAACTATTTTTTAACAAAGATGCCAAGATTACGTAATGGAGAAAGGATAGCCTCTTCAGTAAATGGTATTGGAAAGTTCACACTTTATCCTGTGAGAGATGGGAACTAAGAGTGAAACCAACACTGTCTAAAGATTGAAGAGTACATTGTCAAAGGGCTAAATGAGGGCGATTGGAGGCAGACAGGAAATGATTATCCAACCCAGATGATTGATAATAGAGGCCTGGATTCAATTAGTTTTAAGAGAGGATCCATTGAAGAATTGTTATTGAACATTGTTTTCTTACTTAAGAAATAAACTAGAATGACATAGTTTTGCTATCTAGAGTTACAGCGAGTCTGGCCTGTAAATGTACTCTCTAAATCGTAAGAATTAATTGTGATAATTAAGTCACTGGAAAAATGGCAAAAATAGGGGTAGAATTTGGTGGATTTTGAGTGTAAACACTTGCTACCAAATCATACCTGTTCTGAATCTATTTAAATATCAACTAATGGGGTGGCTCACAAAATAGGTAATTTAGTAATGTCTGCTAATATTTGAACATTTGCCATGTAAGAGCACAATGAGCACTCAATGCATGTTAGCTATGGTTATGTATGTAAGAGCCACTTTTACTAAGATTATTTTGTTAAGGTCTTGCATAACCATAGGAGATGGCTGCTGTCCTACTTTACAGAGGAGAACTCAGGGATGAGAGAATTTAATAACAGGATCTTCTCCTGATGAAGAAGACGACTACCAAATTCCACACCAGAGCCAAGAAATTCTAACTTCTACAAATTGCCACAAATGATGGCAATTTCAAAAGTTTTGCCTTACACAGTTTTCCATAACTGAATGTTAAGAATACCTTCAGGTTAATGGTGTTAAAACTAAAAGGCTGTGGGTTTCAAAATATATAAAGTATTCACATGATGTGTTGAAATGCAGTGAACTTCAAAAATCTTTCCAAAACCCCAGATATAGTTTTCCAGTGTGGAAACGTTCTATGTTTTGATTTTGCTCTTAAAAAGCAGAAATTTTATTGATACTAATCATGTCACTACAAACTGATATTTGACTTCACCTTTTACGTTGAGCTCCAGTACTGCTGTGGCTCTTCTAATAATAGAATCTTTAAGTGTTTCTTTAGGATAAAATATTGATGTATGATAAGATCTTAGTGAGAGAGGATGAATGAAGTGGCTCAGCACCCATGATCTCTTATAAATGTGACAAATGGCCTGGGTAAAGAATTGACCCATTTATCTAACTGTAAACTCCTGCCAATTCATTATTCTATATGCTATGTCTGGGAATTTGAAGATATTATAGTAGCTATTTATGAACAAGTCCCTTTCCTTGGAGTTCTCACTGAATGTCTTTCACAAGTTCAGTGAAAGAGACTTAGAAAGCTGATTCTATCAACTCAGCAAGAGAGGTTCTATCTCAATGATAGACTCACACATTAACCAACTTCATGAGATTGATGTCTAAATTAGAAATACCAATTTTTAAATTTAGCATAAGAAATAGTATCACATGCATAGGAACAGCTAAATCTTCTCTCCCCCTAAGAAGATCTATGCAACAAGAAGGAACATAATGAAAAGGATAATTAATGCATTTAAACTCAGAAAAAGGAGTGTTAGCTAAAAAGGATTCTTTAATGGCAGCAGGCTAAGTCAGCCCAACAGGTATCATTTTGTCAGGGGTACTAGAGACAGTGAAAGTCCTCCCCACAAAGTCTTGTTAAGTACCTTGAGGGTAAGGACCCTGTTTTGTGTCTATCATATCTCCAATCCCTGGAACAAACCAACCACTCACTAAACATGAGGAGAGTCCATTGGCTAAGACTCTTATTCAGTGCTTGAAAGAACTCTTCGTACATATTTATGGCTCTCATTTCTTCTATGTATCCATGAATGACTTTTTTTTTTGGAGACAAAGTCTTACTCTATCACCCAGGCTGGATAGAGTGCAGTGGTGTGATCTTGGCTCACTGCAACCTCTACCTCTTGGGTTCAAGTGATTCTCCTGCCTCAGCCTCCTGAGTAGCTGGGATTACAAGCATGTGCCTCCTCGCCAGGCTCATTTTTGTATTTTTAGTAGAAATGGGGTTTCACTGTGTTGGCCGGGCTGGTCTCGAACTCCTGACCTCAGCTGATCTGCCTGCCTCGGTCTCCAAAAGTGCTGGAATTACAGGCATGAACCACTGCATCTGGCCTCATGGATGACCTCTTGAATGCCACATTCTTTCATTAGATGTGCCAGCATAGTTAAGTTGGAGTCTGATATGCTCATCAAGTAGCCAATCTGTCTCTTTATGCTTTTATATTTCTGTTTTTGTCCATTTCTTCCTGCTTTTTGATGGGGAGAAGCAGGGCATACCAATAAAGCCCCTAAGTGTATTTTACATGAAATATGTTTCTTTGTATCTATTATATCAGCACTCCATGCTAAGATACGATACATTGCACCTCAGCCAGATTGGCCCAGTCTGTTGCTTCTAACAATTTCTGCTAATTACGAGAGATGAGGCTCAGGATGTTAAAACTGTGTTGAAGTTGATCAAAATGGAAGCCTTGGGGAAAATCCCTTACATTAAACCCTACAATCCAGTGAAGATACAGGAATGTTTTTCTTCAATTCATTCCAGCAGATATTTAATAAGCACTTGATCTGTTAAGTGCAGGGTTAAAGGCAAATGAGAAAAGTTTTGCCTGCCTTTACTTGGAATAACGTTCTATTTTTGGACTCATGTTTTAATTTTTTACTAGCCTTATCTATTTACATTTAGTTTTTATTAACTTAGTACTTATGAATCCTAAAAAGGACTTCCTCATTGCTTAAAAAGAAGTAAGGAGAGATGTAGGTAACCAGATAATACATCTTGAAACACAAATTGTATTTTAGGAAGTGAAGCCCCAGCAGAAATTTCCCCTAGTGAGTGAAGAGGTGATACAGTGAATCATCTCCTAGAATCACAATCTTTGCCTTACGAGGCAGCTAGGTATCAGAAGATGGGAATCTTTTGCCCAATTCCTCTATTATCTATCTGTGTGATTTTGACCATATCATGTCTTCTTTTCAGTTTTCAGTTGTCTCATGCAAGTAATGAAAAGGTTGGACTTGATGACATATTATTTCCTTTTACGTCAGAATATGCCACAGCTCACCATTTGAGAGATTTAAAATTATATAAAGTTATTTTCTCTGCAATCCATTGCAGAAAGGATATCAGGAATTACTAGCAATGTTCATTATTTGTGAAATAATATTTATGAAGCAACTATTATGTGCCAGGCACTGTGCTAGTTGTGGATTTGCTCAACTATGTTTCTCTCACATAACTAATAAACCCCTTCTAAAGATTAAATCATTCTAAATGTATAATGCTGAATTATTTGTCTTTAATAGCCTTTGATGTGTATGTGTGTGTGTGTACAATTATTGGGTTTTAGGGTTGGATTTTGAGGCTTGGCCTTTAGTATCAACCAGCACTCCTCATTCAAGAAGTTTATCATTAGCTTGGAATTCCCGCACTCAACAGTTGTCTCTTGTACCACTGAGCACTGATATGATTGTAAAAATAAAGATGAGTGATGCTATGCATTTTTTAAGCACAGGTCTTATTTATTTCTGCCTATTATGGAGTGCCTATCATGTAGTCTAGCCTCCTTTTATTGATCAATAAATTTTATTTCCAAATAAAAATGTGATATTTCAAGAGCTTACTTACATAAGCTATAATGCAATGAGAAATTATGGACCAGAAAGACCGTTAAAAGAATTGATCAGTGTTTTTCACTGAAAAGAAACAGAATACATGGAGCCATCTATTCGGCTATATCAGTATTTGCTTCGTGCTCTTTAATTAATTTCTTTTAAAAAGGTATGTTTGCAATACATTTCATTACTAATCACATTAAATTAATTATCAAATGTATGAGTTCCTTCTGAAAGTAATGACTTAGCTTGAGAATCCCTCATTGTGTACCGTGTATATATTTGAATTTCCAAAACCAAAGATGACTTCAGCTTAGACACTGTGTCTGGCCAATAGAGATATTCTCAAAATGTGTGGGTCACTGCTTTGTCCCTGAGCCAAACTTCCTGGTCCAGATTCCTTCCATAGAAATGTCTCTTCAAAGTCAGTCAGATAATTTTGCCCTTGGCCATGGAAAAGTAGCATTGGATTTACTCTGTTTTGAAGAGCCAAAGCAGAGTGAGTGTCATTTCCCATCAGGCATTATTTACGAAATGAACTCTCAGATGAAAGATTGGCATCGTGTTACTGCCCTAATCATCTGCCATTAGTTTAAGTCTAACTCAACTGTTCTGGGCTTTCATAGAAAAAATAAATACTGTTTCTGTCCTTTGCCTAAATATTGCCTCATAATATTTCTGAAAAACAAATTAAAAAAATAAAACCTTCTCTGGGCAAGATACTGAAGTAAGTCATTGGTATTTTGTCATCCATAATTCACCTGATACTTTAATCTACCCACCACCTTTTCTCAATTTCCTAATAACCCTACTCAGCTGCTCTGGTAAGATGGAGGTGACCCCTTCGTTTTGCCTCCAGGGTTGTTATGGAGCCAAATAGGACCAACTTGAGGGCACCATTCTCCTGGTCACAGAGATTTGTTCTGGGATGGATGAGCATGTGACTCAATCTGGAAAAGATCTATTTTCCCAGGGAAAGTGAGCATGTGACTACCAGTGGGTGTCTTACCACCCAAAGGAGAGAGTAAAATTGTGGGTGAAGCCAAGAGAAGCATAGAGAAGAAGAGGGAGATAGAGTCTTGATTACATTTCAACTGTTACTCCCAGTCCTGCCTTCACATCCACTTCTTGGCTTTACAGTTTTATGATTGAGTACATCTCTACCCCCATCCTCTTTTTTCCTTAGGCTAATTTGAATGAGTTCCATCTGCTGTAACCAAAAGGGTCCTGATGATCTCCTCTTTTCAGGCTTTTGCTGTAACTGCTCTGTGCCTCTTTCTGTATGACCTTACTGTGTTACCTCAAACTACCCCACCCTCCACCCCAAGTCAGTGGCACAACAGACCACACTCCCTATATTCACAGCCTCGCTGGTATTTCAGGCCTTACAGATTTTGCCTGACGACTGACTTGCTAATATCGCACAAGTCTTTTGGATAAATATACAAATGGCTTATTAGTTTTTGAGATTGTTTACATCTTATGAGACAAGTTGGTTTCCTAGTACAATATTTTAATAGGCCAGAAAGAATAAATGAAATCTAAAAAGTCAAGATATAGAAAGTTGGGTTACATGAATGTTCCTGTACTTGGATTTTTTTTAAAACCTGTATTTACTTACTTAAAAATATCTATTGTGTACTTCCTACAAGCTAGGTATGGTGTAAGGAATAGGATACAACCTGGGGAAAGCAGGCCAGGTCTCTGCCCTCATGGAGAATATTGTCTCTCAGGAAAGATTTACATGAATCAGATAAAAATACAAAGATGTATCTACAACTAAAATAAGTGCTAGTCTCTAGGCTTATATAACAGGGGACTGTTGGGTCTGAGGGTTCAGGGAGAAATAAATTCTAGAGGAAGTGATAACGGAGGTTAAATTTAAAAGCTGAGTAAGAGTTAACTGCATGAACACAGAGTGAGGGCAATTTCTAGGAAACAGTAATATCTGTCCAGAAGGTGAGAACAGCTTTTCTTCAGTCTCCTAAAGTGGAAAGATACATGATTTATTTGAAGACTTAAAAGAATGAGGGAGTGGCAGCAGATGAGGCTATAGAAGTGTGTGAGGGACCAGTTGAGGGTTGCTGCTGTTCCCTTTCAAGCAGTGGTCAGCCATTTAAAGATTTGAGGTCAAAGAATGCCACAATCAGGTTTATGTTTTAAAAGATCCTGTAACTTAGTAATTCTTAAGTCTGGCTCACATTGGAATCATCTGAGGGGATTAAAAAATACTGCTGCCTGGTGGCCATCTGATTCTAATAAAATAAAAACCTCTGGGGTGGGACCCTGGCTCTAGTCATCTTAAAAGCTACCCCAGGTGATTCTAACATAAATCTAGGCTTGAAAATCATCGACGTAAATGGTGTGGGAGATGAGGTTAGAACTAGCACCTGCCATAGAGTGGTCCACACTGACATGACTCAGTGTAACTCCAGGTTATTGCCTCCAAACCTAACATGTTCATGCATTGCATCAATAGAAGTATAGCTTCTGAATGAGAGAGGGAGTTGTTCCTGCTCTCTTTGCGTTAGACCCAGTGTACCTGCAAAGTTTGTTCACTTCTCAGCACCACACTCAGGAGGAAATTAAGGAAACTGAAATATTCCCAGAAAAAAGCCATCCAGGTGACAAAGGGAATCTAAACCACAATGGAGAGAAATGGTTCAGTAGCTCCAAATATGTTTAATCTACAGTCAAAATATCCTTTGAAAAGGATAATGTAGGAATCTCAGTTTTCAAGTAAGTCAAAAGATGTTATTTATTCAATGGGCAAAAATGAGCGTCTACTATATACCCATCCTAGACATTGGAAAAATGGCAGAAAAATGAAGTAGACAAAAATCCTTGCCGTCATGGAGCTTATGTTCAAGTGAAGATTGAAGCTTGCTGGTTCATATGATCTTCAATATCATAATTTTTAGCTGACTTCTGTGATTAGCAACTATAGAATATGTTATAGGGAAACATATTTTAGTTGTAATTTTAGAACATTAAAAGTGGAAATCTGTGAGAAGCAAAGAGGTCACCATGTATGGAAGGATTCTAGCAGGAACAGCCATTGCAGAAGGGATTGAGGAATCTAATGGTAAGAATAAAAAGTGTAATAGGAAGCAGACTGATGAGGAGTCCTTTGCAAAACTGAGAACTAAGTAGTCCTATCATATTAAATACTAGCAGTGCTTACATAGTTTGAGCATTTACTGTGTGCTATGCATTTTGCTAAGTGCTTATCACACAATATCTCACGTAATACTCATAACACTCATATAGGTGGAAAGAATAAAACTGTCAAATTATAATTTTTAAAAAGCTAAAAACATGACATATAAATATGAAATGAATATGTCAGATATTTTACTTGACTCCTTAATTAGTAGGGGAATTGGTGTGATGGTAAGACTGGTTCCAAGAACATTTGAAGAGCTCAGTATTTACAGGTTTGTTAACAAAGGGATGCTAGCAGAGATTGCTACGTTAGAAACAAGACTGGTAATGTCCTGGAGGGCAATAAATCATCACATTTGAGGTTATTTTCTCTACTGGAAAGAAATTATTTGCATCTTTATCAGATAAAAGTCTCCAAGTTAACATGTACCTGTAATAAATCTGGAAACGTTTTTCAATAGCAAACTAAGTTCAACAAATGACATTCCCTTTAAATACTTCTTGAGAGGGCCTGTTAAACAATTCCCATGTATGATATTGAAAAAAAAAAAAAGGACTACGTTTTGGCTTTATTTTTCAAGTTTTGCATAACGTTTCGTAACCTTAGAAGAATTAATACATTTTCAGGATTTTCTAGCTAGCAGTAATAAAGCTGGGTTTCAAACTGAGAGCTCTCCAGATGCCCACACTGAAATGAGCCACATAACAAGTCTTTGGGGAGACATGAGGGCAGGGTCTTGTGAATCATATCAGCATTGTTTGATTAGGGCTAAGCATCAGCTTGAGTTTTTCTTTTTTTTAATTGATTACCAGAACATTCCAAATTAACTTCTTCAACTATTTAAAACTTATTTTTTCCCCCCAAAGAAGCAGGGCATAAAACGTGAATAATAAATAATAAGCGGTTCATTAGCCATTTGCTACCATTGTCTCTGAGACAAAGGCTGTGGAACCCCATGTAGAAATCTGATTCTTTAGAATTTGTAGCAGCTATTTTCTCCGAAAGCTTTCTTCCTCAATTTGTGAGATTTTATTTTGCTGTTGTTGTTAATTTAGGACTTTGCCGTTTCCAAACATGGACATTGTTAATAGTCTTCTATTTATAGAATGATAATTTTGAGCTCTTAAGGTATAAAGAGAAAGGCCAGTTCTCTAGAATGACATTTTGTTCAGCCTCGTGTAACTGACTGCAGATTTGATCTTGCTGTTTTTCTTTTCTGTGAGTTAATCTCAAGGAAAGACTTCAGTGTTATGTTTAGGGAATAAATGGAAATTAGCAGTGTGGCTGGCTTAATGTTCCAATAAGGCTTCAGGACGGTTCTCCAAGTTTAAGGTGATAGGCCCCTATTACATAAAGTTAAAGTAGCAGAAAACTAGCCACTCAAATACTTTACTCTAGAACTCACACTAGATGGGAGAGTACAATTTTGCGTTTAGGTTAGAGAAAAGGTTTGGCTTTTGCTCCATTAAAAAAATAAATAAACCGAAATGTATTTATAGGCAGTCATAAACGCTTTACACAGATTATCTCACTGAATCCTTAACAATTCTATCAGTAAATTCTATTATTGTTCCCATTTCACAGATGAGGAAACAGATCGAGAGAGGTTAAGCAAGCTGACCAGGATTTGTAGCCAGTAAGATGCAGAGCTATGATTAGACCAAGGCTGTCTGATTAGAAGGCTAGATGATATCACCTTCCCAAATTATGCTGCAGTAGAGAAAGCACACAGAAAAAGAGAGCACCAATCCCATTTCTAGCTTCAGCTCTGGTATTAACTGTCTTTAAAACCCTGGACAAGTCATCTCATTTGTCTGGGCCTCTACTTCCCTCTGTAAAATGAAGGGTATAAACAATTTGGATTGGATGATCTCTGGGGTGTCTTCCAACTCCAAAGATCTGATTCTGTAATTGCATCTTGGCCTTAGATGCACACACACACCTCCCCACACTGCCCCCCACCCCACTGCTTCCCGAGGTGAAAATCTAATCCTGCTGAAAGCACCCACTGTAATTTGATGCTAAATTCAAGACCCCTGAATCCTGTGACTTACAACATCCCCTCAAGAACATGCAACACTTAAACTCTGGCAAGCCAGTTCTTTAGAATAAGTTGCCAATGGGATGTAATTTTTGGAAGTAAAATGTTAATAGCAAAATAGATAAAAGAAAACAGTTCAAAACAAATGTTCCTCTCTCTTTAAATCACCTCTTTTCTATAATGTTACCTTGACAACTTAGCTCTGGCTCTTTAGATATGGGTGTTTTTCAGTGTGGGAGAAGAGGGGTGTCCTCCTCCTGTTTTGAGGTTGCATGGAAAGGGAAAATGTCAAAGGCAGAGCACCAAATCCAGCAGAAGGTACACAGGGCATCTTGAGGGAGTGTCATCCAGAAATACTCACAGGTGCACCGAATTAGGATGCATTCTGATTCAAAGTACATTCTTTTCTATTTTCCATAACCATAACACACATTGCAACAGCCTATAAAATGTTACATTTTTGGACCAGCACTTTTACAGAGCAGAGAGCAACAAAAGTGCCTGAAAAATAATTGCATTATTTTTAGTTGCTGTAGCAAAAGATGTACACATCAGGTTGAGGGGACAGCTCCGAAGAACTGTACCAATGTGGAAATGCTAAAAATATTGCTCCCCCTCCAGCCATTGAAATTTTGAGCAAAGACTTAGGAAGCGGCAGGTAGGGAGATCAAATTAGAATTTACATCTCTCAGCTGTAATAAGCTTGTTATCAGGACTGGCAAGAGCTCAGGGGGCTGACAGGGGTCAGCTGGGGACTCAAGGGTAAGGAGCAAGTGAAAAAGGAGCAGTGTTGAGCAGAAGAAAGAGAGGACTTATCTCCAGTATCTAGCACTACAGAGCAGAGGCTGTGTGAAGAATGGCTGAAAAATCAGAATTAGTTGTAGAAGCAGTTTTCTTTCTGGTTGTGAGTATGAGCCCAGCAGACACCATGAGCGCTGTTGCAGGGGAGTGAGCCTGTGCTTGACACATGTGTTTCCCATTGATAACTGGAGACAGCCCAGTAGCTGTGAGTCGGTCTGACAAAGTCATATTGAAGTACAGAGTACAGTTTCAAAGCAGTCAGAAAAAGAACGGGAATGCTGTTCAGGAAATTCTTCAGGCATGGGCAGGGACTTGGCTGCAGTTCTGCAGTTGGAAAATCTGACTGGGGCAGCTTCTGAGCACAGGCTGGGCCTGCTCACACTCAGCGGGCCGAGTGGCCACCTCCTTCAGAGCTGCTCAGCACGCCCTGGGATCACGGGCGGTTTTCATCGGCCGGTTTGTGAAACGGACAAGAGAGGTAGGGTACTGTTCAGTTCTTGCGTTTGCACGCGTCTGTTCACTTTCTAAGCTGTCTGCCTGCTATGTTTGCAGGCACTCCGAGTTTTTAGTGTGTGCATGTGTGTGTGTGTGAATTAGCAAGTTAGAACTCGGGCATGTAAACAATTGGTGTGGGGCTCCAATCTGTGCGTTTCTCCCTTGAAGGTCTGATTTTCAGCAGGGCAGAGAGACTTTTTTTGAAAGTTAGGATTTAGCTGGCAACATTATTGTGTAAAGAGAAGTATGTGAATTCCTTATGTTGTCACCCCGCTCCAGCCGTCTGTAACTTTTCCTTTCTGCGTGGAAGGGCCGTTCACTGGCAAGGAAGATAATTTTAGATGAAACTGTCTGTGTGCTTTGCTTCGCAAGAGTTTTAACAGGGAGGATTTTTGTTTTTTGTTTTTTGTTTTTTTTATATAGCAGAAAATGGCTCTCATTTTAGGAGGGAATCAGAGTTTGAAGTTTCTACGTTGGATGACACTTTCAGAGTGTCAAAACAGATATGTGTGTATGGATTTCTAAAATCTTTTATATAGGAGTTTGACTGTCATTATCTGGGATTTGACTGTCAGTGATATATTTGCCTAGAAGTATGCTGGATCAATGTTTGTAATGCTGTTTCTATAATCATTTCTAATTTTCTCACTTGAAGTAATTTGCAGTTTTACTGTCAAAAATACTTCTGTATTTTAGGAAACATAGATAATAAAAAAGTAACAGAAAATGGCAGTTTACTCAAAATACTTCTTAAAGGACAGAGACATAATGGTGTGAATTTTATTTCATTGATTGCTCGGTCTTATTTTGCACCTTACTGAAAAAGAGCTTTTTATAAAAATCAAAGTTTTGAAAATTTTCAGCACAACAGGGGTCTCAGTTTTCTTCCTCAGTTTCGGTGCTTCCTTATCAACTCTATTGCAATACAGATATTCTCTCATTGGAAAGCTATACCTTGTTTTAAGTACAGCATTTAGAAAACACACAGTACAATATCATTGCATTTGAGAGACTGGTTCGGCCCAAAGCCAAGCTAAACCTTACAACTGCTTTACGATTATTAGCGCAGCAATCTGTGACAACATTGGTTTTTTCCGAAGGGGGCTTGGCGAAGAGTCTAGTTGGGGAGATGGATGAATGAATGGAATCTTGGATACTTCTTGAGTAGCTGAAGAGTGACTAGACCTCTTAGGGTGGATCTCTGTGACAACAGGTGTGCATTTACTTGTGTCCTACAATCTTTAAACAAGTAGCTAATAGAAGAGCCTGAGGTTAATGCTGAAAGAAAAGTGGAGAGCCAGCGTTTCTCATTGCTTCCTCTGCATAGGACCTAGAATGAGAAGGCACACATTCTGTCCTATTGGTAGAAGGTCAGGATTTTCAGCCAGCAATTTTCTTTTTTCTTCCACAATGTTGTACTTGGAGGAGGGAATGGGGACAGGACTGGCAGCAGGATATCTTTATTCTAAGAGATGGCTCATGAACATTTTCTTTTATTAATTTCATGCTTGTATTGGGGTGGTGTGGGGAGGGTTTGGGGACCTCAGGACTTGAGGAAAGGAAGGGGGTGTAGTTAGAAGTCAGGATGGGCTGTGACCTTATTTTTTTTCTCCTAAAGTGCCTAATGAGTGAGAAAAATGCCAAGACAGATTAGGAACTGCCACAAACCACAGCCAAGCCCACTGCCAATGAAAAAGGGAGCCTTCCATGAGCTCGGGTGTCATACTCCTCTATATTTAGCGTGCATCAAGCATTGAGCAGAAGAGGCGTGAAATAGTAGCAACTCCAGGTTGCAGGATTATAAAGAGCAGTGTCTGAAACTTGGTAGAAACTCTATAGTTTCTCTCTTTTTTAGAAGTAAAGTAGGGAAAAGTCAAGCTCTCTTTGACATCTGAAGAGAAAAAGTAAGCAGCAGAAGGGAGAAGGATACAGAGGAAGAAATCCAGGGCAGAGGTGGAGGCAGTGAAGGGCGAGGAATGGCCACACCACAAACTGGGCAGTGAGGGTGGAGGGAGGAGCCCTCGGCACAGGAATGAAACACACATATTAGAAACAGCCAAAGCCACCAGGCACTGATTTGTTGGACTGAAAGTGTGCAGATACTCGGTGGCCTTGGTGAAGAGAATTGTTTTAGCCACTTCACCACAGGAGACTGCATGGTCAGCCTCTCCTGCCTTCTGGAAGTAATCAGAAAGCACATTTTGTAAGAATGGCATTGCCTGAGGGTTCAGATTTCCTAGGCAAGGAGGGGGCAGGCTCTTAAGGCCTTATTTTTAACCCATATTTGTTCCTTGCAGAGACATTACTGCTGGGAGTGTTGAGTGAAGGGACCAGGTGGAGATGGTGAGTAATTCCCAGGAGCAAAGCTTGTTCAAGGCCCTGTCCATGGTCATTTTATTATTAACATAAACTTTCGAAAGAGAGAACAAAGTGTTATATATGCCTTATCCTGATGAAGACATGTCTTTAATTTTACTTTTTTATTTTAAAAAATCTCCAGGCCAGGCACAGTGACTCATGCCTGTAATCCCAGAACTTTGGGAGGCCGAGGCGGGTGGATTACGAGGTCAGGAGATTGAGACCATCCTGGCTAACATGGTGAAACCCCATTTATACTAAAAATACCAAAAATTAGCCGGGCATGGTGGCGGGCACCTGTAGTCCCAGCTACTCGGGAGGCTGAGGCAGGAGTAAAGCTTGAACCCGGGAAGAGGAGCTTGCAGTGAGCCGAGATGGCGCCGCTGCACTCCAGCCTGAGTGACAGAGCAAGATTCTATCTCAAAAAAAACTCCAAGGGCACATACTACATTGTTGATTGTATATGTGCTGAGCGTCCCAAATCCAAAAATCTGAACTCTGAAATGTTCCAAAATTTGAAATTGTTTGAGCACTGACACGGTGCTCAAAGGAATTATTTATTGGAACATTTCAGATTTTGATTTTTCAGATTTGGAATGTTCAATGGTAAGTATAATGCAAATATTCCAAAATCCAAAGAAATCTGAAGTCAGAAACACTTCTGGTTTCAAGCATCTTGGATAGTTTCCTAAGCCACGTCTGAGGAATGTGCTGGTACTAGGGGCAGAAGTGGGGTTGAGAAAGGGAGGAAAGGTAGAGGTGGTCAGAAATCTTAGCTCAGGTTTGGCTCCATTCATCTTCAGATCTCAGGTTTCCCATCTGTAAGATGATCTGATACCTCTGAATTATTTTCTGTTTTCACAACCTATGATTTTTGTAATTCTGAGGCTCTTCCTTTTCTTTAAGAATAACTCTTAGTCTGTCTCCCTTAAGGGTGGGCATCTTGAGTCATTTCACCCATTTCTCCAACTTTTGCTGCTCTCTTTCTTTACTCTTCTCTGAACATATTTCAGTGAGCCTTCTCCTGACAAAAACTATGGCTCATTGAACTCAACTTAGTCATCTGAACAATGCACATCCATGGTGAGGACTTCACACATCTGTTAACCAAAAAGGAAGAGGGTGATTGTAGGGAGAGGAAGCACAGCAAGAAAGAAAAAAATGGAAGGGGGTATCATCTTGCTGTGGAAGAAAAGTGGTTATATTGTGAACTGAGCTCAGGGTCTGCCTCAAACGCAGATTGGGGTCCTGGCTGTGTGGCCGTAGGCAAGTTACATCATCTCCAAAATGTGTCCCGATTTCCTAATGTCTAAAATAGACATGACAATAGTATCTGCCTCATAGTGTGTTGTGAGATTGTACAGATAATGCACTTAGCATTGTCCTTTGCACACAGTAGGCACTTGAATATGTCAAATATATTAATACATATAGTTAAGATGAACTGAGATAGCACCAGGCAAATCGACAAAGAGTAAAAAAGGTAGATCGAGGTAAAAATGAAGAGTTCAGACAATCAACAAAGGAGAGGATGTTTTACTCTGAATTGTCTGGGTTACTTTTCCTATGTTGCCCAAATTTCTCTAGAGATTCCACATTTCCCTTTGTTTCACTTTTCTTGCCACACAGAAAGGTCTTCATTATTGTTTCAAATTCCTGTTGCAGAGTGTGAACTGCCTCATATAAAGGAAACCATGTAAGCTGTAGCCTCTGACCTGCCTCTCAGACAGGTCTGTAGGACTAGGGAGGAGCATGTCACCATGGTTCACTTAGTGTATAAATCCTGTGAGATTGGTTTGCTCAGAAAGCTTTGTTGGAGGTTGTATTAATGGAGCTCAGGATGTCTAGGAGGATATGGATGCAATCACTTTATTCTTCTTTTTCACTGATAAAGCAATGGCACCTATTAGAGCAAGCACAATTCCCTGATAAAAACTATATTGCCAGGGATTAGAAACTCCCTCCTTGCTCAGACCACTTTTCCTTGCCAGTATGATAGGATCAAACTGTCTTGTGAGCACCTTGACTTCCAAATAATATATTGTGAATGCCTGGAAACCCTGCTGTTACTTGCTGGAGTTGACGTATTCAGCCACCGAAACTATTCTTTGAGTTCAGAGTAAATAAATATCAGGGTAAGCTCCTCTCTTCTGAATGAATCATTCGACAAAATCCTGTACTAACCCTTATTGGGGTTGTGGTATTGGCACTGCGTATTCAATGAAAGAAGATTGCTCCAGGGTAAGGACAGCGGGGAACAGAGCCACACTGTGTTCCTTTCATTCCTATTGTTACCTGTGGTTGACTTCTCTTCTCTCTCATGTTCTATAATCTTTCTAGCCCCTTCCCTCTATTTCTTTATTGGGTTCCATTCACCCTCGCAAGTTTCTTTTCTCTTTGTTATTTGTTCAGTGTGTGCTTACCAGTACTTATCTGCTTCCCTCGGGGGTCAGGAATATTGATAATAGGCCAATGTCTGGACAGCATAATTTTTACCAGGTAATGAGAAAGATTAGCTCCTAACATTGGCTGAGACCTTCAAAAGTTTGTGTCCCCACCCCCCATCTTGGATGTTTCCAGGCTGCTGATCCAAACAGTGGGTCATAAGCCCGCAACCCAAAGACTTGGACTGTGGGTGCGTTTTGACTCACCAAGTGTTTTTTTGTTTGTTTGTTTGTTTTAATTGACTTAGTTACCATACATTTAAACATCCTAAGATATCGTGATGTCAATCTTCTAGAAAAAGCTGAAGATGACAGGCATTCCCTGTGTAATTTCTTGGGCACAGTGGCTGCTGGGCTGTGGTCAGCTCCTGTTCTTTTGAGAGGGCATATGCCCACCTCATTCGTTGACCCCACCATCTGACCTGTACATGTTTACATTTGTCTGCTCTATTTTTCTAAATAGAGTTTCTCAACTGATCCAAAGAAACTAGACAGTGATTTGAGTGACCATGTTCTCTGTTCTCTCAAGGGTGGTGCATATTCTAGATGCATGGGAGAGAAGGTAGGGCATAATTAAGTCGTAGCTTCATTCTCACAGAGAACACTATTGAGATGGTCTAAGTCTCTGTTGAGCAGAGTTGCAGGAGGACAGTATGGTGGCCGAGAATCCAGGCCTCAAAGTTAGAACCACCTCATCGGATTATAGCTAAGACTGAAAACATTAAATGTGATAGAAATCAGAACAATCACTGCCTCTGGGGATGGGAATTGATTAAGAGGAGGAACAAAGGAATTTTCTTGGGTGATAGAAATGTTCCCTCTCCTTTTTGAATATTATTCCCAAAGATGTTCAGATTTGTAAAACTCATTGGGTTATGTAGCTAAGATCTGTTTATTTTACTAGAAGTAAACTACACCTCAATAGACATACATATGTATATACATATCTACATGAAAGCATGCAAAGTGCTTAGAAAAATGCACGCTGTTTAGCTATTTTATCATGCTTGTTTCCAGAAACTTTGATTAAAAAAAAAAAAAAAACATAAAATGACCAAAAATTAGATGAGCATTTCCTTTCAGACGACAGGCTTCATTGCAAGCATTTGAGAGGACAGGTAATAGCTAAAGATTCTTGCCAAACATAATTGTCAAGGTAGAATCTATATGGATGAATTCTAATTTTATGAAACTATTGAATCACTATAGAAGGATGTGCCTAATTTGTTGTAACTGCTTTTTGTGATGCTGTAAAAATGTATAGGTTTTAGAGACATATCAAGCATGGTTTATGACCTGAGACACAACACCTGTACTTAGAGTAACTTGCACTCTGGCTGGAATACAGTAATCACTCAATAGGTATTCAATAATGTGTCTTAAAATTAATATCCGTATTGAGAAATTCTAGCTAATACAGTCACAAAAATATCGTTTTCATTAGTAATCACATTGTTATAATCAATTATTCACATCTATCTAGAAGCATTGAATATAAGAAATGAACGAACTGATTTTCTAGCCAAACACTCTGGGTTCAAATGCTTGCTATGCCTTTAACAAGCAAAGAGATTTGGGGTAGATTACTTAACCACTCTTTCTCATTGGCTCAACTGTAAAATAGAAATGATTGTGAGGCAGGTGCTAATTATATGTCTGTGAGGATTAAATACATGTAGAACAGTGACTAGTACATAGTACCATTATACAAGTGTTTGTCATTTATGTGTGCTTTCTTTATGTTAGAAAAGTGATTTTTTTTTTTCAATTTGTCTCTAAGTATTGCTCAAAAAATCTGTGTGTAGATGGTTGGTGAAAGTAATGTGAAACCAGGAGTTCAAGCGGAAAAGATAGAAACCTGGAATTTATGGGAAACATTGGTTTTCAGTTTAGCTGACTTTGGTTTTGTTACTGCCTTACTCTGTGACCTTAATTAAGTCACTTCACCTCCCTGAACCTTGTTTTACCATCTGTTAAATAAGGATTTGGATTTTATATTGTCCATGTTCCCTTTAGGCCCTGTGTGTCACTCTCTGATCTCAAGTGTTTGAGTCATGTTCATTATTATTTTATTACACAGCTTGGTCCCCAAGCCACAGAACAGCTGTAGTAGCTTGACTCCTATTGTCATTATCTGGTTCTGGTGGGAATCATCCGTGGGGTTTTAGAAAGCATTGACCTTATACAACACCAAGTAGCTGGTTTGCTGAGAGTATCTGCCACTACTATTAAGATAGCTAACCACAGAAGTGGCCATGGTGGGGTAGACATAGCATCCTTTCCATATGAAAATGGCACCATTATATCTGCGATCAGATGTTTGAGATTATTTTTCCTGCCCAAGGGCATTCAGTTCACATATTCTTTTCTGGTCCTCACCTTGCAACATCAAGGACCAGGCTAGTTTTATGTAGAGCCAAATCTTCAACAATTCTTGCAATGCCTTCAAGTCTTTGTTCAACTATAGCCTTTTCCATGAGGTCAACCTTTCCTATGCTTTTAAATATTGAGCCTGCTGTATTCCCCAACCCTTGGTACTGCTGGTCTATTTTTTTGTGTGTCTTTTTTTTTTTTTCTTTTTTAGGAGGTGGAACTTTTCCTCATAGCATTCATCTCCTTGTGACATAAGTATAATATTCTCTGGTGTTTATGTTTGTTTTCTGTCCCCCCATCACTACCTCTTTCCACCACTATGAGATCAGAACTCTTTGTTCTTGCTCATTGATGTATCTCAGATGCCTTGAACAGCATCAGGGGAGGAACTGAAAGACAGTACATATTTGCAGGTGGTGGCAGTGTTTCAAATGCATTTCACACTGAATATGCGTCTATGGTAATTCTAAATACCTTACTTTGTATTCAGGAAAAGTTAAGTCTTTTTCTCAGCCTATGAGTAATGGAGAGAAAACCGGGCCTCAGTTTAAGTTCAGACCCTAACCAACTTACTAGCTAGGGGTCTTTGAGAATACTCTTGCATTCCTTAGGACCTTAGTTTCTTCATTTATGAAATGGTTTTAATTATATTGATCTCCCATAATGTTGCAGGAATGTATGCACTTGTGTATCTGCTAATTCCTGGTAGTGCCATTGTAGTGATCTTGTTTATGTGTCTCCTTATCACTACCTCTTACCATCTCTTTGGAATCTCATGTGCCTTCAACATTGACACACCTGTCTCTTCCCCCATCATTCCCCTGCACACTCCATCCCCCTTCTGCCCTCCAAGCCTTCTATCCTCATGTTGTTCCCCATGGGGCACCCTTGTGCAACTGGCTGCTTATGCTGAAACCTTGGGGTTCTCCTTGACTACTGTCCTTTTCAACGCCTCTTGTCTCAAGCCACAGAGAATCCTATTAACTCTGCTTTCCCACAAGATTCCAAATACGGCAACTCCCCACATTCTCACCCACCTGTCTGTAGGCCTGGGCCACTGACACCTCTCTGAAAACGATTGCAGTAGTCATGGGCCCCTGTTCTCTACACTTCATTCTCGCTCCTACAGCCCATTCCCTAGAGAACACTAGAGTGATCCTGAAGTGAAAATCTGATCATGCCATTTCCATGCCTAGGTTCTGCAGTGGTTACTGTCGCTTTCTGTATCATACCTGAGGTTTCTACTGTGGCCTTAAGCTTCCGCTTCTTTCCCCTTCTGCCTGTACCCAAGCTTATTTTCAAACATCCTCCTCCGGTCCACTCTGATCTAGCCACGCTGTCGTCCTGGCCTGCCAAGCGAGCTCCTGCCTCAGGGCCTTTGCACTTGCTGGTCCAGTTTCCTCCGACTGAAATGCTTCCCCAGACATCCTCATGGTTTACTCTCTTGCTTCTTCGTGTTTCGTTCTCAGATCTCTCTGGGATGGACAGGATTTCCCCAACTATCCCTTAAACAGGAGCTCCTTAACACCTCAGCACTGTTCCCTTCTGCTGCTTTTCTGTTTTCTTCACAAGACTGATTTCCAAGAACAAGTAGAAAAAGTCACATGTTCATTATGATATATAATGAAAAATGACTGGAAACAACCTCACTGTTTGTGAGCTGGTTAAGTTAAATATCATAGATCCATACCATTTAAAACAGTGTTTTTTTTAAATTTTTTTATTTTTTTATTTTTTAATGTTTTTATGGGACTATCACTTAGTTAAGTGAACCAAGTTAGATTTAGAACGTTATGTAAAATATGCCCTTGTTTGTGTAAAAAAATATATATAAATGTGCACATGCACTGAACATCTATATTGAATAAAGCCTGAATAGGTATTAAACATTTCTATAAGGATAAGAAATAAGCTGATAATACTGGTTGCCTCAGTGCAGGAAGGCTGAAGGTATGAATGAGAGAATTGTTTAACTGCATGTTCTTTGATTCTTTTAAATACGTGCATTTGTTAAATTTGTGAGGTATTACATATTTTAGCTAAGAATTGGAATATATAACTATTAAGTTAATCCGAATATTTGTATAAAAAGAAACTGCCATTCCTCCATTCCCGGGCTAGTTCACATAAATAGGTGCTTGCTTTTCTGGATGAATTTTGTAAGAAATGTTGTTACATCAAAACTAAAAGTGATGAATTTGTTACCATTGTCTAAATTGTGCCAAACATTTGTGATCCAAGACTAATGCCTGATATAGATGACCAAATAAAAAACCTTGAAAGCAAATAGTTTTAAATCAGAGACCTAAAAACTAATATGGCTAATGGATGACTATTTCTGTACCAGGATGATCCAAAATGGCTCAGATTCCACAACAAACTCTAGAAACTGTAATGAGTCTTTGAAGGAACCTATGCCTACTATTTATACAAACTGGTTACAATTTCATAGTTAACGTAATTCATGTTTACTTTTAAATTCACGAAATTTTAACCTGCAGCATCACCAAAAAAAACAAAAACATACTTGATGTATATCACTTGTCTTATTCTTAAATTAGATAATGTAGCCATCAGTCTTGCTGTATTTTTCTTTACTCCCTGTTAGAACCTGGGAGGTGCCCCACCTCTTTCTACAAACTCACCTCTCACCCTCTCCTCTGAGCTCATTCAATCCAACTCTTGAGCTTGAGTTCTTCAGGCCATAGTGCTTGCTCTGTCTTCTGCTGAAAAGCTTGCCCCCACCCCCAGGTATCATCTTAATTGTCTCCTTATCAGAATGACCTTCCATAACCAGAGTGAGTCACCTTCTATTCTCTATTACAGGTACCTCTTCATTTCTTCCTGGCACCTGACTTTAGTTCTAGGGGTTTCATTATTGTCCATTATCGTTTATTGTCCATCTCTCGTTAAAATATGAGCTTCATGAAAGCAGAATATGATCATTTTCATCCTTTTGAAGGCCTCTATCTCTAGGACCTACTGACATATATAGTAGATATCAAAATACATAAATATTTTACTGTTGAAAAACAGATTGGGATTGGAATTTGTTTTTGAAGGTCAGCTCTGTACTTGGCCATGTCTTTCCCTGACAGTGCATAACTGAACAGAGAACTGCACTCATAGCACCCACCCCCATAAATTCCTTTATGGAACAAGAGATTATGAAGCCTTGTTCCGTAATGTTGGACAAGCAGAGTCGAACATTAGTAAAATGCCTGCCAGTGCCCCTTCTTGTTCTCAGCTCTGCCTTATGGTAGAGTTGATCATGGCCCATACAATTTTACAGGCCCAAAAGAAAGATCATTAGGAAACCTGATGGCATTGATGTGTTTTTAGGAAGTTTACTGGGTTTTTTTTTTTGTTGTTTGTTTGCTTATAAATCATCCCTGGAAACATAATGCATTTTTGCACAGCAAATGGGTAATGTAGATACTGTAACCCAGGGGGCTAAAAAGGAAAACATTTGTTCTCCTGTGGAAGAGCCCTGTGGGAACAAGATGCAAACAAAAAGTGACCACTTCAACAGTATTAGACTAGAGTGTGTGCTTAGCCTCACAAAGCGGACCAGCTGTGGATGCTCCTGCCCCCACGACCCTTTTTCATCCCTATATCTTCTCGATGACCTGTAAGAGGAGCAATAATAGATTTTCACAGTAGCCATTTGAGTCTTACCAAGTATAGGAAGGAAAGTCAGCATGATATAAAATTAATACCACTTGAGTCTGATCAGAGCAGTTTCTCCGTTAAGATGTTAAAGACTTGTCGAAGATGTCAGACTCATCACTTTGAAGCTCATGTAGCTTCCTTGATTAGATGGGCAATGGCTAGGTCCAGGTATCACGTAGGCTGGGCCTGGTTCAAAGATCTCTGTGACAACTTCACAGTGGGTGGGATTTGTATAAAGTTAGGAGGCTCCTTAGACTGGTGTTGAGCCCTGATGAGGCTACTGGAGATGGCTGTATAGTCATCACAGAGTCACTGAGGTGTTAGTGGTGGCTGAAGTGGTAGACGTTACACAGGGCCACACAGCCTCGAAGGAGGTTCTGCACAAGCCCGAGTCCGAGTCAACGCTTGAGATTGCTACATTAAATTAATATCAAGCCTTGACTCTGTAATGCTATGCAATCCCAGGTAGGAACATTTGCAGTCCCAGGTAGGAACATTTGAATGACTGAGACCATGAGGTTACAGCTCTCCAAAGCATGCTTTAGTAATATGACCATTCAGAATGACCTTCTTGGGAAACTGTACATCTAAAATATTTGACAACTATTTAATTAATTAATGATTGTGGGCAGTTATATTATATAACATTGTCTTGTCTTTTGGTAGTTTCTTCCTATCCAATGGTAAAACAACAGGAAGTTTTACTGTATTCATTCTTTGGGACATATAATCCTCTTACATTTTGTGTACAAGAAACAGATGATCCTTAAGTCAAATGGATTTGTTTATAAACAGGTCAGCACTGAAAATAGCTTTATGAAGGAGTAATGCTTTGGATTTAAGCCTGCTTAGCATTAGTATAATTGTATGTGCCTTTGGAAAAACAAAGTTGTATAAGTTTTTACTTCTTCTGATATAACTATTTACTGATTACTAGAGAATACACTTTACTGTTTAATGTTGGCTTGATTTTTATTCATTTATTCATTGAACAAATGTACACTCATTCATTCACTGAACAAATGTATTTGGCTAAAAAATACATTTGCTTTATTTCCTTTAAAACAAACATGACAATAAGGTGAATCACACAAATATTTGGATTTCACAGTTCAGATAAAGTTTATCTTTATACTGTAGTATACTATTGTGCAATAGCATTATATCTAAAAATACACACCGTAACTTAAAAATACCTTACTGCTAAAAACAATTGGGATAAGAAAAAGCTAAAAATATTAGGAATACAAACAAGTTAACAACATGAATATGTACTTAGAAAGAGAAAGGAAATTAAATTATTAATTTTTAAAAGACATCACAAAATCAGGAAGGATAATATTGCTAATAATTAACTGCTTCATATACTTTTTCTGTACTTTTTGGTTGTATAGCCTTTAATTGTCTCTTTATATGGCAATTATATGCCATATTACTTTCTGTATAGACAATGGAAAGATAATTATTTTTATGGCAATTTTGCAAAAGTTTTAAAATATTGATAGTTGTAATATAGAATGCACACAACTTTACGCAGAGATATACATGGTATACATAACCTACAAACCCAAGTATTCTGGTTAATTTTATTTTCTGTAATTCCCATACAAAATAAAACACATATGGAACATTTATGATTATGTATGCCAAAGTCAATATATTCTTGACAGAGCATTTGTTTTGATGAGGCATCAATGACAGTTGAATTCTACGTTTGAAATTTCACATATCTGATGATTATCAAATATACTTTTGACTAGCTTCTGTCTTTTCTACTACCAATGTATTTCTGGTGCTGGCCATTGTAGGTCATGTTTACATTGCATCGTTTCCTTTGGTCCTGTTCCTTCATATCACCATGCTTGGTGAATTGGAGCTATGGGTGGAAGGAATTTTCCTAGAAGACATTCCTACACCAGGAGAGCTAGCAGTAATGTACCTCTACCGGGAAGTACTGCAAACCATGTAAATATATTCTGCATTCAAACTATATGAACCACTAAGCCAGCTTCTTCTTAGATCTCCAAAATGCATGTAAATCCTCCAGAGCTAACATGAGGGGAAGTCAGAGTAGAAAAAGATAGAGTTTAGCGAGTTGCAATTAAAACATCTTTTAAAAATTGTATATCTTTTAAATATCTTTAAAAATTTTTAAGTATCTTTAAAAAATTTTCTATCTTTTAAAATTTTTAACTTAAATTGTTTGACCATTGTCATGTTTTACTGGGGCCTCTCCTGGGGCCTTCAAAGGCCTGGGGCCTGCCCGAGTGAGGAATTAAAATTTTAACTTCAATTCCCTGGACAGTAAATTTGTTCCAGGAAGGAATAAGAAGAATGATAGATTGGAGATTGTCATTCGTCTTTGTTTTTATCTTTCAACAAGTTTTAATTTTTGATTAGAAAAATGAATGTACTCAGCATATCTAAACTTCCCTTTCCATGCAGGATTCTTTATAACAGATGTATCCATTACCATATGTTTGCATGGAAAGGCCTTCTATTATAATTATTTGTAGAAAAGTGTTCATCCCCTTCACTGTTTCTTTCTTATGTATTCTAATGAGTTGGAGACTGGAGTATTCTGTTTCATGGGACTCATTAAAGGGGGTGTGGTAGAGATGACATGCAATAAGTCACTATACCATGCAGCAAAAGATCCAAGTTATAATCCCTGCTCAGCTTCTAATTTGCTGTATGACTTGAAAGGGAGCTGCTTCCTCCGGGTCTTGAGTTTCACAGCTGGTCAATTTTGTGTTGGACAAAATTAGTAGTTCCCAGGAGCAAAGGATTCTGCAGAGATGCCTCAAGGGTAGCCAGACCCTGCTTTAAGCAGAGGAACTCTGTTTTTTTTTTTTTTTTTTTTTTGCTATTTTACACACTAGAGTTTCTTTCAAGACTTTGTCTTACAATGATTACCCTATGAAAAATTGAAAGCCATTTTTTAGATGTCCCAAATGTTTAGAATCTCCTCAGAGATTTTTCACAATGTTTCACCCTCAGCTCCAGATTCTGATAATGGAGCTCAAAATTTGTACCATATTTGTTCAGTTTCTTTTGAGTTTTGATGCATAATTAGGGTTGAGTGGCATTATTCTAGACCAATGGCATGCAATCCTGTCTACTCTTAGAATTACCTGGGAAGCTTTAATAAATACTGATGCCTGGGTGCTACCTCTGTGATTGTTACTTAACCTGAGTACAGATGTGTGTTTTTTAAATTTTATTTACTTATTTATTTTTTGAGACAAAGTCTTCACTCTGTTGCCCAGGCTGGAGTGCGGTGGTGCAATCTTGGCTCACTGCAACCTCTGCCTCCCAGGTTGAAGCAATTCTCCCTGCCTCAGCCTCCTGAGTAGCTGGGATTTCAGGTACCCACCACCATGCCCAGCTAATTTTTGTGTTTTTAGTAGAAACAGAGTTTTACCATGTTGGCCAGGCTGGTCTCAAACTCCTGACCTCGAGTGATGCCCCTGCTTTGGCCTCTCAAAGTGCTGGGATTACAGGTATGAGCCACCGTGCCCGGCTGAGTACAAATATTTTTAACAGCTCCATCAGTAACTCTGATGTACATTCAGGGCTGAGAACCCTTAGTCAAAAAATCACTGCATTCTGCCAAGTTCTACCAGTATGTGTATGAAAACAAGAAATCACAAGCATGCTATCTATACCTCCATCCTCTTATAAACATTTATTAAACATGTCGTTTCCATTTTATAACTATGTTTACGTAATGACACCATCGGTTGGGGTGAATGACAGAGAAAAGTCAACTGGTATAGTGGCAATATCACCAGCGTCTGCACACTTATTTGTAAAGAATTTCTCACTGTTTCTCTTACTTATGAGAATTCCAGATTATTGTTCAAGACCTCACCCTGCCACAAATCCTTTAGCCCTGAACAAGCAGGTTAACTTCTCTAATCTTAATTTGGCTCATTCACAATTAGTTGATAAATATCAAAGGAAATTGCACACGTGATTCTAAGATTCTGTGATTGTTTTCTTATTTCACAGAATATGATTTGATGGAAAATAAAAATCTAATTTCTTTCAAGCTTATAAAGCATTCTTTTCACTTTTATTTGATCTTCATGTTTAAAAAGGCCAGTGATTGATGACTGTGTTGTGTTCCCGTCTCCTTATAACACATCCCTAATCTGCAGAGGAATTATCAGAAGCTGAGATTTAAAACTGAGATCCTCTTACACCACAAAGCTCACTGCCTGGCTGAGAACCCAGTGCTTTGGGAGCCTGAAGTGAAAATTTGCAAGTATACAAACAAGAACCTGCCCATGGTATTTAGCGTGAACCTTTATATACCCCCAGACAGCAGCAGAGCTAGTAGCAGATGGGAAATCATTCACTGGGTCAGCATTTATGCATTCTGTTTTCCATTCAATCATTCCACACACATATTCCAACATGTACTCATACTAGGTACCGATTTCGGCGCTAGGGTATGTGGTTCGAAAGAGACAGATGCCATGTAGGCCTTCATGGAGCATTTTAGTTAGCCATAAGGAAGAATTCGCTCAGTTTTTCAAATGGAATTCCACTGATGCCTAACGGCCATGAGTTCTCTATGGGATTTTTAGATTTTATGTGTCCATTTTAATGATTATCTAAAAACCAAAAAATAATCATATTCTGAACCATGTGGAAGATATCCTAATAACCAAGGATGTGATTTTAGCGCCCGCATTTTGGTTTTCATTATGGCCACTTTGGCACCACATATTACTAATTTATTACTATTGGCTGAGAAGAAAATAAATGGAGTAGGTCTTATTTGTAGGGAATGCAGTGTGTTTACATGACAGCCAAATGTAGTAAAAATAAGGGCTGTACCATTACCTGAATGGAGATAAGCGGTGGGTTATCACATGGCTTATGACAGAGTAGAGATGCTGTGCTCAGGAGACCTTGTGCCAGAGCCCTTGGTACCACATTCATGTGATTTAGTTTAAGACAAATCATCCTTTGTAGTACTTTGTTATTTTCCAGTTTGAGTGATAGGTACTTTCTAGCTTCATTTATATTTAATTTTAAAATTTGTTTTGGTTTTAGAATTGGATAGAAGTGATATGTTTATCTACATTTGTGTTGGCACTTAATTAGTAATTCTAGGATAAAGATAATTTGTGTCAACAGCAGGGACTTGGGAAACCTTCCTTATTCTAAAGGGCATCAACATATTACTTATAATATATTGACAAATATTTTTTCTAATTTCTCTCTCTCTACTTTGCTTAGCATTTAACTAGTTCATCCTCTCATTAGCCTATGAACTAATGTTCACATTTTACTTGACTTTGATCCTCCTTCATGCTTCTTAAATAAGTTGCCTGATAATGATTAGAATTGCCTACCTCAAAAAGACTAACTCAGGGGGTAGTTAGGTATTTACTAGACTATCACTTGTTGAAGATTCCCAAATCAAGTGGGATTCCAGCTGTGTGTCTGCAAGGACCCCTTTTAAATCTGAAATAGAGGAGCAGTCAAAGCTGCCACTGTTGCCACTGACTGGCAATACAGAATGATTGTGTTCAAAATTTCTTAACCCCCCAAATAAACTGCCTGAATAATATTTTTATATTACTAAGGTGGACTGCTGGGGTTACCTTATTTTCTTCAGTCATTCTAAATTTTTCCTTCAGTTTGGTAGGTCTTTGAGCATCTCCACCAGAAAGATGTTGGAATTCTGAGTCATTTGGAAAACGGCCTCCTAGGAGTCCCTTTCCGCCCAGTATGTGTGCGACTGTGGCTGTATCAGTGCACATCAGAAGTCACGGCTGTGTTAAATGAGAAGCCTCAAGCTAGCATCCAGAGAAGCCACTTTTGTCCAGAGGAAACAGATTTTTAGAGTTGTCGGAGGGTGTAAATGTAGACAGCAGCCAGCCATATCTCTTCATCAGTTGATTTTTTTTCCTTTATTTTTTTTCTCTTCTCTCAGCGGTTTAACGTGAGTGCTTCTCTCTCGCCTCGTTTATTTCAGATGCCTCAGGAACAGTACACTCACCACCGGAGCACCATGCCCGGCTCCGAGGGGCCACAGGTGTACAAGGTGGGGATTTACGGCTGGCGGAAACGATGCCTGTATTTCTTTGTCCTGCTCCTCATGATTTTAATACTGGTGAACTTGGCCATGACCATCTGGATTCTCAAAGTCATGAACTTCACAATTGTAAGTAAAACCATCTAGGTTTGTTTAGCTCTCTTTGCGGAGGGGAAACTTGGGGCAAGATGATGAAGGAATGTGGAAAAGTGATGTTATTACAGTAGGACTCAAAAGATCTGTAACCTCGTGTTTTGATGAAAGAGCATTTCTGTTCAGATCAAATATGGGTATTGACTTCTATCTAATCTCAATTCTTCAGGGGCTAGTAATCCAACTTAGAGATATTTCCCTCCTTTAGAATCTCCTGTGTGTTATCCCTCCATTTTAATAACAGTTTCTGTAGCCTGTAGCTTTCAAGCACTTTGATTAAATAATAAAGAAATAGAGCATAAATTCGAAGTATTAAGTTTTCACCAATTGTAGTGATTATAAAAGGTTTTTTGAAGTAGAGAGTTGAAACATTTGAGTAAAATTATACTGTGAGCATTATCTATCTAAAAATTTTAACTATTTATGCTTGATTATCCATCACTCTGGTTAGTTACGAATATCCTCAATTTTTCAGAGGATGATCCTCTTTGCTACTGGTCTGGGTAAGACAGAAATTAGAGGAATGTAGCTGTGGTTCTTTTTTTTTTTAAGAATTGGGGTTTATGTGTCTTCAGTAAAACTCTTGCTATTGGTGTTTGGGGTCACTGTACGGACTGGACATTTACTGTTGTAGTTCAAATGAAAAGAAAATCCTGGGAAAATGACTTTTGGAGTTATTTAGAGGTTTTATAACTAGAAATTCTGATCTATACTAGCAATGTAAGTAGTCTAACTCATTAATGAGGAAATACTGGGCAGCAGTCTGCTGTATTGAGCATAATTTCTTATCTTGTTCTGATGTCAAAAGTAAGTAATATAGATTGGCAATAAAAATAACTCCCAGGTCAGGCACATTGGCTCATGCCTAATTTCCAGCACTCTGGGAGACTGAGTCAGGAGGATCACTTGAGGCCAGGAGTTCAACATCAGTCTGGGAAACATAGCAAGATCTCATCTTTGCAACCCAGCAACAAATAACAAACCAAAAAACAAACCACATAACAAACAAATAGGAAAACCCTCTTGTTTGATAAATAAACATGACCCTTACAAAGTAACAGTAAAGTTTTCATGTGACAATCCCAAATATCATAGTGGATATTTGCATTTTCTAAATTACAAAATTCATTTTGATCCTTGACAACCTATGCATAGTCACACTTTCTTGCCTTTGCTCATACATTTTCTTCTGTTTAGAGTGCTTATCTCTGTCTTCCCTGTCTGGTAAAACTTGTCTTGATACTCCTGTGGTTCCATTTGTGTATCTCTTATTATAGTTACCACTCCAGATAATAATTTTTACATGTATTTCCCAGACAAACTGAACTTTGAGAAAGGCAAAGGCTGCGTCTTTTCTGTGTGTGGCTTTGTCCATCACTCATGCTAGGGTTTCTTGGTGCTTGACTTAATTAGGACTCCATAAACCAAGGCTACAGATACTGCTTCAGGCCTCAGAATGGCTCACTTTTTAGTATTTGTGGTAACAGTTAAGAAACTATAAAAACAAAAAAATTACCTTGATGTTACAAATTTCTATCTTGAGGGGAGAAAATAATTCAATTATTTCTGAAAAATTTTTCTTTATTTATGTATGTATGTATTTATGTATAGGCAGGGTCTCACTTTTTCACGGAGGCTGGAGGACAGTGGTATGATCATAACTCACTGCAGCCATGGACTCCTGGGCTCAACCAATCCTCCCATCTCAATCTCCCAAGTAGCTAGAACTGCAGACACACACCGTCATGCTTGACTAATTTTTAAATTGTTTGTAGAGATAGGTGTCTCACTATGTGGCCCAAGCTGATCTCAAACTCCTGGTCTCAAGCAGTTCTCCTACCTCAGCCTCCTACAGTGCTGGGATTAGAAGCATGAGACATCACGCCCAGCTAAGAGTTCAGTTCTTTTGAAAAATGCAGAAAATCTTCTATATTGCAGTAGTAACTTTGGAAGATTTTATGGTCCGTTTCCATGGAGTTGTAGGCATCCAAGGTAATAGTTCTAGAGTATTAGAGCACATTAGCTTCTGTTTCTGAGTTAGATTCAATCAGTACTTCTCAACTTGGACTTTACTTTTTTTTTTTTTGAGATGGAGTCTCACTCTGTTGCCCAGGTTAGAGTGCAATGGCGCGATCTCGGCTCACTGCCAGCTCCACCTCCCGGGTTCATGCCATTCTCCTGCCTCAGCCTCCTGAGTAGCTGGGACTACAGGCGCCTGCCACCACACCCAGCTAATTTTTTTTTGTATTTTTAGTAGACATGGGGTTTCACCATGTTAGCCAGGATGGTCTTGATCTCCTGACCTTGTGATCTGCCTACCTCGGCCTCCCAAAGTGCTGGGATTACAGATGTGAACCACCGCGCCCAGCCTGGACTTTACTTTCTTTAAAGACAAGCAGAATTCAGAGAAATGTTTAAGCAAGAGAGCAAGATGTAATCAGATTTACATTCTAGAGAGCTTGCATAGGTGAGGAAGCAATAGAATGGGGAAAGTTTGTTAGAGCTGAGGGCTCTGGAGGATGCCCTGGGTCCATTCGGCCTTAAGTCCCAGTGACCACGATTGCCATCTGTCGATGTGCATGTTCTGCAATGTTCTTAATTTGTATTTCAAAAACTTGTAAATTAGGAAAACTTCTCTGTTGCAATATTAAGCAGGTGAATACTGAAGTTAGGACAGTAGCATGGACCTTGCATTTAAGGACATTTAAAAGATGGCATTGATATACCTTGACTTCTGGTTGGATGTAGGGTTGAGGGATCAGAAGACATTTTGGAAGATTTCTGGTTTTAGGATGGTGAGATGGCTGGGTGGTGGGGCCTAAAAAGCAAAATAGAATTTATTACTTTTCCATGGAACTTGGCTAGTACTCACGTATACCTTTACTCCCCTATTTGAAGCTTTTCTCTTAATCCCTTATTTTTATGATTTTTTACCAAGGCTGTCACGAATTTAATTTGTAGAACTTGTAAGATTTATGGGTAGAGGAAGTGGAAAATATGAACTGAAACTTTGATAACTGTGATATTATACAAATACAGCTTCTAGAGGGTGTTTTATCTGGAAAGCTTAATAGAAGCATATGTAAATGTATATTGAGCACCACTTATATGACATTAAGGTAATAATCTATGTGAAATCGGCTCCTTCCTGTAGTTAACTAAATTGATTGCAAAAGTTGAGAGTCCTTAAAGCTTTACCAAACCAAGTACTTACTGAGGTAAGAATAATGCTGTCATTAGCCGTAATTGGTGCTTTATAGCCATAATGCATTTGAGCAAATAGAACTGAAGTGTTAGAAAATTGGTCTTGCCCTGCAAGTTAAAAGCATTATTTTCTATCAATCACAGTATAAAGGATATTCTTTTAGAATTATAATTCTCTTGCACAAATAATAATTTACTGACAGTGGAGATCATGGGGAAAAATGAAGTATTAAGCAATGTTATATTGGGAAAGAGCGAAAAAAAAAAATGAGATAGCAGTAAAGCAGTTTATGAAGAGATTTAAAAATTTATGTAGGGGAAGTCCTAGCCAGAGCAATCAGGAAAGGGAAAGAAAGGGCATCCAAATTGGAAAAGAGGAAGTCAAACTCTCTCTGTTTGCTGATTACATGAGCATATACCTAGAAAACTCTAAAGACTCCTAGATCTGATAAACTAAATTCAGTAAAGTCTCAGGTTACAAAATCAGTGCATACAAATGAGCAGCACTGCTATATACCAACAATGGCCAAGCTGAGAATCAAATCAAGCACTCAATCTCTTTCACAATAGCTACAAAAAATTTTAAATACCTAGGAATATACTTAAGGAGGTTAAAAGATCTCTACAAGGAGAAATAAAAAACGCTATTGAAAGAAATTGTGGAAAACACAAACAGATGGAATAGAAAACCAACCCATGCTCATGAATTGAATGACTCAGTATCATGAAAATGACCATAGTGCCCAAAGCAATCTACAGAGTCAATGTACTTCCTATCAGAATACCAACATCATTTGTCACAGAATTAGAAAAAACATTTCTAAAATTCATATGGAACCAAAAAGAGCCTAAATGGCCAAAGTAATTCTAAGCAAAAAGAACAAATCTGAAGGCGTCACATTACCGGACTTCAAATTATACTGCAAGGATATAGTAACCAAAACAGCATAATACTGGTATAAAAGTAGGCACATAGACCAATGGAACAGAAGAGAGAACCTAGAAATAAAACCTAATATTTAAAATCAGCTGATCTTTTACAATGCATACAAAAACATAAATTGGAGAAAGGACACTCTCATAAGTGATGCTGGGAAAATTGGATAGCTACACGAAGAAGAATGAAACTGGATCCCTTTCTCTCACTGTATTGAAAAAAATTAACTCAAGATGGATGAAAGACTTAATGACCTGAAAAATTCTAGAACATAAAAATTCTAGAAAGAAAAACCTAGGAAAAGCACTTCTGGATATTGACCTAGGCAAAGAATTTATGACTAAGACCCCAAAAATAAATGGAACAAAAACAAAAATAAATAAATGGAACCCAATTAAACTAAAAAGCTTCTGCACAGTAAAAGAAATAATGATCAGAATTGACAGATAACCTATGGAGTGCGAAAAAATATTTGCAAATTATGCATCTGACAAAATGACTAATATTCAGAATTGATAAGGAACTGTGAGCAAGGAAAAAAAAACAGGTGATCTCATTAAAAAGTGGGCAAATGGCATGAATAGACATTTCTCAAAAGAATTGATATAAATGGCTGAGAAACATGAAAAAAATGTACAACACATCTATTCAGGCAAATGCAAATTAAAACCACAATGAGATACCACCTTACCCCAACCAGAATGGCTATTATTAAAAATAAAAATAAAAAAATAGATGTTGGCATGGATGTAGTGAAGAAGAAATATTTATAGACTGCAGGTGGGAATGTAAATTAGTACAATCTCTATAGAAAACAGTTTGGAGATTTTTCAAAGGCATAAAAGCAGACCTACCATTCGATCCAATAATCTCACTGTTGGGTCACTACCCAAAGGAAAAAAGTCATTATATCAAAAAGACCTGCATATGTATATTTTTTGCAGCACATTTCACGACTGCAAAGATACAGAATCAACCAAAGTCCCCATCAACAGACAAGTGGATAAGGAAAATACAATATATATCACCATCAGCCATAAAAATGAATGAAATAATGGCTTTTACAGCAAGTTGTATGGAACCAGAGGCCATTTTTCTAAGTGACATGACTCAGGAATCAAAAATCTGATACCACATGTTCTATTTGATAAGTGGGAGCTAAGCTATGGGTATGCACAGGCATAGAGAGTTGGTATAATGGACACTGGAGACTCAGAAGAGGAGAGGGTGGGAGTGGGGTGATGAAGGATGAAAAACTACCTGTTGGGTAGAGTGTACACTACTCAGTGACAGGTGCACTAAAATTCTAGAGGTCACCACTATATTATTGATCCATGTAATCAAAAACCACTTGTACCTCTAAAGCTACTGAGGGAAACACACACACACACACACACACACACACACACACACACGTAGGAAAGAGTGATTATTTTGTATGTTTGGGTTGTTCAACAATTTGAGATTTGGGAAAGCTCACACTGTAATCAAACCCCCTGTGTAATGACGAACTATAAGAATGATGTCATCTGTGTTTGTGAAAACTTGGTGATCTGTCCAAGACAGAAAATCTGGAATTCTACTTTTTTGTCAGTCTTGCATTCTGTACTGTCCCCAAGGATACATGCTGGAAGAGACTTTCCAGTACAGCAATCTGGACAAGTATCTTACCAAGTTTTCTTTGTCTCAGAGGTAAATCAGAAGAAAAGTTATTTTGCTTTCCTCTGCTCTTAGCAGAAGATTCCAGTATTCATTACTGGCAGGAGATTGAGACTACATATTTCATTTTCCCCATACATTGGAGAGTGTGTGTTTTACCCATACTGTAAACACCCACAAATAGACCTTAGTTTATCACACATTGTGCTTATACAAAGGAGTTAGTATTTATTAAATGTCTCTTCTGTGCTACTCACTGTACATGACTCTTAAAATCTTTTAATTTTCATAACTCTACCAATTTAATATTGTTATCCCCACTGAAAACCCAAGGCTCAGAGAAGTTGCGTGACTTGCTGAAAGACAGCTAGTAAGTGAAACGCTGGTGTTTGACTTCCTGTCTCAACCTTTCCACTACACTGTATCTCCTCCTCCAAGCTGCAATAATGATCTGGCTCTTCAACAGAATCGTGAAGCTGGAAAAATAGCCTGTTATCTTTGCCTGTCCTGTGTCATAGGTCACTTTCATCTGAGGTACCCAGTGACGTTTTCTGTTTAGAGTAGTTCCCTGGTAGTTCTGAATGTCTGGTTTTTATCTAATTTCTCTTTGTTCTGTAGCTGAGGACCTTCTCCTTGCATTGTTTCCACCTTGTGTTTTGTCCATTTGTTGTGGTTGACATAAGCATTTAGTATAAACTTAATATCTACTCATAGATTGGTGAAGACCCAGTGAGTTAATTCATGTGAAGCATTTTTAGCAGAATCTGACACATAGGAAGACTCAGTATTGACAACAGAAAGTCATGAGAGACTCTTCAGGACAGAACAGTAGTTCAGGGCTCAAACTCTGGAGACAGACGTTCTAAGTACAAGTCTGGATTCTGCCTCTTACTCAGTGATTTTGGATATGTTTCTCAACCTCTCTGTGCTAATACCTACCTCATAGGATTGTTGCAAAGATTAGAGGAAGTGATAAATGCATTGTTTAGAGCTTGGCACATAGTAAGCACTTTATAGAAGTGTTTGCTGTTGTCGTAGTCATCGTCATCATCATCATCATCATTTATTGCAGGCTTACTGTGTGCCAGGCACTATGCTGTTGCAGTTACAGTTTGCAAACATTATCTAACTTAATCATTATCCAGGTTGCTACTATTTGGATACCAACTTTACAAGGGAGAGAGTGGCTCAATAACTTGATCTGAGATCACACAGCTATAAAGCCTCAGAGTAGAGATTCAAACCCAAGCAGTCTGACTACGGATCCTGGTCTGTTAGCTAGTTTGTCATATTGTGGGGCATTGCACAATGCCCTGAGCATCAGAAACTGGATTCCCAGCCCTAACTGGCCATGAACTACATTGCCTTTCTCTTCTGGAACCCAGGATAGCACTAAATGCATTGGACTAGATGTCATCTCGGGTATCTTCCTGTTTGGACACTAATTTTTGTCATTTTGTATTTCCCTAGGCTGTGTGAAGTCTCATTCTAATAGAGAGTTGTTACTTTTGCTAGTGCATTCTACCAGCCCAATCAAAATAACCTGGCCTCAAAGACCTTCCAAAATACTCTAGTATTGATCATGTAGACAATGATTTAGCACAAGTGGTTATTAAGTGGCAAAACTACAAAAGGCTTAGGAGTCATCAATGGATGGCATGATATCTTATCCCGGTACCTGTAAAATTAGATGAAATAGGAACCTTAGGAGTTACCTCATCAGACATCCTTATTCTGCAGATGTTGGAACCAAAGTGGATAGCAAAGTTTTCTGACCGAACTTGAGCACCCCAGCTACTCTGGAAACTTCTCTCAGTAGCAGGGATTATTCTCTATACATTGTTGTAGCCCTGCTCAGTGCCTGCTATTCAGTAGGCTTTCAACATGTGTTAATTGTAGATTGCCTTTTGCAGACCACACATATGAGATAATGGATGTCAAGTATCTGATCATGCTGGTCACATGGTGGGACCTCAATAAATGATAGCTACCTATACCTGTAGTTATATAGATCTCCTGATGTCTATTTTAGTTTCTATTCATTAATATTATAAAATCCAAACCATCGTCACTTGTGATCATGTCAGAAATGAATTTCTTTCATAAAACTCATACAAGACTAACTTTATAATGTTTTCATATGATGCACATAAAAACCCTATGAGGTAAGTGCCGTTGTTACCCACACTTGACAGAGGAGGAAGCAGAGGCTCCGAGAAGTACAGTAACTTGCCCAAGGTCACACAGTCAGTGAATGATGAAACTGGGGTGGATTTCAGGGAGTCTGGCTCTAGAGTCACTGCTCTTCTTCAGTACACAATGCTGCCCATTTTTCAAGGGCTATTTTTCATGAAGACAAATTGAATTTGTTCAGTGGAATGTCTAAAACATGATTTATTTACCCTGAAGTAAGATAAAGATCCACTGAGGGTCAGAGGAAGGCATTCTAATGCTTGTAAATTGGACACATTGTAAAACAGTAAAAGCCAGAGAGAATGGCCAGCGTGTTCCGTAACTCAGGACGCTGACACATCATCTGTTTTGGGAAAGCTCATGGAACCGACCCAGTCTTACCCAAGTTAAGGTGAGTGAGGATGCCTATAAAGTACATGGTAGACACTTAGAATATGTTTATTGAATAAATGAAAGGGAGAAAATTTTGAATAGGCAGTCACTTTAAATTAAAATGTATAAACATGGGTTAATAGAGCTTTATATGACTTCTAAAATGAAGTATTAGTTGATTTATTAAGGTAGACAGATCATAAATGAGATGAGTGCTTGAATTTGATTATGAAAAGTTTTTTTAATACAGACACTCCCTCTGTGTATCAACTACCTGCTACATTTTAATTACATGGGAAAGGAAGGGTAATGATGGAGTGTGAAATAGATTAAAGGCAGGAGACTTCATCCTAGTTAATATACAGATTTGCTCAGTAAATGAGTGAAAGTGATATTATTGGCTTTAGTTATACTTTTCATTTAACACTGTTAATATATTGTGAGTGCGAGTAGCATCCACTTCAGAGCAGTGCCAGCTTAGCAATTGGGGACTTGGAAGTGCTTCCTATACTGAGAAAATCATGCTTCCATCTCTCAGTGCTTTGACTCTGTGGTCACTTTTAATCCATTAGCTCAATCCATCCATATGAAAAATTGCCAAAATGTTTTTTAAAAACACCATAAAAATTGTAATGCAGAAAAACAAAAAACAAACATTTATTTTTATTCCGTGGTCAGTCCTAGGATATGGCTCTCCAATGTCCTATTTGGTTTGAAACTTTCTGTGTTTTATACCTTTGTGAGAATGTAAAGCATCAAGGATGATTTGGGTATCATAATTACTGCAAATAACATGAATCAAAACTGCTATAAAGTTGTACAATCTATTGGGCATATTTGCTTCAATTGAATCAGTATTTCTTAAGCACACAGTTGAGTATACTATGCTTTGTGTAGGAACTACAGATTATAATAAAACAATCCTATACTTTAAGTACTCATAATGTACTAGGGAAGAAAACACATATATAATTTTAATACTTTCTACAAATTACATATTTTAAAGAAGTATCAAAATTGTGCAAAGAATAAATTAGCTAAAGTTAGAGGACACTGAAAGACTTCTTGAGGTGTGTCTTCAAGGATGAATAAGGCCTTTTGTATGGTGGTGAAATCAGAGAAAGCAGTGTGATTATAGTCTGGAAGCTGGTAAGTTAAACTTGATTGGGGAGCCTCAGGCATAATGGTTTTAGTATTGAGAGCTTAGGCCACTGGAGTGGAAAGAGGGGATGGGGAAAGATGAGAATAGGAGCTGACACGAGTAAAGTCAAACAGCCTGCGAATTGTAGACTTTGGAGAGGTCAAACTGAAAAGCTTGAATTCCGATTATAAAGAAATTACTGTGTAACTTTATCCTATTATTTGGACAATATTCATGACCTTTTCCACTTACAAGAGTTTTCATACAACCAAAGTTATTTTTATGTCCTAGAATTGAGAGGAACAATGTTAGAAAATCTCCCAGGAAATATTTTTTGTCTCTGTATATCATACATAGCCATTCACACCTGGAAATTTTAGTTCTTACTGGTCATGTTGCTTTGACCTCTGAATAACTCTCAGAAATCTGAAGTTGTGGCCACATCGCAGGGATCTGTTCATGCTGACTGAGTTACTTAGCAATCATAAAGGAGAAGTAGCAAATCCCAAGGGCATACTGCCACTGAGAACTTGCAGGTCAGTCCTTCCATGGTAGACAGGGGTGGGGTTAGATGATTCAAACTATAGAAAGAACTAGTAAATATGAGGTGGTTTCCCATCAGTTGGTTTGCCTGAGAATCATTAGTTAGGATTTCTAGGCTCAGAGTTGTTTGTAAATAGTCTTTCTAGAATGGCATTGTCCACTAAGGATTTAAAATTAACATTAAAGACATCTATTTAGTCACACTAGCCACATCACAATGTTCAACAGCTACACATGGCTAGTAGCTGCCGTCTTAGAACAGATACAGATCATTTCTATCATCACAGGAAGTCCTTTGTTTGAAAACTGGTCCAAAATCTACTGTTCTACTTCTTAGATACATCTTGGATGGCATGGTAAGGCCTTTGAACCAAAAAGTTCTTTGTTCCTAACCATACAACAATTTTTGCCTTTCCTTCCTGTGCCCCAGGCACTTTCCAAGACCTAGAGCCATGGGATTAAGGTAGGAAAACAAACCAAAACCATTTTAATATAAAAAGGAGAAGAAATTTTCTCATAATCTAATTAACAGCCAGTATAACGGCTATGTTTTTAAATCAGCTTTGTACCTTTTCGATGCATTCATTCTGTCTCCTTTCTTCCTTTCAATATTCTTAATTGGAAAGGTCATGAGACTGTGCTAGATTTTTCATCTTGCCTATGAGGAGCAAGGTGGACTTTTGTTGGGTGAAGAGCTGTGTTGAGGAAGGAGTTGCAGAGACTGTTTCTGAGCCATACTCTCCCAACTTGTAAAATATACAGTTGGATCAGATGATATATAAGGTCCAACACCCTTAAATAATTTTTGTTTTTCTGTGAGACAGTGTCTGACTATGTTGCCCAGGCTGGAGTGCAGTGGCGTGATCCCAGCTCACTCCAACCTCTGCCTCCCAGGTTCAAGCAATTGTTGTGCCTCAGCCTCCTGAGTAGCTGGGATTATAGGCGTGTGCCACCACGCCTGGCTAATTTTTGTGTTTTTAATAGAGATGGGGTGTCGCCATGTTGGCCAGGCTGGTCTTGAATTCCTGACCTCAAGTGATTTGCCTGCCTTGGCCTCACATAATTTCTGTGTGTGATCACTGGGTCCTCCATATTCCCTGACCCAGAGTGAGAAAGATGGACGTCTTTTTACCTCTAGAAGTGTGAGGGTGTGGTGTGTATGTTTGCTCACTCTGTATCTGCTTAGCCAAAGATCCAATATATTAAGTGCCAGGGAGTATATCTTATATGCCTTTTTACATTTCTAATCTTCATTCACTTAATTATTTAATGAATAATTGGTCTGATTATCTATTGCTACACAACAAACTCCCCCAAAACTTAGTGGCTTAATACAACAGCAATACTTTATTTTGCTCATGATTCTGCAGCTTGGGCAGAGCTCAGGGGAGATGGCTTGTCTCTTTTCCCTGATGTCTAGCACCCTGACTGGGAGACTCAAAGGCTTAGGGTATCTCAACAGCTGGCACTGGAATCATCTCCAGGTGTGTTTACTTACATGTGTGGGTGGTTGATGCTAACTGTCAGCTGGGACCTCAGCTGGCCAGAACACCTACACACAGCTGTTTCCTATGGGCTAACTTGGGCTTGCCCTTAACATGGTAGCCAAACTCTAGAATATGTGTTCCATTTAAAGAAGATGGAAGTGCACAGCATTGTTATGACCCAGACTCAGAAGTCAGATAGCATCACTTCCACTCTACTCTGTTGTAGGCAGACACAAAGTCCTGCCTAGATTCAAGCAGTGGGCACATGGGCTCCACTTCTTCATGGGGGAATTGCAAAGTTCTAGAGGAGTATATGGAATGGGAGATTGTAGTGGATTGAATAGTGGCCCTCCCACATTATGTGCTCCTAATCCTCAGTACCTGTGAATGTTACCTTATTTGGAAAAAGGGTTTCATCTAAATTAAGGATCATGAGATGAGGAGATAATTCCTGGGTTACCCAGGTGAGCCTTCAATTCAATGACAAGTGTCCTTATAATGATGAGGCAGAGGAAAATTTGACACAGAAGAGGAGGAGGCAATATTATCAGAGAAGCAGAGGTTGGCGTGATGGGGCCACCAATTAAGGAATGTTGATAGCCACTAGAATTGAGAAGAGACAAGGGATAAATTTTCATCAAGAGCCTCTAGAGGGCTTGGAATTCTGGCTTCTAGAACTTTGAGAAAATTTATATTGTTTTAAGCTAAGAGTTTTATGGTAATTTGTCATGGTAGCCACAGGAAACTGATACCGAGATACTGCTATGGCCCTTTTAGGAAAAGTACAATCTGGTGCAACAGTACCACCACCATCAACGCTATTAAGCATGCAAACACCACACCTTGCAGTGAACATTGTTTGGACAATGTCAAGTGCCTGGCTTTGTAATCTCTTATTCCTCACAATGACCCTGTGAAGGGGACTATTATCTCCTCTTTCTATGTAAAGAAACTGAAGCACAGAAGGCTTAATTCACCTGTCCAACCTTTTTATCTAGTGGGCAGCCAGGTCAGTATATAGACCAAGATATTTCTAACTTCAAAGCTTATGCTTTTAACTTTCTCTGAAAACATTTACTGTCAAAAAGGTAAATGAATGTCTCATAAACAGTAATGAATTTACTTGCATAATGTTCAGTGGCAATGATGGTCATTGTAGAGCTAGGAAGAGTGAGGAATGGACATTTTAAAACAACTTCAGTATTGGCTCAGCCATTGATGACTCAAGCGCTTTTATCCTCATGAGTAATTGTAAGGGGTCATACTAATGACATAGCTCATGCCTATGTTAGAAGAATCAAAATTGTGTTGCTTTTGAGTTACCTTTGTGCTTCACTTATATGTATTTCACAGTTACATGTAAACTGCTTGTTGCTCTGGTAAATAAAGTTAAAGAACAGGAAAACAGTTCTCAGTAGGAGGGCAGCCTTTCCATTTGTCGGAGAATCCTCACTGAATGCTTGTGTAGATAAAAATTACACATTTTGACCGGCTTTTAATTACCAGCCAGCTTTATTAAGTGGAGTACTTCCTAGGTCTCATGCCTAACATGTACTATGGTCAACCCCCCAACTTTAGAATAAATAAGAATGAGCAACGGATGGCAGAACTCAGCAACATTGACTTTCTGCAGAATCAGGCAAGTCACTGAGCCAACGTCCATGAGGTATAGGGTTAAAGACTCAGTACATTCTGGTCCCTTAGCTAATCATTCAGTTTGGGTTGGTCAATGTCTAGGAGTTTTGACCATTATTACACGGGGCTGTCATCTGCCATGTTAGGTAACCATGTTTTCTCTCTTTCTCTCATAATCTCTTAATTACATGATAAAATAGGAAGTATTGTCCCTAAAACCCAAAGATAGAGGAAAATTATCATTTGGGTCACTCAATCACTCACTGGATTAAATCAGCTTTGTGCCATACATAGTTGCTTGCCATTTAATAAATGAATGCTTTATAGTTCACATAAGCAATTTCAGGTAGTCTGAACTGAAACCTGCATTGCAATTCTTGGCAGGGAGGAGAGAGCAGAAATAATTTGTGTCTTGTTCATTCACCAGTGGAAAGCCTTGTGCTTCTGACTTATTTCCTAGTCTCAATTAAGTGAATGGTTTCTATTGGAAATCCTCACCTCTTCAAGTCAATTATTACCATAATTATGATGTATTGACAGCCTTATGAATGAGAAACAGTAGTTTCATTCAACACATAATTGTTGAGTTCCTACAGTAGGCCAAGGACTATACTAAGTGCTTGAGATATGAGAGTGAAGAAGAGCAAATGCCGTTCCTCCCTCATGGAGCTATCTGTCTAATGGAGGAGGGATTGGAATTACTAACACAATCAAATAAATGTAAAAGAAGAGTCAGGATAAGTGGATGGTGTAAAGAAGGCAGGAAGGGGTGATTTGGCATAATTGAAGAGGGGCTTTCAAGTCAAGATGATTGCACAGATGTTAAAAATGGAAACTGAACAAAGGAAGCCAAAGTAAAACGAAGAAATGGCCATCTAGTAATGTTGTATATGTATCTGCAGAAAATCTGGTGTTTCCTCTAGGAGAGGAGTTGACTGGTGCTGGTGGTGGGTGGGGAGACAGGTGGGAGAGGGGTGGAAGGCAACTTTTCCGTGCTACCTTATGCTGTTGAACATTTGGTGAGGAGAATGCACTTATGTAACACTTGTGGGCTTCAAGAAAAATTTAAAATAAGAAGCTAACAGGGAAGAGAAAAGAATCATAAATAGAAGTAGGGACAAGTCATGGCAGTTGCTTTCTTAAGGACTATTTGGCTACCTTGTTGGTATAATTGGGGACCTCACCTGTGAGGATAGAATCAGACTATAATTACCCATACTGAATACAAATACTTTATGCGTTATGAAAAGGAAACTGGTTTATAACAAGTCTTTTGCTTTCTTCTTTGGAGCTGGTTTATAACAACTCTTTTGCTATCTTCATTGGTTCAAAACAGTATCTGGCCACTTACAGGTACATCAACATTGACCTCAGGATTCACAGGTTGATTATTGTCATTAGTTAATAGGATAACATGAATTAAGGGTTTATTCTGTGCCAGGTATGATACTGAACATGTAACATAGGACATATTATCTCATCTCTGTAACAGTCCTAGAAGATGAGTCCTATAATTACCCCCCTTTTCCCAGCGATGAGGAAATTGAGGCTTAGAGAAGAGATCAAGTCACTTTCCTAAGATTGCAGTAAGTCACAGAGCTGGGATATAAAGCCAGCCTAGACCTAGAATTCCTAACAGCTGTTGCACACATCCTCCCTGATGCTCTGCAGTCGGAGAAGATACTGTCTTCATTCCTCAGAGCTCTTAGTTTCTACGCTTATGGTGTTATTAAGATGAGTCAGCAGCAGGGCACATGAAGAATGCTGATGGTCTCCAGTATCCCTAAGATGCACTCATTTCTGGAACTTTCTTAATGCACACATATGAAGATGAATACTTATTCACAGCTGGTGCTATACCTCCTATACAGCTTACTGAGAAATTGTTTTCTCTTTGTGTTTTCTAATGGACCTTATTGATTCTTTTCTGTCATATTGTACGAATCACCTATCGAACTTAGAAAGGTTAAGAGGCCTCACAACTGGTAGACTTAATTATGCTGGAGCAAATCCTCTCAGTTCAGACTTCTCAAATTCTTGGTTCATTTTCCATTTGACTCTTATTGTCCAGGGTTGCCCTGATTCCACAGTGCAAAGTGATAGTGACAGGAGGCAGCCAAATGTCCAGGCAGACGGGGGTGGGTCCCCAGTGAAACCCCACCTCCAAGCTGAAGACAGTTTAAAGCCTGAAAGTGAAGCTACAACTCAAATTCTCAGATCAAATTGAGAACTTGTCTTCCCTTTTGGTGTGTTTTCCTCTGATTGATCCCTACCCTTCACCTATTTTACGTACACTTACCCTTTCCTAATTGGTTTTTGTTTGTTTGTTTGTTTGTTTTTTGACAAAGTCTTCCTCTTGTCACCCAGGCTGGAGTGCAATCATGTGATCTTGGCTCACTGCAACCTCCGCCTCCATGGTTCAAGTAATTTTCCTGCCTCAGCCTCCCAAGTAACTGGGATTACAGATACCTGCCACCATGCCCAGCTAATTTTTGTATTTTTAGTAGAGATGGGGTTTCACCATGTTGGCCAGGCTGGTCTCAAACTCCTGACCTCAAGCAATCTGCCTGCCTTGGCCTCCCAAAGTGCTGGAATTACAGACCTAATTGGTTTTTTATCCTGTTGTGTCCACTTTTGAGTGCTGTCTTCACTTTAGCCTTTATTGCATACTCACAACCCAATAAGCACACACTTCCCATCCTGTGCCTATAAACACTCCAGACTGAGTCGGTAGAGGGAGAGATGGCCAGACTTTGAGGAGGTGACTGGACTTTGGAGAAGAAATAGCCAGACTGTGAAAGAGACAGCCTGACTTTGGGGGAAGACGACTCACCCTTCCCATCCCTTCTCCAGCTCCCCTTTCTGCTGAGAGACATTTTCATCACTTAATGCAAATCTCAGCCTTCACCATCCTTCAGTTGTCTGCATGACCTCATTCTACTTGGATGCCAGACAAGGGCTTGGGGCCCACCAAGAGTGGGTACCCAGAAAGGTGGTCACACTGGAACTTTGATCTCACCAATAGAGGGCAACTGCCCCACGTGATGAGGCAAGGGGCCAGTTGAGCTGCTAACACACTGCCATCCAGAGATGGCAGAACCAAAAGAGCACTGTAATGCTTCGGGATCATGGGCACCATAACCTGGGTGCTGCTGCAGGCCCCACATGGAGCTTGCTCCTGCTGGTGCCTGGAGTGCCCAACAAGAGCCTGTACTTGCTTGTTCATGTACTCCCTCCTGCAAGGGGTTGAGCATGGCAGGCAGGCCAAGTAAATAGGGCACCCCTGTTGCAAGTTCAGCAAAGGGGCCAAGAAAAATCCTGCATTAAAAGGATGCTTCAGAAAAATCCTGATGTGCCAGACAAATGTGATTTTAGGAGAGAAGCAGTGCAATTTAGCAGGTTTTGAAGAAGACAGACCTGGAAGCCTCTGCTCTGTTACTGATGACCTAGATAATATTGGCAAAGTACCTAACCTTCTCTGAGCCTTCCTTTACTCATTTGTGCAAGCGAGATTAACAATACTTGTGTTGAAGAGTTGCAATAAAGATTAGAGATAACCAGAAAGTAAAGTATGGTAGACACCCAGTGCTAGCTGTTATCCCTGTCAACTTAAAACATTTGGAGAATTGTCTTACAAAGAGGAAAATAAGATTCAGTTGCTAAAATTCAGCACACAGTCATAAGCCCATGTTTAAAGGAATGACTAATAGAGTCTTAAAAGCATATGTAACTTGGGTGTTGCTGAAAATCATCATTACTGTAAGAAATATAGTGACTCAAATATTTTATATGTACACATTATTGCTGATTCAACTTAAAATAGGACTCTGTGAAATACAGTAAACTATAGCTATTCTGGTGGAAGAGCTGGCCTATAAAGAGGTAAACTAAAATAATTATTGGTTGTGATGTGTCCTCTGAAGTCTACAGAGAGAGATGATAATGTGAAATTGCACCTGGATTACTTTGGACATGGATCAGCATTTGCCTCTCTGGAAAGGCAAATTTTAGTAGAAGCCTAAAGGAATGATAATGAGACAGTCATGGGAAGAGCTGGGCAAGATTTTAGGCAGAAGGAGAAGGAAGTTCAAAAGCCCTGATAGAGAGAGGGCTTGGAGTAGGCAGTCTATGTGTAGTGGCAAGAAAAGGGAGTTGCCATTCAGATAGTCTCCACTGTAGGAACACACACCCTAAGTAGGAGCCAATTGAGGAAGCAACACACATGTACTTGAGTCTCCACACTGCACTATGTCATTCATGAGAGGCATTCTGACCTTTTTTGACTTATTTCTGATTTGTATGGTGTGATGTTTACATCAAGTGGTTCAACATCCCTGCCTTCATGGAAACCCTCTTTAAGGCCAATATTCCAATTTGTCAATAAAGATTGAGTGTTCAAATGGTTTAGAAATAGCATTTGAGGCTGGGCACAGTGACTCATGCCTGTAATGCCAGCATTTTGGGAGGCCCAGGTGGGCAGATCATGAGGTCAAGAGATTGAAACCATCCTGGTCAACATGGTGAAACCCCATCTCTATTAAAAATACAAAAATTAGCTGGGAGTAGTGGCGTGCATCTGTAGTCCCAGCTACTCGAGAGGCTGAGGCAGAAGAATCACTTGAACCCAGGAGGCAGAGGTTGCAGTGAGCCGAGATCGAGCCACTGCATTCCAGTCTGGTGACAAAGTGAGACTACATCTCAAAACCAACAAGCAAACAACAACAACAACAACAACAAAAATTAAAAAAAAAAACAGAAATAGCACTTGATAGCATAATTACTGTGAACTTAGTGGCTAGCCTCTGGGATGGACCACTGTAGAGAACTTTCCCAATAAGGGATACTTGGGAGCAATTCATGAAATAAATTCTATTTGCTTTATTCAGAGTCCACAGCAACCTTCAAACATTGTAAATGGGCTCCACTATCTAATCAGAGAATTATAGCAATATATTAATTGCCATTTCTGATTATTTGCATTTAATTAAGGGGTACTCTTGAGAAAATGAAGGACGGCATAACCTCAAAATATGGCTTTACATCTTGGATAATTGACTATAATTTCTGTCTTTGCAGGTTTCCCTAAATTGTTTTTCTCCAGATGGTTTCTAAAATCTATGAGTTTACCTTTTTTTTTTTTTAATGGGTGAGTAGGGTTTTCTGATAAATGCTTATATGGTTTAGTTTTTGCAGCTAAATTAAAGCTTAATTAGTCAAAAATCCAGATCTGTGATGTGTTTATGAAGTTTATACAAGCATAATTAATTTCAGTTAATTGCACAAATAGCTTTCTGTGTAAACAATAACCTCTTCACTACTGACCTCTAAATGTCAGATTTCAGTTTATCTACATTTCTAGCCTTCCATGGTAACTCACATATTTCTAAAAGTATTATTCTTTCCCTTGATTTATGACTTTTATTAAGGGAGTCAGTGATTACCCCTGCTACCCACATTTCATGTTTTGAAAATGTAGTGAAAAAAAGTATAACATTGCTTTTGTTTTGATGGAAGCAGAAAAATAATTTAAAATATGATTTTGGTATGTTCTCCTAAGTTTATTTCTTCTCATAATGTTACCTAGGTTTTTTTAGTTTATTTGAACGACAGCTGAAATTACATTGTTCAGCTAAATGTCAAAAAGAATAGCTATTATTTTTTAAATATCCTGATTGTTTCTAGGATTTCTGTTCCTGAGAAGAATAACATTACTGTAAACTGAGCCAGATTCTCTTGCTGTATAAGCTGTTGCCTTTGCAGAGAAATTTACAAAGCCATGCTTAATTCTAAGAAATTATTCTCTGTAAGCATGCCTTCACTTTTGATTGACAATTAAATTTTCTTATTAGTTCCCTTATTTCCCTAATAAATCTTACATATAGATTGAAATTGATGAATCTTGTCTTTTTCCATCCTCCTTGCTCAAGGGAAAGGGGATGTCATCACTTCAGGAGCTCTTTCAGAAGACCCAGAAATGTCTTTCACAGGAGCACACAGAAAAACTCACTACCTGTCACATTGGCCTGACTGGAGTCACAATTCCAGGTCTGGATCAATAACTGTACCCAGGGAATGTGATTATGATCATTGGCTTGGTGGTCTCAGTCACAAATCCCACACCTAATACCCAAGGCCTCTGGGCTGTGCAGGGAGGTATGTGCAGCAGAGTGAAAATGAGTCATTGCAAATGAAAGAGGAGGGGATGCTGGGAAAGCAATCACAGATCTATCTCTCAGAACTGAATGTACTGAGTTACGCTGGTATTATGACAGCAGAAGTCTGGGGGAACCTCTTGACTTTAAAGCGACTTTTGCCTCAAAATGGTCAGTATATGTGAATTTAGAATCTGTGAAGTGTTCTTCCTCACTATATCTCTCCAAGGTTCATTAACAATCAGTCTTACAGAACCAATTCAAAAGGACCATGTTTTTAGTGCCTATCTTATTATTAGCTTCAGGGCTACATTTTTAAAAATGCATAGTGAAATCCATGAAATACTTAGCAAGAATACTTTGCAAATTTGGCTTTGGGGGCAGTGCATGGGTTATAGGCAGAAGGAAAAATATCTGACAGTTGCATAAATTGAAAAACCCTTAGTCCATTTCTAGGCTGCAGCTACCTATAAGCAGTTGAAAAAGGAGAAATCCAGTATGTGTGTGACTTTCAAAGATTCTTAATGGTTCAATACCCTTTTAGTTTCGTACACAGACTGTAAGAAGGTCATTTTTCCCTATGTGTATGAAGTTGGCCTCCCTCCCTTTGTGGGGTTTTTGCTCATTTCAGAGGATAAGAAATGAGGACTGGCTATTGTTAGTGACAGGACAGTGCTTTAAGAATAATGAGAGTCACTCCTCCTTTTCCCTAAAGATTGGTGAGGCAAAAGTACACACTGGCTTGGAAACTTTTTCTAAATAAGTATCTTTACTATTTTATCTCCAGAACTGTAGAGAGCTTCCTTAGGACGTTTGAATTATGGCATGGGCTTTTTCACAAGCTATGAGACCTTGGGCATACTACCTGTTGCCTCTGGGCATCATGATGCATGTTGGTAAAACAGAGAGTTGCAAGAGCATACTCAGATAGCTTTTATCTCTAACATTGTACACTTCTACAATGGAGAGAAGTTTAAAAAGGGACTTTTGATTTAAAAATGGCAGCCTAAAAATGTGCAACTCAATTTAAAAATGGGCAAGACTTGAATAGACATTTCTCTAAGATGTACAAATGGTCATCAAGCACGTACAAAGATGCTGGAAATCATAGTCATTACAGACATGCAAATAAAAAACACAGTGACTTACCGCTTCACATACACATCCTCACACTCTCTTTACATACTAAAATGACTGAAGATGAAATAGAATGAGGAATTATCTATTATAAAATACTAGAAATTGCAATCAATCTTTTCCCAGACTCTGGGAGGGGTCTTCGTGAACCTTCAAGGTTTAGGAAACTACATTAATGGACACAGTTAAAGATAGTATATGATATGCTTTCAGAAACGGGTCATTTCCTTCCCTGACCAGGAGTTCTTTAGGAGAGGCTTTATCTTCTGACCTGTATTTGTACCCTGGATGCAAAAATCCAGTGTCAGTAGCAACTGGGAAGATGAGCATTTTCTCTTCTTTCTGCATGGATGTTGTTTTTGAGTCCATCTGCACTTCAGTTTTCTTTCCCCTAAAGGAATACACATACATATGCATACATATATGTAGACACATACATATACACATATATACACGAAAATATTTGTGTATCTGTGTATGCATAAATATGCCTATAAATATGGACATGTATGTGTGTATGTATACATACCTATATACAATATATACGTGTATATATACATACCTATTTACATGTATTTATACATATTGCATGTGTATATGCATGTATACATACAGTAAATATATACACATATATTTAAATGTACATGTAAGTATATGTATGTATATGTATACATTCATATATACATATACACATACACATGTGTATACATATACATATGTATATACATGTAAATGTGTAGATATGTGTGCATAAATATGTACCTTTTATACATAAGGTTCTGTAAGCAAGAGAAAGTACAAGAAGACATGAGTAGCCCTGCAACCTGGAAAATGTTCTTAATAAATTTCATGTGTTCAGAACGTCAAAAGACAAAGGTCTTCCTGACAACCTGAAAGCAACTTTGCAAATGTGAGGGCATTCAGTCAGCGCCCCCATGGGTGAACTGTGCTGCCGAGAGCTGCATCGTACTGGGATAAGTTTTTCCTCCTTGCTGTGTGAAGAGAGGGCATGTGGAGTCTACGGAAAAATACTACCAAGTGAGGAAGAGGAACATCATCCTGAGTACTTGAAGAAAGAGCGCTCTGATGAAAACAATTCACAAATCAGAAGAAAGGTTTAGAAAACTGAGGTCAGGTGGTGGTGGAAAAGGGCAGAGTCGTGATTTCTCCATAGCAAGAGTGGAAATTCGGAAGGACAGATCAGGCATAGACAGAAAGATTTTAAAATCAGGAGAAATCACCCAGGAAACGTACAGGTTCTAAACAGGCAGTAGTCAAATTAAAACCCACTTTGGAATCAGCAAATAATTTGTATTGAGAAAAAGTAAATTAGCTAAGTGAAGAATAAGAGGAGGTGCTTTCCAGAAGAAAAAAGTAAAACTGGTTAAAGAAATACATATGATTACTATGGAGGATGGAGAATGAACTATAGAAATTCCTAAGAACTGTAGAAATTCTTGAGGAGGAGGCTAGAACTGGGGCTAACATAGCAACGATACAACGAAGAACATTCTTCTGAACTGAACCTAGTGTAAGTTTTCATTGAAAGTCAACAAAGTGAATGAAAAGATGACCACACCCAGATACATCCTGGCAAAGCATATGTTACCAGTGTAAAAAAAGAAAAATCTTGCAAACAAAAGTCATGCCTATCAAAGAATTCTCCTTTAGAATAAAGCAGAAAACAATAAAATAGACACTTTTGAAGGGAAAAATGAATTCCAAGAATGTTTTAGTCAGATAAATTGTTCATCTTCTATAAAGAAAACTAAGATGCTTTCTCATGTATTTTAAGTGTCACAAAACAACTTCTACACACTCAGTTTGTGCCAGCCAACTAATAGCTAAATACAGAATAGCCCCAAAATTAGAGAGTTGTGGTATAAAATGACGGGGAGGTAAGCTCTGGAACTATTAACATATGAAAAATTTCTAAACATTTTCTGCAAATTATAAAATGCCAGTTGTAAACTGTTGAGAAAAGGCATAAGATGTTTATCTAAAATTCAGTCTCTAAAATGCCAGATTTACATCCACAAAGGTGAGAAAGGGGTAGAAAGAGGATGCAGGAAAGGGCATGGAGATGTGAATTCTGCAAAATGATGTGTATTGTGTAGGAGCAATTTAAAAACTACCTTTTCAGTCTTTGATAGTAAGTAAAATGTAGATTGAATTAACAAAAAATACCTTTATGTAGACTGAATTTAAAAAAAAAAATACCTTAAGGGGTATATGTTTTCCAAACCTTGAGAGGAAAGGGTAGGAAATTGCTATTCAAAAATAATAGAAAGCACAAAATAGAAGCAAGTTTGATGTGTATTCAGATTCATTTTTTAAAAAGGCTCTATCTAATTATATGTTAATTCTAACATAGAATCAGTCATGTAGTTTTGCAGCATATTGGAACGTACAGAACAACATTTAGGTGTAGATCTTTGACCCTGAAGGGATGTTGACAATCTAGCCATTCCTTCCTATAGTATGGAAGGTCCTCTCTGAATTATTCCATGTGGCAGCCCTGTGGAATGGTCCTAACCACAGCCAGACGGAGAGTTAGCAGAGGCCCAGCTATAGCCCAGCCTCACTGATGATTATGCCTGCTGCTTTCAGTTGTGGTTGTGTTGTAAGCTAGGTGGTTGTTGGAGGTGACATACAAGCTTGGTGACACAGCACGAACATCGTGCCAGGGATAAATTGAATGACTATTTGAGCTAGATTTGACCTTCAGCAATGTTGTGAAATCTGTGCCCTTATGTAGAAACTATTTGTTCATAATTTCTCAGCATTTTCCGTATTTTTTTTCATTGAGGAGCTTCCAAAGCATACTAAAACCTAGCCTAGCCTTTACCTTTCCAAAAACTGGAGTGCTTATTCAGTATCTTTAACATAAACAGTCTGTGCTTGCTTTTTATTATTATTATTATTTCTATTTTTTTATTTTATTTTTTATTTTTTGAAGTGGAATCTTACTCTGTCACCCAAGCTGGAGTGCAGTGGCCCGATGTTGACTCACTGCAACCTCTGCCTCCTGGGTTCAAGCAATTCTCTGCCTTAGCCTCCCAAGTAGCTGGGATTACAGGTGCCTACCACCATACCCAGCTAATTTTTTTGTATTTTTAGTAGAGACCAGGTTTCACCATCTTGGCCAGGCTCATCTTAAACTCCTGACCTCGTGATCCACCCACCTCGGCCTCCCAAAGTGCTGGTATCACAGGCGTGAGCCACTGTGCCAGGCCTGTACTCATGCTTTTTAGCATATTATTGTGGTTATTATATTCTACCTCATGACATGAAATATCTCTTCCAGAAGAAGCCTCTACCCTAGGAAGCAAGAAGACAGGATTTGTTGTTGTTGTTGTTGTTACTTGCAGTACATTTCTTATTCTGTCAAGGCTTCTGTAGCTTCATTTTTTTTTAATGGCAGTACTTCTGGACCATGGACCAGTACTGGCTAGCAAAGCTTCATCTGTATTTATAGCCACTCTCCATCACTTGCATTACCACCTGAGCTCCACCTCCTGTCAAATCTGTAGTAGCATTAGATTCTCATAGGAGCACAAACGCTATTGTGAACTGCATACATGAGGGATCTAGGTTGTGCATACCTTATGAGAATCTAATGCCTGATGATCTGTCACTGTCTCTCATCACCCCCCGATGGGACTGTCTAGTGGCAGGAAAACAAGCTCAGGGCTCCCACTGATTCTACATCATGCCGAGTTGTATAACTATTTCATTATATATTATGATGTAATAATAATAGAAAAAATAGTGCACAATAAATGTAATGCACTTGAATCATCCTGAAAACATCCCCCGCAAAACTAGTCCCTCGTACCAGAAAGGGTGGGGACCACTGCTCTATATGCTTAAAGGCAGTGAGATACACCAGATGATTCCCTGTAATTCTTTCTAGCTCTGAGATCTGTTTGTGTCTGTGGAAGCCTGTGTGTATGAGACAGAGGGTTTAAGCTTAATAGAAAAGGTAACATAACACATTATTAACCTCTTCAGGGCAAGGGCCACAAAAGCGTGACTTTTTTCACCTACCCCAGTGCTTAGAACTGAGTGGTGAACAGAGTTGATACTCCATAAAGACTTTTGTTTGCAGTGTTGTATTTCTTTATGTCCCTTAAGTGTACCAGGAGCAAGTGAAGAGGAATTTGGGGGCTTTGGATTAGGAGTCAAGACATACCACTGGCAAACCCACATCTAATATGGCCTGGAACAATCCACTTAGAGTTCTCTGGTTAAATTTCCTCATTTTTGAAATGAAAGTCTTGGATTAGATTGGGGTTATGGATTAATAGTTGGCCAGTGTGTCTAACAGAAGTGTATTATTAGACCTTCCGGGCGTTGAATATGTTTTGGTTGCTGTTAATTTTAAAGCCTTTAAAGGAGGCGCATGTGCCTTGCATTTCACCATGGTGCTTGCTGCTCCCTATTGGATAATCCCAGTCTATTCCACTCATGTATGTTTCCCTTACTAGCTTTTATGGACATTTGAAAGTAATTAAGAAAGGTAGGGGAGAGAGTTGGATTTTAAATCTAAATGTAGCTCCTCTAGTCTGCAAACTCTGGACAGTCAGTGTGCAAAGGTTTGTGGAATTTTTTTCATAGACATAGGAGGTTGAAAACCACTTGACTAATTAGAATGGATTGATATGTGAAAAAAATGTCAACCTAGGAAGGCACACCAGAGAAATTCCAAATGGGGTTTAAAATGGAAATAGAAAAATTGAATCAGGCTACTTGTTTTCAGGTGCTTTCTCTTCACAGTCATTAGTTTGGTCTGAACTACATCAAAATGGCCTTAATGGCCCCAGTCGCAAGAGCTATTACAGGTTGTCCAACTTGGTTAAATTCTTTTCTGCTCTAAATTGTTAATGATTCAGCATTTCATGGCTTGAGTCAGGTGCACTCAGTGGACACCCTCCATAAAGGTCAGTTGCTTTCCAGATATCAGCATCCAAGTTTAAGGTTGCAAATTCTGCTCAGTGACCTTGAGAAAATAATAATTTATTACACGTGGGCTCAGAAGGCACAGTTTCATGGAGGTAGACCTCTGGTTGGCAATGACGGGAAAAGCAAAGAGGTTGATGAAAAAACAGAGTACTGAGAAGGGTAGGGGTATGGGATTGAGAACAGCTCTCCAACAGGGGATACATGTTGCTGTGGAAGAGGGAGGAGAATTCCCTGTATGCCAACCACAGTTAGGAGCTTCACATCACATCTTACTTCTCTCATCCTCTCAGGAGGCCCATGAAGTAAACACTATCATCACAAGGTCAAAGATGAGGAAACTGAGGATTGAAAAGGTGAGGTAACTTGCCCATGTAAGAGCATTTTCAGAGTTTGCACATGAAGTATTTCACAAAGGGCATATTACTATTCTCTGCACACTGGTGCCTGATGAATGATTTATGTACTTTACTTGTTTATGATGATGTTACGGTATCTGAAAATACGTTTCCAGTAAACGTTGACATAAGAATCCTTTTGTCACCAGCATGGGATTGTCAGTATGAAATTTACAAGACTGAAATATACACATTCCAAGAGGGAGTGTGGTGGATGCATGACAGTTTTTTTATGGAGTTGATAGAGATCATTTTATGACATTAAGATTTTGAGGACAAACAGAACATTGATGAGTAAGTGAAATATTAAGGCAGTCAGCAAAGAAATATACTTTTAAAAATAATTGGCTTCAAATTTCTAAGATTCTGTGGGAGACTAAGGGAGGAGTTACTGTATTTTTTCTTATTTGCAAACCAGCAAGTAGATGATTTGTGTACTGGAAGCGGGGGGGAATGATTTTTTTTCTCCCCTCATGACATATAGAAACCAGCCTAGGTTTCTATTTTTACTCTACCCCAGTCCCTGTGCATGATTTTCTCTTATTTAGAAAACTTGCAACTACAAATGTGTTGAATTCATTTTCTTACCTTTCTGCTAAATATAGAGAATAATGCCTGTATTTTCATGCCTAGGGATTATTTTAAGCAGAATTGAGACCAATTGAAACAGACAGTCCTTATGTGCTTGCATCATGTGAAACCAATTGTTTTGGTTTTGAGTCTATTATTTTAATCCGCTCTGGAATATGTTTCTCTTTAGGAGTAATTTTTTATATTACAAATTGAGGAGCAAATCTTTAAGGTTCTCTTCTACAGAGACAAATCTGCTGGTTTTAGGATTGATGATGAAAACTCTGGGAATTCCTTTCATGATAATTATAAGGGGTGAAAAAACAAGGAGAAAACATTGTAAGTCTAGTAGTTGATTGGAAAAATTTAAAGTTTCCTCTTGGAGACCATCTCTAAGTATGATAGGAGCTACAGGCAGGAGAGAAGGAGAGAGAGGACCAAGTATCAGAAACTTGTCACCCTGGCATTGGAATTGTTCCATCAGAGAGATGAGAAGTAAGCCCAGAATCAAAATGTGAATCTCCTCCTTGATCACCAGCAAACTGCCTTCAGAACCACATTTGTGACACTGACAAAATTCCTATAGTTTCAGGGCAGCTTGATTACAGAGACTTTGAGTTGTCCATTAGACTTCTCACACCGTCCAATAAATGTTCCCCCACCCTCATTAGGAAGATATATTCAGTGCTCCATGATGTGCTCCTTCTAATCTCCATACATTTGGGCCTGATGGTTTATAGCACATCTTTGTCTTTTAAGTAACTGAAGATGCAAGACATGTTGATTACACTAACGTGTCTTTTATATGTTAAATTTGGACTTTTGTGTAGCAACTAACATTTCAGAGCTATTGTATATTGACAGATATTCCATGTCTCCATCAGCGTTTATGCCATCACTCTAAAAAGGCACTGCATTTCCCTTAGTCCTCTTATTGTAAAAACTGGAAAATCAAACAGTGATGAAAAGCAGAGGTCTCAAGACAATTGAGGCAATGTTGGACATAGGTGAATTGACAGTGGTGAAGCTGTATTTTCTACCAGGCCCTCTTTGGACTTCAGCTAGTTAATTGTGTGAAATTATAATGGAAAAGAGCAACATTAAAGAACATGGCAAGAGGCAGGAAACATCACTGAATATTATCTAAGAGGTATGGTATCATCGGATTTATATTTTGTAGCACATTTATATGTGTTAATCCATTATTTGACTTGCGTATTTTACTTTGGTGCAGCTTTTCACAGATATGTGATGCAATAAGAGATGGCCTGTAGTCATCAACAATGGGTAGCTTTACTATTCTCACCTGTAATGTCAATGCTCTCCAGTCCATTAAGAAGCAGTCAGCCAGGGCTCATTTGAATTTACTTTCTCCAAGAAGCAGTCTTCATTTGGGCTTAGATTTCACCTCATCCTCCCTTTGGGCTGCTTTAAAATTATAGGAGCACATGTAATCACACTTAACATTTACTTGTAGATAACTTTGTATACATCTTCCTCCATCAACCAAAATATGTGTTCCTTGGAGGCAGGGCTAGCAATTTATTCAGAATACTTTGGAGAAAACATGGGCTATTTTAGCTAGTTACCTCGGAACAGTGGACATAGCTTTGCCTCCTATAAATTAGATAATCTGAAGCTTTTAAAACTGCATTCAGCATTCCCTCAGCATACTGATTCCTTTCAGTTTGCTGCTACCCATTGGGTGCTAAAATTTTTTGTTCTAAATACATCTCTTTCAGGCTCAAGGAGCTTTGAACAGGGGTTTTGTATTTTCCTTTTATATTCACTTCAGGTCTTTCTAGGTGACAATCATGTACTCTTTGCGTTTGTGTTTCCACCCTGAGATGCCATAATGAAGGTGGCATTTCTCTACATTTAAGATGTGGAGGAATGTAGTGATTTGTGTCTTCTTTTGTACCACCCCAGAGGGATGGAATAGCAATTCTTGATCATCAGAGGTATTTGGTGTTTAAATATGCCATTAAGAGTTACTCATAATTTAGCTGTCCAGACATTAGAGTAGGTTTCATTTGTGCTCTTGTTAGTGTTCATGTTTTTTAGATAATTTCCAGAAGAGTGTAATTTTCTCTAAAAAGTTATCTGTAAGGGGGGACACTTGCCAATCCAATTACATTTTCAATTTCTTATTTCTTTTTCTATGCCTTCCAATAATTTTGCTGGACTTTTAAAGAAAAATGGGATCTCATATTACTTTTGTATCTGTCTTCAATCAATGCTAATTTTAGTTTTAATGTTCCCTCTTTGGTGTCTCCTATTGATTTGGTAAGAGTTACTTTTAATCACTTAAAAGTAAGTAATGCATTAAGACCGCCGAAGGCTAGCCTATATTTGGAAAAATCTCTCCATTTAAGAATTAATTTAACAAGACTCTATTACACATTTTACTTTGGAAATTCACCAGGATTCTTTCCTTCTCTGTGAAAGCATTTATTACTCAGAAGAAATTAGGCCTAATTTTAGAGGATGCCACTGTGAGCAAAACTGCCTTACATTTCCAGAAATCTCCATGACTCTGACTTTAATAATAATGTTTAAAAATCACAGAATTTCAGTGCTAAGCAAAAATGAATGGATAGCAGTTGTAATTAGAATACTACCACATAACTTAAGATATTTTGAAGCCATTTAAACAGTAAAATGAGGCACAGACGAAGGGCTTTTGCTAACTCAGGTCAAGAGGGTATCACATAGTGGCATGGATAATTTTGTTTGGGTTTATATTATGTTTGGATACATGTCACCCGGTGGTCAGCATGGAGAGCTAGGTATGGAAAGCCCAACCAGACTCTGCTGTGTGGGTGACAAAATACAAACAAAGACCTTAGATGCCTCTTTCATGTTACTTTGCTGAGAAGAAGAGTAGAGAAATGAAACAGCAGTTGAAGGGGCGGGAGTGGAGTCAACAGATATTTTATTTTATTTTTTCGTGATAAGCAGTAACTGGGATAAAAATGGTGCAGTATGGAGAGAGATTAATAACGCTAGAGAGAAGGAACCTTCAGAGCTAAGAAAGCGTTCAAAATACAAAAAACAAAAATGCATGGCAATATCCTTGTGTTGAAATTGCTCACTTCAGTCTCTAGCCTAAAATATGTTTTTGATTTAAGGGCTTTTCTTACCCAGAACCTGTGCCACAGAAAATACCTATGAAACAAGTTCACTCATGCCTGGCTTGATCACAATAACTAGGGTTTTTAGATCTTCCAAGCTGTGGAGAAAATAACACGTGACCAACTGTAGCTTAATGCAAAAGTAGTCTGTGGAGTCATTACTGCCAGTCAGCTTAACATGGGAGCAAAATATTAATAGTTTTCTTGTTCTTCAGCTATTGAGTTTTCAGTTACTCTTCTCCAAGAGCAACAGAAACCTAGCAAATTGGGCATTTTATTTTTCAGCCCTCAACCTATTCACTGATGGAAAAAAAAAATTGATTGATTTTTGCTAAAACAAAGCACATTTGAAAGAAAAAGCTTCAATTGTTTCTTGGAGCAGAAGCTTCCTGCATGAATAAACAATACAAAGCAACACTGTCTTTTTGCCCCCCACACATTGACAGTGTACCACTACTCCAGTCACGGTACGAAGCAGCCTGATTCAGAGCTCATGGAGTCTCGCTAGCGTCATTCAGCTCTGAGAATAGCAATTTTAAATAAACATTTGTGACATGTTTGAAATGAAACACAAGTAAAATGAATATCAAACCTACTTACTATAGAACATCACTCTTCACAGTCTTTGTTTTGCGTATGTGTGCAAAATTTCAGATTTACCGAAAAATTGGAAGAGTAGTAAAAGAAACTTTTGAAGATCCTTTTAAGGATTCGCCAGTTATTTATATTTCACTTCATTCGCTTATTATCCCCACTCCTTCCCTTTCCTTCTATCAAGCTACCTTTCCCTCTCCTTCTGATTTTTTCTATGTACTTCATCATATGTGCTTTTTAAAAAATGATCTGAAGGTAATTTGCTTTTAAATACTTCAATGTGTATTTCCTAAGAACAGTAATGTTCTCTTACATAAGCATAGTACAATAATAAAATCTCAGGACACTTAAAATTGCTGTAATTCTATTATCTGATGCACAGTCCATCTTCAGATTTCATCAGTTGCCCCAGTAATGTCCTTCACAGGTTTTGTTTGTTTGTTTGTTTGTTTTGTTTTGTTTTTAAGAATACTTGTGGAAGAATTAATAGTGCTACCTGTGGTCTTGTGGTCTGGCTCCTTATAAAGACAGTGGGAAGCTTTGAGAGTGAGAAGGATGGTCACCTGTATGTAATATTAATCTCAATACTGTAGGTGTGCTGTGTGAGCATTTCCCAAAGAGTGCTCCATTAAATGATTGTTTCAAGAAATGCTGTGGAAAATAAAGATGTTGTGTTCAAAGCTGAGGAAAAGCTTAAACAATTCTTGCCCCATGCTCCCTGCATTCACTCCTTGAAGATTTACAAGTGTGCATTGGTTTATAAAAGCATCTGAACATTTACGTATTTATACCATAAGGAGACTGTATTATTTGTTTAACTCAGAGATTTTCTAAGTTAACTGACTATAGAGCATCTTTCTGAAGCCCTCATCTACCTATACAGAGTTTAATTTGGAAACACTGTTCTATATTTTTACAGTATTTATTTTGCTTTAAATTTTTATCTTTTTTATTTTTATTAAAATTGTGAGCTAGTCAACCTTATAAAACATTGAAAATGACATTTTATAACAAAAATGTAAGATCTACATTAAAACATTCTTGATTTATCTTACATGTACAGTTATAGATAGAAGATCTGTGACTTCATATCAGTGCCTAACCGTGTGAGGCAAACACTAGATTCTACAACAGGAAAATCCATAGCAGCAGTTTAACAAAATAGTTTGTTGCCCACTCACCTGGAAACAGTGACTGCCTCGGATGAAATCTCTGCTCAGTTACTCAAGAACCCAGTTTGAAGGAGGTTTTGCCATTTTTATTGCAGTGGCTCCCCATATCATCTTGGGTGTTAACATCCATGCAGCTAACATAGAGTGAGAGAGCACAAAGAATTGTGGGGGAAATTTGTCTGGGACTAGCGAATATCATTTACATGTGCATCTGTTGACAAGATTTCACCCACAAGGTCATGACTGATGGAAGAGGGGTAGAAGTACTAACCCTGGTTGGGTAACTGCTTTAAATAGCAACTTCAAAATATGAAAGGTGAACATAAATTTTTGATGAACTAATCTCCAGAAGTCTATAATCTTGTATATGTAATTTACAAGTTTAACCTTGTTATTTTGTTAATCATATATTATCTCACTCGAATCTAACATTGACCCTAATGAGATTGGGAAAGCAGGATAAATACCCCCATTTACAAATGGAGCAGCTGAATCCGACTTTTAGGTGATTAGAGTAGAATAAAATGGTTTATGTGTGTCAGATTGTTTTTTTATTTGGTTACTAATCAAGTATCTTTGTGTTTTTCAAAAGTATTTTAGCCTTAATTACACTTTTTAGTAGAAATTTATATTTTTGGGAGAGGAAGCTTACTGAACTTACCACAGTCTCCAAATTTACCAGTGAATTAACAAAAGTGGCCCAAGGTGCCCTCTATTAAAATAATTTAATACAAATAGAAGTTTTAAAAGACATAATTTCCATCTGTTGACAGTGGTGAAAACAGGAAGTTTGTGTCTACTGATTCTGGGGTTTCACTTTGAGTCCCATGGCTAAGTAACAGATGAGAGCAAAATTAATCATCAGTAAAAAAGAATGACTGAAACTATAAGCTTACACCTCCAACGATTTTTCATAAGATATAAATATCTTGAAACCACTAAAAGGAAAATAAAACATTACAGAGAAAAAACAGTCACGTAAAATCCCAAACCTCTATTTTAAAAAATAAATCAGTGCTATGGGGATAATGAACTTAATACTTACTATTTAATTAAACTTTAAGCTAATTAGTCTAATTAATTCATCTGAAGAGCATCTTAATATTGCCAACATTAAGCTGAATTTTCTAGAATGTGGTTTTACATTTAGAGGGAGTAATTTAATGATGCTTAGCATTGGTTGTTTACACTGCAAAATAAATTTGGTATGTTAATGGATGCCCAACTCCCATTGCATTATAAAATTTATCTTGATTCTCACTGCTTCTACCCTGCAGGCTAGCCTATTCAGTATTCTCACAACACACTATGTTTTCTTATTAGAGCAAACATCACAGCCAAAAAAGTAATTATTTGTTATAATTTATATAATATATGCCTTTATTCTCTAAATAATGTTAAGCTCCATGAAAGCAAGAGTTGTTTCTGTTTTGGTCACTGCTGAATTCACAGAGCCTAGTGCACGACAGGCTTTCAGGAGACAATGGAGTACACGAATGGATGTCCTCACTGAAAATAAAGCCAACAGTGCACTTAGAGATGAGAATGGTATGTACTGGTGGGTTCCAGCATTCAAGCCCAGTAAAATGTAGGCTGAAACACCCACTCTTGACTACCAATAATATCCATTAGGTGCCCCCATTCTTGGCTATACAATTTTTTAAATAAAATGGGTAGAGTTAATTATGTTGTTTCTGGTGTTGCATTTCCCATTAATTGCACATTTATCTCATGAATATGAAATATCTCTGGTATGAGAAAAACTCTGTTAAGGTCTGTGGATGGTGTTTGTTTATCCATTGCTATTTAACGTAGTGGTTTGAAACAACAGTCATGCTTATTATCTTCCACACAAATATTTTTATTTCTCCTATGATTTATCAATTTCACTTCTGGGTATAGATCCCAAAGAAGTGAAATCGGGGATTCAGGCAGATATTTGTTCACTAGTGTTCATAATAGCATTATTCTCACTAGACAGAAGGTAGAGCAACCCAAGCATCCATTGAAAGATGAGTGGATAAATAAAATGTGGTATAGACATACAATAACATATTATTCAGCCTTAAGTAAATTGCGACCTGTTTTGCAACATGGACAAAACTTGAACATTTTATGCTAAGTATAATCGGTTATTTACAAAACTCAAATACTGTATGATTCCCCCTGTGTAAGATAGTTAAAGCAGTCACATTGCTAGAGAAGGAAAGTAGAAGGATGGTTGCCAAAGGGTGAGGGGACTGGAGAGTTATTGCTTAATGTTACAAAGTTTCAGTTTTGCAGGATAAAGGTTCTGAAAATAGATGGGGTTGGTTTTACAACAGTGTGAATGTTCTTAATAGTATTTAACTGCACAATTTAAAAGGTTAAGATGGTTAATTTTATGTTGTGTATTTTACCACAATTTTATAAACTTTTTCAGTGTTGTGTCTAGCATTATATAATTTCCCCCAACTATCCAGACTCCTGCAATCTCATGACCATCAATAAGCTCCCAGTATGTTGACATTCTGGTGTAAGTCAACTTTTGTTTTCAAAAAAGACTTTTCCTGCCATTTCCCCATCACTCTACATAAACAAAATAATCAGTCCTTTTAGAATTTTTTTCAATTTTTGTCAGTGGTGGTGAGCTATTAGTTTATTTTCTCTCATGACATGTAAAAAGGCAATATAATTCTATTCAGTGTACCAACAGTGGATAAAATAAGAGGTAGTATGTGGACAAAATGTATAGAGTTCTGTATAGGTTAAAAATAATTTTAAAAATATATATTGCATATGATAAAATATAGATAACTCTAAAGTATCAAATCACCAACCCGGATACTGCCATTTATGATTAATCACTTTTTTATCCATTCAGTCATTGAATATCTACCATGTGCTAAATGTTTGCATCTACTTCCATTTCATCTACTTACTTATCTACTCACACACCTATTCATAATTCACTTTATTCATTTATTCTTTTAACAATTATTGACTACCTATCAGATGCCAATTATTCTAGGTTCCAACGGTGCAAAATAAAAATAAGATATCTGCCATAAAGCTTGCATGCTAATGTGGAATCTGACATTAAACAAGATAAAAGGGAAAATACCTATATTTCAGATAGTGATAATTGCTAAGGAGGAAAAATAAATCATAGATGGAAGTTAGAAAATGTCATTGGAGGATTAGAGTTGAAAGTTTAGACAGTCCAAGAAAAGCCTCACTTAGGAGACTGAGTAAAGATATGCAATAAGTCGGGAAGTTATGCATGTAGATGTCTGGGCATTGAGGATCAGAGGGAGCAGCATGTGCAGATTCCTGAGGAACACGCCATATGGATAGCATGTTCAGGAAGCAGAAAGAAGTGTCCCTCTGTGTGGCTGAAGCACTATGATGACAGAATAGAGTAGTAGGCACATGATCAGAGAAGATAGCAGGAACCAGATTGTGGAGTGTCTGCAAATCACAACAAATTTGGGACTTTAATTTTTAATGACAGAGGAAGCCACTTCCTAATCAGAAAAGCAGTGGTTATAGTTTTTATTTAAAGCATCTCTCTGGCTGCTGTAATGAGAATACACGGCAGAAAGAGAGGGGAGAAGGAAGTGGATGAGATAGAACACTATTACAATAATCCAGGCTCACAGAGTGGTTTGGACCAAAGTGATGGTGAAGTAGAGGGGTGGTATTTTTAAAGGAGAGTTGGTAGGATTTTCTGCTGGATAGGATGTTGATTGTGAGAAAAGGAGAAATCCAGGACAACACCAGTCTTTTGACTTTGAAGATTCCTTCAGAAATGTTCAGAAAAGTATCTCAGGAAAAAAGAAAAAGCAAGAAACTTGACTGCAAATGGGAAATAGCCCATTGTTAGGATTGGTTTTATGCTGAGTGTATCTGTTGTTTAGCATTATTTTCCTGTGTTCAAATAAGAACAAAGAGTTCCAAAGTGTGGGCTCCCCCAGGTCTAGAGCCCATCCAAGGCACAGCGTTTGTGGTCTTGGGTGTTTCCTAAAGCTCTTGGTGGTTGAGTCTTGAACCCTACCCTTTAATTTTCTGTTCTTGGTGGAAATGATCGTTGCAAACATCTGCTTTAGATTATTTTTCCAGAGTCTTTTAAGCTCATCTGTGTTCCCTCTGTGTCTCAGAGAATTGCTACAGTAACAAAGAAGTTAATATATGGCACACCTTACCAAAGCCAAAGCAGATACTGAAATGCTATACTACTTAACCAAATCTCAGAGAACCCTTACTTGATGAATACATTGTTTGTGTTTTGCATATCTTTTGCTTATTTGAAAAATTTAAATACAGCCTTCCTTCTACAACAGAAGGAGTTGACTAGGCAGAATTTACAAAAGCTGGAGGAGCAAGCAAGGTTTTCAGGCATGTATTCATTCTTTCATTCAAAGAAAATCTTAGCAAATGACTCGTGTGAGTCATTGTGACTTACAAGGCTAGCAGGTGGTTTCATTTGTATTTAGGATTAGTGATGTGTGAGTGGCAGATATTTAGAACGTGGCTTGGAGGTTAAGACTGATGTGGGTTACATACCATTTCAGCAACTTGCTAGCCATGTGATATTAAATATGTTTGTAAACTCTGAGGTTTGGTTTGCTCATCTGTAAAATGGGGATAGTAGTACTAATCTCTCAAGATTTTTTGTGTGAAGCAAGAAAATTAATATAAAGTGTGTAGTGCAGAACCCAGAGCTATATATAGGCAGGCTGTGGTTTGCATTTTAATTTAAATTATAGGCAAAGCCAAGGTATGGGATGTGATGATGCATCTTTTTCTCTCGTAAGTCGAGTACAAGACATATGCTTTTCCAGGCATTGTGTGCACGGTGGTAGCATCAGAGTTTGAGACACCATTACAGTAATTTAGGAAACAGAATAAATTGAGAGTAAATGATGAAATTCTCCAAGAAGTCTCTCTCATTCCTCTCCCATGACGTCGGCTAAAAATAATGGCAATTGAGAAATCAAAGACAAAAACGTCTCCGGAAGAAATGAATTGGAGCTATCAAAGGAAGCCAGGGTGGAGGCCAAGGTAATCAAGCTTGTGAATTGCCTGCTGCATTCTAGCAGTTCTGAGGCTCTTTAAATAAAAGGAATGAGGGTTATGAAGTGAGAAAGTGGGGCTCCTGCAAAGCAAGCTGGCTTGAGCACTCCTCATGATTATGTGACCAACTCCGGAAAAAGAAAACGACTCATGGATAAAAGGAAACATAAGGCTGCTCGTGCAGAGAATGGGTGTCCTCTGCGAACCCTCATCGAGTTGGAGTACCATTCTTCATTCCTGGCAAGGAAAATCAAATTGGTCTTTTACACAGAATACGAATCTTGGTCTCTACCCTGGGGATGGTTAATTTGGGGAGCTGGGCACGGGGCATGGCAGAAAGTTTTTGTTATTCATCCATAAGCATTAGATTCCAATACAAGTGTAGTACTTTGGTAGGTAAATGTCATCACGTAAATATAAATGTGCATATTTATAAATTGATCATTATACATTTTATATTGCTGTGTGGCACATATAGTTGAGCTATCAGTGTCTGTGTTAAAAGGTACACTTTAATATAGAAGTCATAAAAGCGTAGCATTTTACAGCTGAAAGTGATCTTTAAAGGGTTTGGTACACAGCAGAAAGGGAGTAGAAGGCAGTACTATGATTGGAAGCTCTGGGGACATTCTGCTCAAAGCTGGGTTTCAGCTCCAGCATTTAAGCCTCTGTGACCTTGAGTAAGTTACTGAAACCCTCCTTGTCTTAGTTTTCTCATCCATAAAAATGGGATAATAGTAGTATATTCCTCCTATGGGTGTTAGATTGAATGATATAATCTGTATAAATCACTTAACACATAGTAAGTGGTCAGTGTATGTTTTTATTATTATGATAAACATAATTTTTACATTATCTCCTTTAATTCCCACAAGTTGTTAAAGTATGTACGATTTTATCCTTATTTGTGGCTGCTCAACCAAAGGCCCAGGAATGTGAAATTCCGTAAGTATTAACAGTGGAAGCAGGAATCAAACCCAGGTTTTAGAAACTCATTCCAAAACCCATACTCTCAGGCCACACAGTGCTCATAGGTCCCTCTCCATATATTTAATCAATGCCTCTTAGATGGTCACCTGGCACTTTATCATGTCCTTCTCTGCCCTGAACACTCCCTGCTGAAAGAAGCCAGTGAAAAGATGCGAAGTTGCTTTGCAGGCTTCAAAGACCTGTAGAAGCTCACTCATGTTACCGTCCATAAGGAATAAAAGCAAAAAGCCTATCAGGGTATAAACAAGCATAAGCGCCCAGAAAATGCTGAGGACTGCTTTAATGGAGTAATGGAAAACATTCTTTGGTGTCTTGATGTACTTGTAAATTGAGGCTAAATTTACTAAGTGTTTCTATTTCATTTCAATGCAAATTCCAATAGTTACTCAAAATCTAAACTTAAAAAACTGTGATTTTCAAGAGCTATGATGAGAGGTTTAAAACAAAAAGTAACAAAAATCAGGAACACGAGTGTGACATGTTATAATAACAATAGTAGGGATAAAACATTTTCTAAATCTAGTGGAGGATACATCTACGCTGGGATATAATTTGTCAGCTTTCTAAACTCTTTACCAAAATGTGTAAACAAGATGAATTTCTCTCATTTGAGGTGTCTAGAATTGGTGTTTTACATAAGAAACTTTATGTATTTTCAAAGCTTATAGTACAATTTCAGAAAATAAAAACAGTTATTAGATTTTTAAACTGGGAAGTCCAGGTTTTTCCTTATTAGCTTTTAATAAGGGCATTCTGGTAACTAAAACTAAGGTACTCCATTCATGGCAAATAACTAGTTAGCATAATTGTTTGCATCCTTAGCAACAAGCAAGCTGATTTCAGTGTGTATCATGACCATCAGACAATTTTATAAGAAGTTGTTAAAGAGTAGATAGGTATTCATGAATACCACCTGGTTCAAAAGACTGATATTACAGCAAAAACAAAGATATGGAACCTAGAAGTTTAACCATGATACTGTAATGAAACCCAAGCCACGTGCTGTGTGGGACATTCTGCGCTCATCACTGGGGCTTATCAACATGGAAAGTTTGATGCTTAGAAATAGGGATATTGGCCGGGTGCGGTAGTTCACACCTGTAATCCCAGCACTTTGGGAGGCCGAGGTGGGCAGATCACTTGAGGTCAGGAGATCGAGACCAGCCTGGCCAACATGGTGAAACCCCATCTCTACTAAAAATACAAAAATTACCTGGGCCTGGTAGCGTGTGCCTATAGTCTCAGCTACTCCAGAGGCTGAGGCAGGAGAATCACTTGAATCCAGGAGGCAGAGGTTACAGTGAGCCGAGATCACGCCACTGAACTCCAGCCTGGGTGACAGGGTGAGGCTCCGTCTCTTAAAAAAAAAAAGAAAAAGAAAAGAAAAGATATTTACTAGAAATGCAGGAGTCCTGGGGCTGCTCTGCTTCTGGTCACTATGGAACCTAGGTGAGTCACTGTTTCTCTTAGCAGCCTTGTTTTCTTGCTTATAAAAGGGAATTTTACCTATCCAGTAACCATAATGGAGAACATAGATGGGCTCAAAAATGTCCCTTGGCTATCTCTTCACATTAGAAACTTACATGTCATCACTGCAGAAGTCTGAAACAGTTGCTTCATTCCTCTAGTATTGGAACAGATAGTAGCTTCTTTGATGAGGCACCAGATGCCAGATGCAGTAATTTGCTTGTTTTTAGGGGCAGTCATCAGAATATATGTATATAATGAAATGCCAGAATCATTTGAATATGGCCAGAGACTCTGTGAGAAAGATATGGGGAACTGAGATTGCCTGAGTGTCAAGTCTTCTCTCATGCTCATGCTGGGGTCCACGCTGTTTAAATTGTGTGCATGTATATTTACATGTATTTTGGTGTGTACGTGTTTAGTTGCCAAGGTTGACTTATTTGCAGCAAGTATATGCTGTTGAATCCACACAAGTTAAATATGTGTAGAACAGTCAATGCCAGAAAGAGCCAAAGAAGAAGAGGGATGAGGACTGGATACTTTCCATTGCTGGAATGGACCATGCTCTTTTTTACCTCCAAATCTTTAAGTATGTGGTTCTGTCTTCCTGCTTCATTAGTCTACTTGACTCTTTCTTAGCTCCAGTTCTTTCACTAGCTCTTTATTATTATTATTATTATTATTATACTTCAAGTTCTAGGGTACATGTGCACAACGTGCAGGTTTGTTACATATGTATACATGTGCCCTTAATATAAATCCCTTCTTCCAGGAAGCCTTCTTTCCTTCTTTGGTTGCCTAAATCTATGTGAGATGTCCCTCCTGTATGCTTCTCAATGATTGTGAATATTTCCTTTCAAAGCCTTTCTTGTTCTGTAATGTAATTTCTTGGTGACTTGACTCTCTTTCACTAGGATAGGAATTCCAAGAGAATAAGAACTGTATCTGTCTGGTTGATTGAGCTTGTGTGCCAGACACTGTGCTGGACAGTGATGATAGAATAGTACCTATGTGTGTTGACAGTGATGATAGAATAGTATATGTGTGTTGAATAATCAAATAAATGCACAAATTAAAAAGTTAAATGCCAAGAGATAGTTAACTCTTGAGTTTTATCTACAGAGAAATGCAATTAGAAAACATCTCAACAAAACATCCATTTTTTCCCCCATCCACTGTTATTGTCAATGGTATCAGATGTGATTTGGGGTAGTTTCTAAGAGATTCCAAGAGTTCTAGGCTCTAGGGTAATGTTCTCTAATGCAACACTGTAAAGACAAGTTGTGCCTTTTATTTATGTGCAAACTTTGTTTGTCACTCCAGGCCTTGGATGTCTTAAAGAAGGAACCTGGTGCTTGTTAGGTATTGAAAGCCAGTTATTCCAAGGTGAACCTGCAGTTCTCATATGACCTAGGAGGAAGGACTCAGGAATGTATTCAGCAGGAGAGATGGCAGGTTGTGAAAGCACACCAACGCTGGGTGGGCAGAATGTCTTCTGAGGCATGGGTGGCTGGTGCAGGCATCCAGCCAGAAATGCACACCATCAAAATCATCAAGAGACCTCTCAGAAGTCTAGGTAATCAAGAGTCTGTGTTTAGATGGAGTGAAGTGCAGTGGAAAGAGCAATAACCCAGGAATTTAGAGACCTGAGCTGTAACTCTGCCTTGACTACTAACCAGTCCTATGCCCTTGACAAACCACCTTTCTTTTCTAGCTCCATTTTCTCTTTCTGTAAAATGAGGGTAACTGGGCCACCCTCTGAATTTAAAGTCTAGATTTCTCTATAGGCAGCAGGCACCAAAGCACTGCGGTAGCTTGTTGGTAGTGGGAGGCTTTGAAACAGGGTTCCCTGCACATATATGTTCTGTTTTTTAAGTATGATTGTAAGTAAGACATTAAATGAGAAATGGGATGGGGGAAGCAACATAGTTCCTCACAAAGATGCTACATTTTGAAGTTAAAGATAAAACCATCAGGGGAAGATTTGTTTAAATTGAACAATCCTCACTAGTATTTTCTTTTCACAAGATACTTGGACCAAGGTTTGGACGAGTGATACAGAAAATGTGTGAGGATATTAGAGTCAGAGAAAGAGTCCAGTTTAGACCATCTGGGAACTCTCTCTGGAGGAGGTAAGAGCTTCTCTGGGCCTGCAAAGAAGAAAAGGACTTTGACTGATGATTCTAAAGTGGGAGGGGAGGCAGACAGAATCTTCCAGATTGAGGGAACACCACAAACAAAGAACCAGAGCTTTACATGCTCAGAGTGATGGATTTAGATGCATTGTTAAACATTACCGACATTCCCATTTTTTGAGCAGTGGTCTGCACTGTGGTAAGTGATATTTACATGCATTATCTCTTACAGTTGCCCAAACTACCCTGACAGGTCCTTTTTATTATTGCCTCTGTTGTTGAATGAGGCCAGGTGGAGATTTAGGGAAAGTAAACATTTTGCCCCTAAGCATACGGTTAAAGTCAGAGTGTGAACTCTGCATCCTCAAATCCAGATCTTCTAGCAGGCAGTGATGACTACAGTGTTTCTTATTTTGTCATTTATAAATATGGTCACAATGCCTTCCAATCTGTTTAAGTGATAATATAGTTATCAAGCTTTCCTCAGTTTACACATTCACAAGTGTTTCTGAAGTACTCAAGTCCCTGTGCTGAATCAGATTGTGTGGTCAGCCGTGTGATCTGAAGACCTTATAGTGTGTAGGGTAGGGGGTGACAAGGTAAAGAGGGTAGACTCTGTAGCCAGTTTGTCTGTGATTATCTTCTGTCTGTGTGACTCTGAGAATGTCCCCTGGCCTCTCTAAATCTAAATGTTAACGTCCGTTAAAACAGGTGATGAGGATTAAATGAGTCAATATATTTAAAAGTTGAATACAAATGTTAACATAGCACAAAGTGCAAATACAATACACGTTGCCAAGGGTTATCATCATCATCTGCATTATCACATTGAATGGATGACTCACTGGACTTAGTCTAAATATCTGAGTTTGCAACTTTTAAAATGCGTGTTGTTTAAAAAGTCAGGTATAATTCAGGAAATTCAGTTTCTCAACTGTAAGGTAAGGGTGGTAATAGTCCCTTGCAATGCCACCATATCCCTTAAAGAAATGAAGGATGTGGAAATACTTTCAAAAATACAAAGCCTCATACAGATGTAAGTGGTATTTTCCTGATGGTGATCCCCTTGGGGCTCCTTCACTCTTTAGAGCTTCAGAGCACTCCAAGTGTTGCAGGGATGGGTGGGGCACAAGTGTTGGGTTTTTTGTTGTTGTTGTTTGGATGTCATTACATTGAAATCAACACACACGATCTCAAGGTCATCCCAGTAGTCCAGAAAGTTTTTAACATTCCCAAGAAGTATTTCAAACTGGTCAGCCAACTTAAGGTATGTTTATTCATTGTTGATTCTTGTTTTGTTACTTTTTTTTGTTGGGAGAGTACACAGCAGTTAAAAGTGTACTTTAAAAAAAATGCTATTTATGAGCAGTCAGGAATGAACATTTCAGAATGCCTAATGGATTCTGAAATCGTACTGCACTGGAAAACCATCTAGCACAGACTTCCAAATCAAGAAGGCCTTGGGGAATGAGTTTGCCTCCCATTTCCCTCTCTTTCATGCTCGGTAACAAATGGTTTTATTGTGAAGCAGGTAACACGAAAGCACATGAGCCTCATGCATTTGAATATGCGACAGCTCCAAATGGTGTTGTTTAAAAGAGCATGCTATGTTTGAGTGTAAGCATAATCAATTCAGATTCCATTTCTGTATGCAGTATTCAACACTGGATTCAGAAACGACCGTTGTCTCTATCATACTACACCCTGCCAAATGATTAATGTGCTTTTAGCTTAAATAATTGGGAGGAGGTGCCTCAGGGAATGCTAAACATATATTTAATTGCTATACAAATATGTCATTTCCTTGCTAATTCGAGTTATGCATGGGAGGTTATATAATACCAGAGAGCCTCCAGGAGTGATGTATTGCACCTATAAGCTGAGTCAAAGAACTAACAGGGCCCAGCTGAAGACAAAATATTCTTTGCTAACTCTGTCTTAGCAGATGAAGAATTAGATGTTGAAGCATGACATGGCTTTATAAAAGCAGAATTATTGTTTGGCAGAGAGTATAGTCTCTAAATAACTTTCTGAGATGTTGGGAAGAAAATGCATTTTCAATAAGAAAAAATGGCCCAAAAACAACCCCAAGAAAAATTTCCTTATTTAGGGGAATGTGCGTGTTGAAAAAGAATTGAATATTGCCTTTGACACAAAATAAAATATACACGAGATGGTACAGGACATGATTTTCCCTATGCCCACATTCGTATTATAGTCTAAAACTGACCTTATTCATTTTGATACCTCTGAAAGCAAAGGTTTCTTTAATTCCAATTCTTGTGTTCTTCCCTTTCAATTTCAACTCTTCATCCCAGAGAGGGAGAGAGATTCTAAGTAAGACTCAATAGGTATGAAGTTATGCTAAATTATCTTTTCAGGCTCAGTTGATACTGATGGATTACCTTGCTTTAAGAGCTATGTAAGCTGGATTTCACATTCCGAGGTTACGAAGAAGTCATATGTAAATTTTGGAGTGAATCTATTTTTTGTTGACACCACCACCAACCTGTGATTCTGAGTTATCAAAAACAAATGTGTGATAGCCGGGCAAGGCAGCTATTGAGAAATTCAAGAAGTAAGTGTAAGAACTGTATTTTTTTCTTTAAAAAAGCCTCCCTATGATAGTTTCCTTGAACACTTCTGTTTGTGCCATAGACCCTGGTTCATTAGCAGAAAGACAATAGATGGATTAAACACAGAACGTAGAGGCATTCAACGACCAGGTGCCAAGCAAATGGCAATCTTTGGCATATCCGGTGGTCTGATATGGGCAGTACTCAGACGACTATCAGATGTGCCCAATCAGTTGTTATTTCATTTGCAGGGGCCTGAAGGTATCATTTAATTTAAAGCACAATGGAATCAGAAATCAATTAATGACTGACTGCTGTTTCTCCTAGAAATTGATTTTGGATTTGGCAGTCTGAAGACCCCAAAGTGCGAGAGTCTATGCATGGGCTACCTTAAAATACAGCTGGGATCTTGAATCAGTTAATTAGACCAGTTCTTCCAGCTTTTGCAGAAAGGTTCTGGTTCTTCTTGACAAAATAAATGTAACTTCTGAAATTTCCTCCCACTTTTTCTAAACTTCCAAGATTTTTGTTCTATAACTTTTAGCAACTGAAGAGGAATAATAGCGTTCCATTTTTATTTTAAATCTTTCCCTAAGCCTTTAAACCTAATATATACTATTTTGAAATATACAATATCGAGACCAGAAAATCTTAATGCCAGCCTTGTAAAATCAATATTATCTGTACAATCTACTAGGATCTCATCACATGTACATACCGGAAATGTTGATTTGATTCTGTAACGAGTGTAAGACAAGGGGAAGGTACAATACAATTCTTATCTAGAATGAGGCTGACACAGGACTTATACATTACATCCCATCACACTCCCACAAACGTATACACACTCAAATACTTGAATAGGTGCAGATTTTTGAAGCTTCCCCTCTCCAAGCCTTTCAATGGTAAACCTCTGCATTTTATTCCCATGGGACTTCTGCTGACTACGAAATCTGGGGGCAAATAGAACCTTAACAATTGTATATTTCTGCAAGATATATCCCTATTTGAAATTGTGCCACAGAGGGCTTGCCCAAAGGTGGGAAGTTGCAGAAATTCCTGGTCTTTGTCTTACTGGTTAGGGGAGACATTCATATATCCCCAAACTAGGGTTTCTCTCCTCATTCAGAGACTGGATGCCTACCCCAGAGACTTAGTAAGAACATTAAAACTCCTACTTTTGAAGAACTGGGACTAACTCCAGAAGGATGTAAGTCCAAAGACATCTGGTAGTTATAGTATTGTTTGCTTTGTTAGCTGCAGTCCCCAACCTTTTTGGCACAAGGGACCAGTTTCATGGAAGACATTTTTTCCATGGCCAGGGCAGGAGGCCGGGAAGGCTGGGGGTGGTGCTAGAAGGTTTCAGAATGAAACTCTCCTACCTCAGATCATCAGGCATTAGATTTTCATAAGGGGCATGCAACCAGAATCCCTTGCATGCACAGTTCACAATAGGGTTCATGCTGCTCTGAGAAACTAATGCCGCCACTGATCTGACAGGAGGCAGAGCTCAGGCAGTAAAGCTCACTTGTCCCCTGCTCACCTCTTGCTGTGTGGCCTGGCTCCTAACAGGCCACAAGCTGATACAGGTTTGTGTACCAGGATTGGGGACTCCTGGTATATAGCATAATGATTAAGAACAAAGAATCCAAAGCCAGGTTTCATGTGATCTTGAGCAAGTGATTAAATTTCTCTGTGCCCCAGTTTCTTCATGATAGCAGTTCATACATTAGAAGGTTGTTGGCCGGGCACGGTGGCTCAAGCCTGTAATCCCAGCACTTTGGGAGGCCGAGACGGGTGGATCACGAGGTCAGGAGATCGAGACCATCCTGAGCTACACGGTGAAACCCCGTCTCTACTAAAAAAATACAACAAACTAGCCGGGCGAGATGGCGGGTGCCTGTAGTCCCAGCTACTCGGGAGGCTGAGGCAGGAGAATGGCGTAAACCTGGGAGGCGGAGCTTGCAGTGAGCCGAGATTGCGCCACTGCACTCCAGCCTGGGCGACAGAGCTAGACTCCGTCTCACAAAGAAAAAAAAAAAAGAAGGTTGTTGTATGACTAAATAATAGTGGCTGGTATATATTATGTTACACACACACAGAGCCTTATGCCACATGCTGACAATGGGGGTTCCATAAGATTATTGATGGAGCTGAAAAATTTCTATAGCCTAGTGATGTCATAGTCACCGTCTTATGGTATTGAAACATATTAGTCATGTGTTTGCAGTGATGCTGGTATAAACAAACCTACCATGCTGCCAGTTGTATAAAAGCATAGCACATACAATTATATATGGTATGTAATAATTGATAATGATAACAAATGGCTATGTTATGGTTTATGCAATTACTATACTATAGTTTTATCATTTTAGAGTGTATGCCTTCTGTTTATTAAAAATGTGACATTAAAACAGCCTCAGGCAGGCCCTTTAGAGGTGTTTCAGAACAAGGCATTGTTATTACAGGAGATGACAACTTCATACATATTATTGCCCCTGAAGATCTTCCAGTGGGACAAGATGTGGAGGTGGAAGACAGTGATGTTGATGATCCTGACCCTGTGTAGGCCTTGGCTTATGTGTGTGTCTGTATCTTTGTTTTTATCAAAAAGTTTAAAGTGGGCCAGGCACAATGGCTCCTGCCTGTAATCCCAGCACTTTGGGAGGCTGTGGCGGGTGGATCACCTGAGGTCAGGAGTTGGAGACCAGCCTGACCAACATGGTGAAACCCCATCTCTACTAAATACAAAAAATTAGCTGGATGTGGTGGCTTATACCTGTAATCCCAGCTACTTGAGAAGCTGAGGCAGGAGAAATACTTGAACCCGGGAGGCAGAGGTTGCAGTGAGCCAAGATTGTGCTATTGTGCTCCAGCCTGGGCAACAAGAGTGACACTCTGTCTCAAAAAAGTTTAAGGCGCCGGGTGCGGTGGCTCAAGCCTGTAATCCCAGCACTTTGGGAGGCCGAGACGGGCGGATCACGAGGTCAGGAGATCGAGACCATCCTAGCTAACACAGTGAAACCCCGTCTCTACTAAAAAAAAAAAACTAGCCGGGCGAGGTGGCAGGCGCCTGTAGTCCCAGCTACTCGGGAGGCTGAGGCAGGAGAATGGCGTAAACCTGGGAGGCGGAGCTTGCAGTGAGCCGAGATTGCGCCACTGCACTCCAGCCTGGGCGACAGAGCTAGACTCCGTCTCACAAAGAAAAAAAAAAAAAAAAAAAAAAAAAAAAAAAAAAAAAAAAAGTTTAAGGCATATAAAAAAAATTGTAATAAAACTTATAAGGGTATAAAGAAAGAAAATATTTGTGTACAGCTGTATAATGCATTTGTGTTTAAGCCAAGTTTTACAAAAGAGTCAAAATGTTTTAAAAAATTAAGTTTAAAAAGTAAAAGTTATAGTAAGCTAAGATTAATTTATTATTGAGGATAAAATTTTAAAATAAATTTAGTGTAGGCTAAGTGTACAGTTTTTATAAAGTCTACAGTAGTGTTCAGCAATGTCCTAGGCTCGCACATTCGCTCACCACTCACTCTCTGACTTACCCAGGGAGAGAAACTTCCAGTCCTGCAAGCTCCATTCAAGAAAGTGCCCTATACAGGTGAAACTTTGTATTTTAAATCTTTTATACCATACTTTTACTGTATGTTTTCTGTTTAGATACACAAATACTTCCCATTGTGTTACAGTTACAAATATTAGGGGTATTTATTTTCACAAGAGCGTTAAGTACAGTAATGTGCTATAGAGATTTGTAGCCTACAAGCAATAGACTATGCCATACAGCCTGGGTGTGTAGCAGGCTCTACTCTCTAGGTTTGTGTAAGTACACTCTACGTTAGCACAATGATGAAATTGCCTAATGATGCATTTCTCAGAACACGTGCCTATTGTGAAATGATGCATGGCTGTATATACAGTCAACCCTCTGTATCTGTGGGTTTCCCAGCTGTGTATTTAATCAGCCACAGATAGAAAGTATTTAAAAAAAAAAAGAATAGTTGCATCTGTACTAAACATGTAGTTGCATCTGTACTAAACATGTACAGAGTTTTCACTTGTCATTATTCCCTGAAGAGTACAGTGTAATAACTGTTTACACAACATTTGCATTGTATTAGGCATTAAAAATAATCTAGATGTGATTTAAAGTGTATAGGAAAATGTATGTATATTATATACAAAGACTACACCATTTTATAAGGTACTTGAGCATCTGTGGATTTTGGTATCTGCTGGGACTCCTGAAACCAATCTGTTGCAGATACTGAGGGATGACTCTAGATACACACATATATACTTGCTAGTACTATCATTTTTTGAAATTTTGTAGGGCAAAAGATATCATCCAAGTCTAATATTTTCTTTTTTGTAGAAATTTTGTTCTTAAATTTTGGACAAGAATAAACTAATGCCTTGTGAAATGTTGCTGTGATTTCATAGGAAGTTGTTTGTTGTGCCACCTTTTAATTTGTAGTTAATGTCTACAGCTTTGTATAAACTGTTTGAAAAGGTGTTGCAACTGGTCCCTGTTAGCAACTTTAGTTATTTTAGCACTATGTATATTGAATGTATTTGGAGTTTCTCAAATGCAAGAAATATTAGGTCACACTGATAAAAGACTTACCCTTTTGTGGCTCCTGTTTCAGACTCTAAGACATTTGCTGTCTTGCAGCATTACATTATCATCTCAGTATAACACTGATAGATAGCAACAAGACACTCATATCTACCCCATCCACACATTCAACAAGCATTTTTTGAGGTCCAGACATCAGGAATAAAGTGTTGAAGAATGGACAGGGTCTTCAACCTCTCAGAGCCTACAGTCTGGTGGGACAGGTAAACACTGAATACATGTGACAAAAGGAACCTGTGTAGTAGTAAAATGGGAAAAGTTCCCTTGTCCACCATGAGGGTGTGGCTTGCTTCTTCAGTACCTGCTGTTCAAACCTCTAAGGGGAGCATACAGATAGGCAGGTTGTAGAGCTCTGACTCCATGGCAGTGTCTAGGGGTGAATGTTTACAGCCAAAGCCCTGGGTAGGGGTGTGTTACAGGGTGAACTTTTAGTTTAGCCATCATAGGCAGCTTGTGTTAGCTCAGTTAGACCCCTGCCTTATCACAAGGACAGAAGGCTTTCTGTATCCCAGGGTTCTTGCCTTGGTATACTGGAAGAATCAGATCACAGGTGGGCTTGGAGAATTAGTGCAAGTTTAATTCAGTGGGAGTAGCTCTCAGCAGATAGGGTAGCCAGAAAGCAGATGGTTTTCCCCTGGAGTCGGGCCACGTGGTGGCCTGTGCTCTCCTCCAAGTGCCCCAACCAAACTTTGCATCATACTGCCAGTCGGTGACCTGCCAGCATGCTGGTGCCTGTCGGTGCATTCCTCTCGACATCCAGCCACCAGTGTGCTCCTCTAGACATCCAGCCACCTGTGTGTCTGCCTGCTAGGGTCTCGGGGATTTTTATAGGCACAGGATGGGGGCCTGCCGGGGAAATGCAACATTTGGGCAGGAAAACAAAAATGCCTACCCACACCTAGGTCTGTGGGCACAGGCCCAGGGTTGGAACCCTAGCCAGGGACCATGGCCTTCTCTACCCAGCACTTCCCTGCCCCGCTTCCATTTAAAGGGACCGTGCCCTTCCCTTCTCAGTACTTGCCTTCTGTATCAGTAGGGAAACGAGACAGGGACAGGATAGACCTGTCTGAATAAATGAAATGTAGTTAAGCAGTTCCTTTACTATGTGGTGAACTAAGACCTCAAATGTTAGGGGTATTTATTTTCACAAGAGTCCTATAGACTACATTCATACAAGCTTCACGCTGTTTGTGGTGCAGTGAAGCCAGCTCATACTAGCTCATGAGAGCCAATTGTTAAATTTTCAAGAATTTTACCAATAAGTCAGTTGTTAAACAGCTATTACTAAAAGTAAATTATTTAAAAACATACAGTTAAATAAATTAAAAGATAAATACTCAAAACTCATTTCTTCCTACATTGTATGGTTATTGATGCTCTTGCTATGATTTAGTTTATTGTATCTGTATAGCAGTGGAAGCACCACATGATAGTGTGCTCCTGTGCATCTCTTCTCAGCTCCGTGTAGAGTGAAGTCACGTTAATAGATTGAAATTGGCCATAGTGAGAGTATTTGCACCACAGAAATTGGCAAGCACTACAAATTAAGATTGTCCATCTCCTAGAGCCATTGGTAAATAGTTACTAACATAGGGCTGTCTTACTGCAATGTTTGACATCTAGAGCATCCATCTGCCTCTGAGATTTAACTGACTATTCAGATGTTGTGGGATGAGCTGAGAGGAGCCAGAACCAGGAGCCAGGTGACTCAGATTCCAGTACCCACTTTGCTGCTGGTAAGTTTTGCACTGTGGGTACGCCACTTAACAAATGTCAGTCGTTGACACTCAAAAGAGATGGATAAGACCTGATTCTTGCCCTGAAAAAGGCCATATTCTAAGCAGTAAAAGAAAAAGATACATCTAACTAATTATAATCCATTGTGATTTAATGGTGCTTTGGCAGTAAGATGAGTCTCATATTGGACACCTGGGAGGAATTCATGAGAATACAATATGTGATGTAGGAACTGAGCAGAATGCTTTGGCACACAGTAGGTGGAGGAGAACCTTGGCAGGTTATTATTTAGTCATGTCTGGATCAAGGATGGGAAGCTTTTTTTGGGGAGTGAGGGAGTGGTAGTAGTGGATGAGGTATGTTTATAAATTAAGATCAGATTGTGATAAGCAGTTGTGTAATGCCAACAGAGTTTATAAATTATTTTTTATGCATTAAGTAATGATCTCTTCAGTATTTTGAACATAATAGCTCCAATAACTGAAGAAGGGATAAGTTAAAAGGATTAATATCTCAGAAAATACCTGGAAAACCAATTTGGGAATTAACATGATGGAGAAGAGACATTACAAGAGATTGTAAGAGGAAACCTGTACTAGATAGTTGATAGTGACCATCACTTATCCACAAAAAAGGACAATTATTACATCTATGATCAGGGCCCTAATTCAACTACTTAAGTTTCTAGACATTTTCACTTTTGGGGGCCCCTTCCTCCACAAAAATATGTATACGTATTATATTTTGCAATTGTGTTGGCATTAAAAAGTAATATGTTAATGTGATATAAAGTATTTTCTTTGACCTAAATATCTGCTTTTTTTTCCTTCCAATTTTAAAAGAAATTAAAACATTTGCGTTTTAATTTCATTCCCCTAAAAATATTGTGGGCCTTGGCTTTGTGTCTGCTGTGCTTTAATGGATAAGTCAATTCTGTCTCTGACTCTTTCAAAAAGTTGATAGCAAATGAGGGAACAGTTGGGTAAGCTATTGGAAGAAGAGGAAACACTGTATAAACATATAGTCTTTTGAGAATTCATATTGGCTAGGATAGGCTTACATAATCATATTGCATTAGTTACTTCCTTTGCTACTGGCTTTATCAGTGGATTGAAAAATCACAATACTGGCCGTATCTGTCCTTATTTTACTGAATGACAGGATGTGTGTGATTATGCAGGGTATGTGCAAAGTAAGTGTGTGTGCACTGTGGAAATGAGTGAATGCTAAACAAATGGGAGAAGCAAAGGCTCTTTATTCTGAGCTTGCTATCGCAAGAGAGTCAAGCCATCACTTTCATTTTGGCAGAGACTCAAAGGCAGGCAGAAGGCTTTATAATGGACAAAAGGGAAGACTTTAGGAATGCCTTGCTTGGAGGCTGTGCCATGGAGAAGCTAGATGCAGCTAACTAGGACTGAGGCATCCTATGTGATTAGTTAGGATGCATATTTGGCTTTCTCTGGTTGGTCCTAAGTTGGAGGCTGAAACAAAATTAGGGAAGCTGTCAGTTATTTATCATGTCCTGGCCATTTTAGGCCAGATTGTTAGAGTTATTGTTTAGCTTCCTGGATAGTCAGTAGAGACAGCAGTCTGGCTTCCTGCAAGTCTGATTTTAACTGACTGGCTTCATGAGTTGTTTATTGTAGATGAGGGAATGGTTTTCTGGGAAGGCTGCTAGATTTTATGGGACTCAGTTCTGTTTTATATATGGTCTGACCATCATCCATTTGTATATTCAGTCTTTCAACATGTACCAAGCTCTGTGCTAAACTTTACATCTCATCCTCTTCCTGATCCTGTGAAGAAGGTACTCCAACATTTGCAGAGAGAAAATGGATCATTAGGGAGGTTAGGTGATTTGTTAGGAAGAGGCAGAGCCTGGTTTCAGACACATATATGTCTGTCTGTAACCTGTGGGCTTCACCACCACGCTGTACTGAGATACAGCTTCCTTCGTTGCAAAATGAGGAGATAAACTAAGATAATCTCTAGAGTTCCTTCTAGGTCAAATTTGCTAATTCAAAACTTGACACAAGGAGACACCCTTCTTAGTTGTGACTGTAGTTGGTCTACCAGAGCAAATATTTACTGCCAACACAATGATACTATGAGTTTAATTTTGGCATATCCACAGGACCTTGATTATGTTCATATTTCTTTACTTAGAATTTTGAAAACTCAGAAGAACTGAAGTCAAGCTACCTGGGTAACTGAACCCTTTTTATGAAGTAAGCCCTGGAGGAGTTATGCTTCCACACTCTCCCCACCACAGCAATCCATTTTCCCCTGGAACGATTTAATTTCATGCACAGAGAGAGATTCGGCGTAGGCGAAGAGAATGCACTATCATGTCATTCAGTCATGTCTGCGATTTCTCAGCTTCTCCCCAGTGCCGTAGAAATGATTAATTCCTTGGGAAGGAAGCCAAGAAAATCATGAAAATAGCAAAAATATTTCGACTGCAATTGTAGAGCACATAAACTTGTCAGTGGAGTGATGAGAAAACTGCTGGGTTGCCTCTCATTAGCAGCAAAATATTTTATTTATATATGTGGTTTTTTGTGTGTTTTTATTATTGCAAGGTGGAGGGTATCAGGAGGGTCTGGGGCTTAGGTAAGCAGGGTTTTGGAGAGAAAATATTTCATGCCCTTGTTGGACTTCTCAACCGAGGGATGCTGAGCTTTTTGCCAACAGTATTGATTGGTTAATATGTTTTGAGTGTTCCCTGGTGTGGAGCATGGTAGGGTAGTTTACAACGTGTGACTTATTGACCTCTGGACAGTATTGTCGAAGCTGTTTCAAGAGGCAGGCATGTGTGAGAGACAGAAAAAAGAGTGTGTTCTCACAATAATAATGATAGCTTACACTGCCTGACATCTTAGAGTATGCAGGCCTTCTGCTAAATGCTGCCCATGCACTATTTCACTGAACCTTCACTGGAACTTAGAAGGACCTACTATCGTGATTTCTATTTTGAATAATTGAGGTGATGTAATTCACCCATGCCTACAGGTAGTAAGAGATAAACCTGGGGCTCAGTCCCAGTACTCTGACTCATAAGCCTAAGCACTAACCATTAGGACCTACTGCCTCTCAGAAACAAAGATGACCGGGGCCCAAAAAGGGCTTTACAGATATTTTGGTCTGAGGCCTTCAGGATCTATTTCTAGGAGGCTAAAGGGTTGCAAAGGAGCCCTGGAGGAAAGAGTATTGATCAGGTTCTCATCCCTGCATCAACCTGAGCAGGCTGGCATTTGGATGATATATTCAGTATCTGGACTTCCTGTAAGATCTCCTTTAGAGAGCTTATTCCAAAAAAGGAGTAGGGAGAGAATGAAGTTTGAAAGAAAACTTTTTTTTTTTTTTCTTCATTTTAGGGCAATCGATCTGCAAACTTTTTCTATAAAGGATCAAAGAGTAAAAGTTTTATACTTCAGGGTCCACAGATAATTTCAATTGCATAATCTTTTTTGTTTTGCTTTTTATACACCTTTAAAAACGCAAAAACCATTCTTAGCTCACAAGCTATACAAAAACAATCCCCAAATTGGATTTGACCCACAGGCTATAGTTTGTCCTTTCTGTTCTAGAGGACAAATTCAATGTTCAGAGAAGGAAAGTGATTTGCCTGAGGTTACACAGCCGGGACCAGAACTCACATTGTCCAGAACAGCTTTACAGGCCCTGTTGACCACACTGGGCAGTTAGACGTTCACTGTGACCTACGGCATGCCAGACACAGTGCTAACTGCTTGGAAGATTAACATGTGGGAAAAGCATCCCTGTCTCCACCAGCAGCTTAGAGTCCATGGAGGGACAAGTCTTAAATGTATGATAAGTTAACCAGCCACACAGAGCCCTCCTCAAAGCAGTACATAAGTCATTGCCAAACAAGTGACTGAAATTTTAAATGCCGAGTTCCAAGGAAGCAGGGTAAAATGATTTTTGACAGCTCCCAACCAAGAGCAGGCGCAAATTTGATAAGTTTCTGGGCAAAAGGATCTGATGTTCTCCATCTCTCTTGCCTACTGAAAAAAATGGGTTTGAATCTGTCCTGAGGCTGATAAAGAGGCAGGATTTATTAACGTAGTGCCCTTTGCTTCTGCGTCAGCATCCAAACCTTTTTAACCCCTTTTTACAAGTGTTCCAGGCAATTTAAAAGCTGTCCCTATAGGCTGGATACATCTCCCCCAAGGCCCTGCCTGAAGTTCCCTCGTTGGTTATTCCTTCTGCTTAGGCATTGGCCTTTGGTTTAATGTGCAGATGTGTCATCTATGAGACCTGACAGCCTGAAGTGATAGAGTTGTGGGTATCATTCACATGCGAGTGTTCATCAGAGTAATATCATGATCCAGCTAAGTTCTAAAAGGAAGTGCAGGTAAGTTTTACTTGAAGGGAAAAAGCAGTGGAAAACTTGGAATGAAGAATGTGTGGGCAGAACAAGCCTCCCTCTAGGTTTGTTGAGGAATCTATTTAGAATCAGAAAGGCCTGTTGGAGGAATGTTCTAGTGGGAACTCCCTGAACATCTGATAGACAATTGAATGAAATGATCTATTAGTTTTTACCCAGCTCTAGTATTTTATTACTAAGATTGTTGGGAGGGGAGCAGGTGATAAAGGATCCTAGAAAACAAACTTCTTTCTTTATAGTTATTCATGGTAAAGTTGGCTATTCACCAAAATAATGGGTGCCTTCCTTCCATAATGTGGAGTTGTTGCTGGCAGGTGGTTACACACCCAGAGACTACATTTCCCAGCCTCTCTTGCATTCAGATGTGACCAAGTGCATAGTTCTCACTCATATAATATAAATGGAAATAATATGTACCACTTATATGCGTGGCCCATAAAATTGCTTTACCTGTACTTCCCCGTGCTCTTTTCCTCTTCTAACTTGCTGGACAGAGGACTTCTAGGGTAACTTTGAACATCATATATCGAGGGTGGCAGAGCCCCCATTAGCCTGGATCCTATATCTCTTTGGGTGTGTTGTCTAATATGGTAGGCACCAGATGCATGTGGCTGTTTCATTAATATTAAACTCCACTTCCTCAGTCATACTAGGCATGTTGTAAGTGCTCAATAGTCAGGCACATGCAACTAACTGGCTACCATATTAGATAGCACAGATGTAGAACATTTCCATTATTTCAGAAAGTTCTATTTGGATTGCTATGGTCCATTGTATATGAGTTTTTATGTATTTTAACATTTATTGTAATAGTTGATCTGTTAATATTCCTATTAATACAGAGATAAGTACAAGATTGACAGAGGGTTTGTTGACCCCCAAAGGACAACTATTTGTTGGGAGCCTACTTTGTGTTAGGTAGTCTTCTAGAGTTTGGGAATTTGTCAATAAATACAGCAGACAAAATTCCCCATACTCAACGAGCTCATTATTATAGGCCATGTGACTTAGCAGTAGGATTTCTCAAGGTGCAAATTTGGGCAAATCCAGGCTTTTAAAATCCATTATAGCAGCAATATGCTCTATAACCAGTTTTTCAAATTTCAGCTACATTCTAAGCAGCAGGTCCACCAAACCAGAAGCCTGCCTTTAGGAGTCCAAAAGATCAGAGGACCTACGAAAATAGTTCTGTCTGTGAGGATGTCCAGCGTGGCTTTACTGGCCAGCTGCCTTGGTGACCATGACCTTTCCAGGGCTCTCGTACTTGTGGCTTCCTGAAAGTGTGTCTGAGTGGAGTAGTCTTATTATATCTGCTGGAGGCAGATGCTTTAGTTCCCTTGGTTAGGACAACGAAGACAAGAGAAAGATGAAAATGGCTTTCAAAGCAAATTAATGACCCAAGTAATGCTGAATTGTCCATTTCCCTTCTTAATGTGCCCTGCCTTCTCCCTACACTGTGTGGACTTCACACATAACATTCTCTACACGTTCATTGTTTATCTTTCTTCCTTACTGGACTGTACATCCTAGAGAAGAAGGGATTATGTCTGTCATATCTAACGTCATATTTCTGGGGCCTGGAACATAGTAGAATACAAGAAATATTTGTTCCTGTCACTATGTATTGACAATCATGTGATAAAAATATTTTTGCTTTTTCATAATCTGGTATAGCTACTTCTAAAGTGTAAATGAAAGTTCATAGGTATTCCATAGAGTCTGTGGAAGTTAATAGATGTTACATGAAACAGGGTGAGGAGGGTAAGCAAGGCTGCTTTAAATAAATGTGTTTCGTTGCTGCAGGCTTTTCTGAACCACTCCTGTGGTAATACAGCAGTTCTGCAGCTTCAGGGAGCATCAAACTCACCTAGAAGGCAGTGAAAACACACATTACTGGACTCTGCCCCCAGAATTTCTAGTTCAATACTCTTGGTGTGGGCCTGGGAATTTGCATTTTAACAAGTTCCCAAGTAATGCTGCTGCTATTGGTGAGAGCCAGCATGGAGGTATGTTATTGACACTTGGAGAAAATAACACAGTTTCCATCGTTTCCTGAAAGTGCTTGACTAAAAGTCTTCTTAAACTGTAGTCCTGTCTGACTTGAGGATATGGTGACCTACTTTAGACTCAAGTGCCAATGAATTATAAACTAATGCATCCACATTTTAAAGGGGACATCTGGGCAGATAACTATTGAAGCATAATGTGTTACTACTAATAGAATTTAGATTTCATTACAGAATAATAAGCACAAAAGTTTTGGGTGGAGTATTAAAAAAAAAGATCATCTACTCCTTCTAGTTATAAAATGAATTTGAACACAACCTATATTGCCTGGAAAAGAACAGTTTATGTATGAAATCATTGACATTACTATTGTTTAAAGCAATTCTTTTGCTTTGTATCTGCAGCTGTTCTAGTTTAAACCCACATTGCTTGGCCCTGACAACATGCAGCTTTTTACTTCTTGGACTCTCCTATGATTTGAAATGTGTTATTCATAAGTTTGCTAAATTCCAAATATTTGAAAGAACAGATGTGGACCTAAAGGAATAATCAACTCTTGCTGATATTGCTCCAAAAGGCAATATATAGAGTTGCATTAGAATAAAGAGCTGCATTTGGCTCTTGATGTTTTGAGATGTTGGAATAGCAGAGTATCTGTAGGATAACCCAGTATTGCATGCCATTTTATGCTTATAAGAATGTTCATCATTCAGCTCAGTGCTGATTAACCTCCTAGACACTTCAGATAATATACAAAATATATAAGACATATTTCTTGCCTTCACAGAGCTTATAAGCTAATTTGGGAAGCAAGACATACTCATGAAGTGATTAGAGCAGAGGTTTCCAAATTTATTTGCACAGTAACTTAAGCGAATATGCAAACAGAAATTGAGTTTCCCAGGACCCATGTGAGTCCTATTAAAGCAACTATGAAAAGGTCAGTGCCAGATAATATGTATTTTTAATAAGTTCCCCAACTGAGGCAGATGACTAGGCAGAGCTGGAACCCATGGGCTATATTAACAATTATTGGATAGTAAAAGATGCTCTATCGTTCACTATTACAATAAATTCCTCTTAATCCAGACAACATCTTCTGTATTCATTCAACGTCTTCTGTATTCATTCATTCATTCATTCATTCATTCATCTCTACTGTAGGTAGAGCCTGTACTATTTAATCTTGTTCTTTCATTGGCAGATAGAAGTGAAAGGTGGCAAAGCCATGAAGGGCCCTTATTAGCCTAATTACAGAGGGCTGCCTAGTGTAGAGAGCTGCCATGCAGTTAAGAGACAATGAATAAATTGTCAAAAAGAAGATACTGTGTCAAAGCCACAGGCGGTAGCATTTTACAACATTGGACCATAGTTGGTTAATTAGATATTTATTGAGACCTCACTATGTGCCAGGCACTGTGCAAGGTACTGGGGATATGATAAACCAAGTGGCCTCAACATTCATAGCCCCTACAGTCTAGTGAAGATACATATAGGAAATAAGTCATCATGGTCTTTTCCCTCTTCTTAAAAAACATTGTGATAAACTATACATAAATTCATGATTTTAACCATTTTCAAGTCTGTAGTTCAAGCGACATTAAGTACATCCATATTATTGTCCAACCATCATTATCATCCATCTCCAAAACTTTTTCATCATCTCAAGCTGAAACTCTGCACTCATTACATAATAACTCCCACAAAACCTGGCAACCAGCAATCTGCTTTCTGGTTGTATGGATTTGACTACTCTGCCGACCTCATTTGAATGAAATCAAGCAGTATTTGCATTTTCGTGTCTGGCTTATTTCACTTAACATAATGTCATGAAGGTTTATCCGTGTTGCAGTATATATCAGAATTTCACTCTTTTCATACTGAATAATGTTCCATTGTACGTAGATACAACATTTTGTTTATTCTTTCATCTATTGATGGACATTTGGCTGTTTTTACCTTTTGTCTGTTGTACGTCACGTTACTATGAATATTCGTGCACAAATATCTGTTGGAGTCCCTGTTTTCCATTATTTTGGAAAAGTGGTAATACCTAAAAGTGGTATTATTGACAGTGAGTGTGAGACCTTGGTTCTTATCTTCTTAGTTAAAATACTTTAAGCAAGAGACACATAGCAAAGGAGATATGGCATGGAACAATTTTTTGCAAAAGAGAATGCACACTCTGAAGGTTAGATGCAAAAGAGAAAGTACACTCTGAAGGTTAGGTGCAAAAGAGAATGCATACTCTGAAGGTTAGGTGAAAAGAGAAAGTACACTCTGAGAGATGATTCAGTGCAGCCTGTTCAAAATGAGACAGTGTTGCCTGTTACTGGGGAAACTCCCTTTACGGGAGTTTTACATAATTATTCATAAGGGAAAGGAAGAGGTGTTACCAGTAAGCATGTTCTGGGTCACCTTCTAGATGCACATGTGCAGTAGCTCAACTTGCTTGTTCATACATTCATGAAGTTGCAAGAATGCTTGCATGTCTTGTTAACATCTTAAATCTCCACCCGGGGGTATTTTTACTATTACAATAATCAAAGGGTCAGTCTGAAGACAAGTAATCCAAATGTGTGTGCTCTCTGCAGGGGAAAGTCTCTACTGAAGCTAGTTCTACTTGGATGAGCTTGACTATAATGTGAGCACTAGGTCTCTTTGTATTGATGCGGCCACCATGGTTACCGTGTCCCTCAAAGACATGATTACTTCCTTGACTATCTATCCTGCCTCAGTACTGCTGGATCATAATGGTAATTCTACCTTAAATTTTTTGAAGAACTGCCTTACTGTTTTCCCCGGCAGTTATACCATTTTATAGCCATGGTCTTTTGGTAAGATAGCAGAAGTTAGGTATTATTCCTGTGAGGAGTTTGTGTTCATCCTAATTATTTCAGAAATATGAAAGTTGACTACTTCGGGGCCCCATTGCGGCCCCAGTTCCCAAATCCACATCTCCTCCAACCCACTCTGCCACCTTTTCCTGTTCGTTCTTCTATCCATCCTCCCCAGTGAGCAAAAGCCACAGCAGTGCACTTCAGCTTTCAGCGTAAAAGATCGAGACAAGCTCAGGATCAGGTGCCCTGTAACGTGTTCTTAGAATCACAGTTCCTCCGTTCCTGGTACAGTTTTCTGTAATTCTGTTGCCATACCCCAAAGGAAAAGCTATGCTTTTAGAGAACTCGGGCTCTGTTGAGGTTGAGAAAAGGCCTTGGGCGTAGGCACTGGGGAGTTCTAATCTCAACTCTGCTCCATATTGTGTGGCAGCCCCAGGCAGGTCATTTAAGCTCCACAATTCCTCATGTTTTCTGACTCTGAGATGATTGTAATGACCTCCCTTTGGAGCTGGTGCCAAGGAAGCCGTAATGATAGACGGAGACATGTTTGTGAGGTTTTGCCAGATGTTTCGCTAGGCTGCAAAAGATTTGGACTTACTTGCTCTTGTGTCTTTATGTGCACATCTAGCATTAGGGTCCCACATGCCAGTCACATCATTACTCTCAGATAAATTCCCCACTGCCTTATGAGGATTGATCTAGGCCTTGATGTTAATCTCCAGCCTTTGAAGTTAAACATCTGGTTTATGGAGGTTTTTTCCTTTAGTTCTCTGAAAAGATAGAAAAGAACCTGGGAGAAAGGGTCATGATATTCCCTGACTTCTTTTTTTTTTTTTTTTTTTTCTTTTTGAGATGGAGTCTCACTATGTCACCCATGCTGGAGTGCAGTGTGATCTCGGCTCACTGCAACTCTCACCTCCCAGGTTTAAGCGTTTCTCTTGCCTCAGCCTCTCGAATAGCTGGGATTACAGATGGTGCACCAACATGCCCAGCTAACATTTGTATTTTTAGTAGAGGCAAGGTTTCATCATGTGGGCCAGGCTGGTCTGGAACTCCTGACCTCAAATGACCACCCTGCCTCAGCCTCCCAAAGTGCCAGAATTATAGGTATGAGCCACTGTGCCTGGCCTTCCTGACGTCTCTTTCACCCAGAATACTCAGAATTCAGCACAAATATTCTTAAGAATGTTGTTCCCATTCCCTTCATCAGCTTACCTGTATGTATATATGTATGTGTATATAATGTCATCTTCACAGGCATTCTCTCTGTTTGTCCCACACTATCTTTGATGCAGAACTAAGTACTTCTTCGTATTTGTCAGGGAAATGCCAGTCTCACAAAATATTAGAGAGAAATGCAGATTCTACTGAAGGTTTCATAGGGGAGCCAGAGCAAGGAGTTCACCTCTCACCTCCTGCTGCAAATATCCTAACATTTTCATTGATGTATCTTTCCTCCTAAGTCAGTGTTTCTCTTCTGAATCACTGGGGGGGCTCCCTGCCTCTGCCTTTCACCCCTAGTACATCCAGAATGTTTTGTCTTATTTCTTCCGTCCTACATTTCACCTTTTAAACCTCAAATTCCTCCTCACTCCCCATGTCATACAGAGCAGCTGCCTGACCAGCTTCTGTCTCAAAACACTTTATATATATACCCTTTCTAAAATGCAATGGGAGATCATATATATTTTTCTTTTACTGATGGAAAAAATGAGTTTTCTATAACAACTGAGATAAATTTTGTATTTCAAGAATTTTAAAAAATATCCTTTAAAATATTTTGGTATGAATTTGGCGCTTTATTTCTTTGGAAGATGTACGTCAATGTAGACAGATATCTGAGATGGCCATCAAGATCCTCGCTCTCTGGAGTAAATACCTTATATCCTTTCCTCCCTTTCAGTGAGGGAGGAACTTGTAAATATGATGCGATGCCACTTCTGTGATTATGTTATTGCCTAAGGGATTCTGCAGATGCAATTAAGGCTACTAATCAACTGATTTTGAGTTAATCAAAAGGGAGATTTTCTGGGAGTCACCAGCCTAGTCACATAAGCCCTTCAAATCTGGGTATAGAGGTCACAGACGAAGAAAGTCAGAGAGTGGACGTGTGAAAAGACACACATGGCAAAGAACTGAGGTGGCTTCTAGGACCTAAGAGTGTCGCCAGGCACCAACTAACAAGAGAAAAGGAGCCTCCGACCTGGGACAAAACTTTGATTTCAACCTTGTAAGACCCTCTTCAGAGCACCCAATTCTCTGCCTGGGCTTCTGAAGGGACAGAAACCAGGCGATGATAAATAAATGTCACTAAATATATCATCTTCCACACAGCAGTAGAAAATTATTATGTGGACTTTATTTGGAGCTTGTTTCCCTTCCATTTTTGACGTTAGAATATTCTTGCTTTTATGAAATGATCGTCCTAGAAGAGGATAGGTTTTTCTATCTTAAACAACATCTTCTTTATTTAGCAAAAAAGTTTACAAACCCATGTCAACGCTCCCTGCCTTATAGAGTTTGTTTGGGAATTTTAGTAAACAGTGACATTGCCAAGTCTAGAAATCACAGATTGAAAATATCCCCTTTCCCCGTCTGTCATCTAAATTTTACTGCTCTCCTAAGCTCTCTTCAAGGCAACTTCTTCAAGGGTTTTGCAGTATTTTCTGCCCCTGAGAAATTGTCTTCCTCTTAACAGCAAGTTCTTAAATTCTGTGCCTGAGTAGTAACTTTAATTTGTTGTCAAGATGGTTTTGAGTCCTGTGCTGTTTCGTTTCCCACTTTTTGTCTTGCCTCCCTGGCTATAGGCCTGGGGCAGGACCACAGTTTCAAGCTCCTGAGGCTCCTGCTGAGTCTGGCCAGATACCTGAGGCCCAGTGGGTGCTCCCACATCCTTTTGGATTGATTGATTTTACAAGGCAGGGGCTAAAGCTCCCTGCTAAATAATTGATCAACACACCTTTTGGATTTTGTGTCCACTCCTGTGTGTAGATATCACCTGCTGTATTTGACCCCATCTTTGCTAAAAAAAAAAAAAAAAAAAAAAAAAGCCCTCTGGGCATAAATCCCTCTTTCAGAGAGAGAAATAATTTTAGCAGCAGCTGGTCCGTGGCATTAAAGATTGAATGACTGTAATGTGTTCAGACCATGGTTGACTTGTTAGGAATTCTGTAAGGCAAGAAATAACCTGAGAGCCAGAGACCTTGGAGACTGCACGAAAAAGATTGTTGGTGGTGATGTCCTTCCTTGAAGCATCATGTTGTAATTCCTGGGCCATTAACACAGCTACCCTTCAATGGCTTCTCATTAACTGCAGGAGAAGCTCCAGCATCTCTGTGTGTCACTGCCAGCTTCTCATCCCCTTCCATCCTCATTCCCGCTGCCATCCTTGTGCAGTCTGTGGTAAGTTTTACTCACCTACTTGCTGCTCTCCTGTGCCCCCTCCTCTCCTCTTTATTTTGGTGCATCCAATTCCCTCTTTTGGAATAAAGTTTCCTACAGCCTTTTCTCCAGTCTCATTCACCCAGTGATTTCTACACGTGTCCTTCAAATCCATTCAAGTTTCACCTCCACACGGCCTTCCCTGACCTCCCCAGGGAGTGGACTTTTTCAAAAGCACTTAGAGGGTTTTCCCTATGGTAAGCATCTTATACAAGTTCTCTTTCAGAATGCTCATAACAGCCCGATGAGGTGGACGTTATCTCTTTTTACAGAGGATGAAGCTAAGGTTTAAGGAAGTTAAGTTACCTGCTGTATTAGGGTTTTCTAGAGGGACAGAACTAATAGGAGATTTTATATATATATATATATATACACACACACACACACACACACACACATATATATATATATATATGAGTTTATTAAGTATTAACTTACATGATCACAAGGTCCCACAATAGGCTGTCTGCAAGCTTGAGGAGCAAGGAGAGCCAGTCCAAATCTCAAAACTGAAGAACTTGGAGTCCGATGTTTGAAGGCAGGAAGCATCCAACACGAGAGAAAGATGTAGACTGGCAGCCTAGGCCAGTCTTGCTTTTTCATGTTTTTCTGCCTGTTTTATATTCACTGGAAGCTTATTAGGTGATGCCCACCAGATTAGAGGTGGGTCTGCCTTCCCCAGCCCACTGACTCAAATGTTAATCTCGTCTGGCAACACCCTCACAGACATACCCAGAAATAATACTTTGCATCCTTCAATCCAAGCAAGTTGGCACTCAGCATTAACCATCACACCTGCCTCAGTTTTTATGGCTACTAAGCCAGCACATAAGCCTGGAACTGTTATAATCCCAACCCATGCTTATGATGTCAAGGCCTGTCTTTTAACCTCAGAGTTGTGGTGCTTCCTGGGTCCTCACAGTGCTTTATGCATTGTCTCTGAAGTAGCATTCTTCCTTTCCTATTGTTGTTGAAATCTGTCTCCCTCATTGGCCTGTGAGCCTCGGCGAGGGAGGGGATCATCGTCTCTTCATCTGAACACATATCCCCAGAAACTTGTAAAATGTTGAACAAACTTGAGCTTAATAAGTAAAGAATTTTTTTAAAACATTGCCAAAAGAAACAGAACTTGAAGAAAAAAAAAACTGTAAGGGAAATTATAATCTACTCAGTTAAATTTTCTATGGTAAGGCTATTACTGGTTTCATGAGGAGTGCCTTGACTTGAGCTTTTGTTTAATTGAAAGAAGAAGGAGATTTTTCAAGGAGAAATCCCACACGAAGTGGGGGAATAAAGGAGGAAGGGGAGTAAGTCTATTTCTCTCACAGGTATATGGTTTTTATTGTATCAGTGGTGTTTAATTTTGCTTATTTAATAATTATTGGATAAGGTCTGCTATATACCATTGTGGAGTGTTCAGGGGATTGGTTATAAGACATTCTACTCCCAAAGCTCATTTTTACAAACTTTCCACCTGACAGTGTCATCTATAACACATGTGGAGGAGGAAGTTTTTTTCCTCTAAAGTGGAGGGTGATGGCATTCAATACTTGGTTTTGGGAAAGTTCATGTCTACCTCAAAGATGGTATTGTAAAGGAAGAGTAGCTGTGAAAAAGTGATATTTACATTCTCATCTTAATATTGCTGTTGAATATGTAATTTGAGATTATAAAATCATAGCACATTATGCCAAAAGTTTATTACTATCTTCTTAGCTCTTTTGTCTTTTCATCTTGAAGTATGAATGTTTCTTGAAGCATTAAACATTTTGCAAGGGATTAAGAGGACATCCAGTAACAACAAAATGAGGAAGCCACGTTGCACTCCTTGGACCTGTACATACAAGACGTGTAGTAGATGCAACCCTGAACAGCCTGGTTTAACCTAATCAGGCTCCAGTGCAAGAACCCATGCTGGATTTCTTTTTTTTTTTTTTTTGAGATGGAGTTTTGCTTTTGTAACCCAGGCTGGAGTGCGGTTGTATGATCTCGGCTCACTACAACCTCTGCATCTTGGGTTCAAGCGATTCTCCTGCCTCAGCCTCCCCAGTAGCTAGGATTACAGGCCCACGCCACCACACCCAGCTAATTTTTGTCTTTTTAGTAGAGATGGGGTTTCACCATGTTGACCAGGCTGGTCTTGAGCTCCTGACCTCAGGTGATCCACCTGCCTCCACCTCCCAAAGTGCTGGGATTACAGATGTGAGCCACCTCCCCCAGCCCCCATGTTGAATTTCATGTGCATATCACCCCTTGTCTGCTGCCAGTTTCCTCTTTCTCCCCTTTTTCCTCTATCCTTAGTCATCCTCTCTTTCTTTCCCATTCCCAGGGATATTTTGCCTTCTTTTCCAAGGCTAAGACCTCTGTGTCTAGGAAGAAGTTGAAATTGAGAGCTCTTCAGTCAGATTTACCACTTCCTGGTGACTTTAGGCAAGTCCCTGGGCTTCTTCAAGTCTCAGTTTTCACACCTATAAGAAGAGGGATAACAGCCCCTCTGTGGCTCACAGCTACAAGCTCAGCTGTTGTGTTTTCTCCCCGATGAATGGCGCTTATATTCTCCAGGAAGTAGGAAGACAAACACTAAACAGTAACATAGTAAAAAGTACTTACAAAAATATACTTAACGCTTCTTCATTCTTCAAAAAGAAGTGAGTTTCTTTGACTTTGACTCTGTGTCTTAAGCCATGCTTGCTTTTTTGACTTTGGCTGTATTGCAAAAGGAAAAAAAAAAATCCTTATTTTCTGTCTCAGTGGCTTCACCACCCATTATTTCACTCCTTAATCTGCTACAAACCTCTTTTTTCCTTCCTTTCCTTAATTTCCAAATTCAATACCCTTTGTTCATTTTTCTTATCTTTGATGTCTCTGTAGTATTTTTACTGCAATGGTCAAACTTCTCTGTTTTAAAACCACTATGAACATTCTTCTCTTTGTTCTGTCCTAAAGGAGGGCTTCCTCCCTGTTTTTGTTAAAGATAACACTGTTCTTCAGATCGCCCACGCTTCAGACCATATCATAAACTTTGAGTCACCCATCACTTTTATTTGCTCCATCCCAAGCAATCCCCAGGCCCGGCTAGGCCCTTATTTGCAGCATACCCTTTTCCTTTCCTTGTGTTTCCTTCCCTTCTCTCATTATCACATTCTTTAGACAGATTAGTTGCATTGCATCTATGCCCAGCCTCAGAATAATTGTGTGGCCTTTGACAAACTACTTAGCTTGTCTGAGTTTTGGTTTCCTAATAGGTAATAGAAAAGTAATGATACTTTTTAATCTCTAAAAGTTAATGTGAAGATTAATCAAAATAATGGATAAATAGTCCTATCTACTCCTAAGGTAAATAGCTGACACATGGCAGCTATTAATATTATCTGTCTCACACCATCCCAACCCCCTCATTAGGTTCTTTTTACTGGAACAAGGACCAGCAGTCATCTCATTTTCATCCTATTATTTTGCTTTCCTCAAGTCTTCTCCATCGAATACCGCAGAGCCCCTGTACAAATACCAGATCAATATTACCACTGCATAGTTGGGAAGATGTAGGAAGTAATATGTTACCACAAGAATATGGGCTTTGGCTTGAATTTTTGTTCTGTGTCTTGATAGCCGAAGAATTTCAATCTGGCTTCTGAACCTCACTGAGTTTCAGTTGCCTCATGTTGAAAATTCCAACACTTTCACAATTGCTAAGACATGGAATCAACTTAGGTGCCCATCAGTGGTGGATTGGATAAAGACAATGTGGTATATGGAATACTACACAGCTATAAAAGAGAATGAAATCACATCCTTCACAGCAGCATGGATGCAGTTGGAGGCCATTATCCTAAGCAAAACATAGGAAGAGAAAACCAAATACTGCGTGTTCTCACTCATAAGTGAGAGCTAAGCATTGAGTACACATAGACATAAAGATGAGAACAATAGACACTGGGGGCTACTGGGGAGCGGGGCAAAGACTAATACCTATTGAATACTATGCTCACTATCTGGGTAATGGGATCATTTATACCCCCAAACCTCAGTGTTGCGCAATATACCCATGTAACAAACCTGCGCATGTACCTCCTGAATCTAAAATGAAAGTTGAAATTATTTTTTTAAAGTTACAGCTACCATGCAGGGCTGGTGTAGGAATTAAAACTATCAAGCACCTAGCATAGTGCCTGATATAGCAGCCCCCTGCTCTCTTTAACCCAGAGAATGAACTCGTGAAACCTTTGGTGTACAGTCAAGCTCCCCCATGGTTTAGCCTTTATCTCTGCTTCCAGCTGCCATTGCTGTCTTACTTGCTAGTATCCCTTACGTGAGCTATTAGACCCATGAAAGGGGCCTCATTTTTCTGTCTCTGTCCTGCTCTTTTTCCCACTCCTCTTTTCTGGAATCCCAATCCTCCCTTCTTGTTCTCCCTGGACAAGATCAACTATCACTTCATGAAATGAAAAAACATACAAAGGATTTAAGATTGTTACTGGTCTAGACCTTATTATATCAGTCTGTAATTGGGACTCTTTCACATTTATTGTATAAATGCATGACTTTAGGAAATTATTCTACAGTCTTTGGTATTATTTTAAAATCATTGCTTTTACATGATTTGCCCCCTTGACGTTTTATTTCTTTGATGCCAAGTGTTCAGCAGTTACACAGTAAAAACTCAGTAAACTCTTACTGGTGATTTTCGAGGTTGATTTTCATGAAATTCGTAGCTCATGAACCATCTGATCCTTAGGTCACACCATTTATTTCTTGGCCTCTGCACAGAACCTTTTTCTTCAAGATGTTCCATCTGCTTTGCAGAAATTAGCTCATGAGTCATTTCCTTTCCCCACCCTCCTTGTAAACTGTAGCAGCAGAAGGGCAGCCCCTTTGGAATAAGTGGAAGTACGGGGTGGCATGGAGCAGTAGGGAGTTACAAACAGGCTCAAGTCTGTCAAGTCCTAGTTCAGGGTTATTATCCCCCAAAGCATTGAGAAATTAGGCAGGGACAGCTCTGTTCAGTGGAAAGAAAGTGCTTTGGAGCCAGACAGGACTGAGCTCAGATCCTGGCTCTGCCTATTGTATGCTTTGTGATCTTTGGCAATACAGTTAACCTCTCTGGATCCTTGTTTTCTGTTCCATAAAGTGGGGATAGTAATATCTGCCTGCCAGGGCTATTGTACAATAAGATAAACTGTATGAAAAGACGCTAGCATATTACCTAGCACAGAGTACTATTTCATAGTATTATTCTTCTGATCCAGAAGGGTTTCAGTGCCCTCCAAAGAGAACACTGCAGAAATTATTGATACATACACCAAAAACTTTGTAAATAACTTCTCAGCCACATTCAGACCTGTTGTAAAAATCATGTTTAAAAGTTGATTATTTTGCTCTTCTTGCTTAACAGGACGGAAACTTGATAAAATACACCTGTGAGTTAGGGTGTTTTTTGTTGTTTCCTACCTGATGGCCAGAAAGAAAAGTCTGAAAATTACTTTTTTCTCTTTACTTTGAATTTTCACGAGCTGATCAATTTTTATGTTCCCTAAAGAGGGGAACTCAATAAGGCAGTCTGGAATCCAGCTAATAATTTTTAGTCATGCATTCTAGGGTGTACCTTGATAGAATGTTTGTTCCATCTTTGTGTTTTATGTTCACTCTTTTAAACTGACTTTGGGAAACTGAATGTTGAAATTTTAGCCTGGGTAGGGGTCAGAGTAGCACCTGCTTGGCCACATCCTACCTGGGTGAGACACAGCAGTGTGTAGCCTTGAATTTCCTCATCATTACCATTCAGGAGGGTTAGCGTGAGCATCAGTTGACCAAACTTCCAAGAATTTCAAAGTGTAAAATTAGATCAGGTATATAAAAGTTCTTTAAAACACTGCAATTATATATGAATACAATCAATCAAATGGCTTTTTCTACTTATGTTTGTAAATTGGAAAGAAACATAGTAATAGAAATAGCAACTGAGGGTAGCTATTTTTTGAGAATATTCTTTGTGCCCCAGGACCAAACTAATTTGAATCTCAAAAAATAAAATCCTACTGGATTAGGTTTTAGGTTTGTTTTGCCTTTCACTCATGAGGAAAATCAAGTTACTTTTGTCCGTAGTCTTACTTGTAACAAACATAGGTGCCAGTACTCAAATGTGGAGAGACTGTCTCCAGAGTCTAAGAACTTGGAGATCATATAGAGAAATTGCTCACTCTAGTATTCATTCCTTAATGTGACAAATATTTATTATTCACACTTATTATGTTCCAGGTGGTGCAAAGCACAAGAGATGGCAGACTGAATCAGGCAGGTTTGGTTCTTGTTCTCATCGAGGACACAGCCTTATAGAGTAAAATAATAAACATAGGAATGATTAAATAAAATAATTGCACACTAGTAAATGCTATAATTAAAAGCAGGAGGTACTGAGATGGAGAGCAAAGGGTCAGGGGAGGGCCCTGTTTGGATCAAATGTTCAAAGAAGGCATCCCGGGAGGAGTGACATTTATGCTGAGATGCACCAGATGAGAAGAAGACATAGGTGACATGTCAACTTAGATGTTAGACAGGGATACAGAGCTCAGAGAAGACCACACCTAACATACTACTTTAGACTATGAAGGCATTCCACCCTCCAAACCTAGAAGGCGAAATACAGGATGAAAGGTCGTGTCTTGCAGTTGAAACCTTGAACTTTGAGATAGGATCTCTCTCTGTCGCCCAGGTTGGAGTGCAGTGGCAAGATCATAGCTCACTGCAGCCTCAACGTCCTGGGCTCAAGCAGTTCTGCCTTAGCCTCCTGAGTATCTGGGACTACAGGCACATGCCACCATACCTGGCTACTTTTTAATTTTTATTTTTTGGTAGAGACAGGGTCTCAGAAACCTTGAACTTTTTATAGTAGTTGTTCAATCATGAGTCACCTCTTTCTTGAGCCTTCCAAACATATAAAACAAACCTTTTCTTTGCTAGCCCAGACATTTGAAATGGATTTCTAATAGGTTAGCTTCCTTGGACTGAGGCTAGAAAATTGGGAAAATGATTTTTTTCTTTTTTTGTAGTAGCAAGTGTCTTCACAGAGAGCTTAGGACTTGGAGATGGAGGACACAGTACTGAAGTTTTGGAGATGAAAGTCATACGAGTTGCTTTCCTTGAAACGGTGGTATGGAAGAGATAAAACTGACTCATTTGAATTCAGGCAATGTACAGTTTCCTAGTTTGCAGAAAGGCTGAATTTTGAACTGTGCTCTGCACCCCATTTTCTCAGTTAGAGCATAACATGGTGTCTTGGCCATCCCTTTCTCTACTTCCAGGATTTCTGGAAGAAAAGTTAAAATACTTAAAGTAGCATTCAATATTTAACTATTCCAAAGCACTCAAGGTAAAACCCAGTCTGGAGTGGTTACACAAACATTTTATTGCATTTTCTAAAGCACAGTTCTTATACATCTCTACCAGGCTCAATCTTTAAATGCCTTTTGATTTCCTGTTTCTTAAAATTTATAATCTCAGCCTATAGAAATAATTTTAAATATCCATAAATTGGATATCGGTTAAATTAGAAAATTTTTATAAAACTTAATGATGCGTGTCTTTTAAAAAGAATGAGGTAGATCTATATAAAATTACCATAAAAGGATATTGTTGATATAACATTGGCAGGAAATAAAGGTTATGGAGGAAGAATTGGCACATGTTTTCTGTAAAGGGCCAGATAGTAAATATTTTCAGCTTTGCAGACCATATGGTATCTGTTGCAATTACTCATCTCTGCTGTTTTGGTGTGAAAGCAGCCACAGACACTATGTAAACAAATGAGTGTGACTGTATTCCAATAAAACTTTTCACAGGCTTTTACAAAAACAGGCAGTGGACTCACAGGCTGTACTTTGCAGATCCCATTATAAACTATGCAGAGTGGAAAATAATCTGTTATTAAACAACAATTAAATATTTGGAAGGATATGTACCAGACCGTTTCATGATCCTTTTATTCTAGAGATAGAATAACAGTGATTTTTCTAGCATTTGGTATGTTACAATGAGCAATGATTGCTTTTATACTGAGCAAAAACAATGAAGGCACTACTATTTTGATGAAAAATCAGATTTTGCACTATTCTAGGTAGCTTAGTCCTAATAAGTAATATTTAACTATAATTTTACTATGCCCTCAGAGCAGTTGCCAGTATTTTATTCTTTGGAGGCAGCAACCAGAAGTATAGAATTAAACATTAAATTTACACAAGAACAGAGTATAATTACCATCAGTGGTGGCCAAGTTTTCAGTCTTGAATGGAATAATATCTACATATACAGTAAAGGTCTCTCTTTAGTTATATTCTATCTCATATTCTAGAACAAGATGAATCAACACAAACTATTAGGGAATGAAAAACTTAAGATATAATAAAACCAGACCAGCCACAGTTTTAAGGTATTTCTGCGAAACCCAAATTTTGCATTATCAGAGCATTGCCTTGGTCTTGCATGATATTATCCTAGATTAGAAGGTACCCTTCATTTTTTTTCCCCATCATACGGCATTAATAAGCACAACTGAAAGGAGAAAGCAGCTTATCTAAAAATCTATTTTTTATGATTATGTCTTTCACCTGATGGCAATGTTGAATATGGGATTTGAGCAAGTGGTCTCAGGTGGGTGTGACAGCTCTCTAGGTCCCTACTGACCCTGAGGCATTCTGATTTCATGAGTCAGCTGTTGATAGGATTCAGTGCTTTGCAAGGTTTAAATCCTTGACGGGTCTTGAGATGAAATGAGTGACCTTAATTCTGCATTTTAGATTCAATATCTGGGTGCAGTTGACCAAAAAAGAAAACTAAAGTGTAGCCTGAATTAGAGCTCATTTTAGTGAAAAAGGAAGCAGAAAGTAAACTCTTACGTATTCAATGGCCTGCCCTCTGCTTAATTCCAGAATGCCAAGCTAAATATTTCTCCCACCTGGTAGCATTTCCATATTGGTGAATCCTGCTTTCGGTGGATTTGAAATAGGGGTTAAATAGAGCAAAACTATGTGTTCTAATTTATTCCTAATTAGGGAAAGTCTCTTTAAAACTTTTAGCTAAAATAGGCTTAGTGTTTTCAAATACAGAAACGTGGACTGGCAAATATATATTTAGTGAACACATATGTAGTGGTTCATCAAATTGCTGAAAAATTAATTAAACCATTTTTCTCTTAAAGCAATTACAGTTATTCCACTGTCTTTCCACAGTTACAGTGAATTCTCTAATAAACATCGCTGGACGTATAAATTTGTCCTCCGTTTAACTACCCTGGACAAATGTCTGGGAGGAAATGCCGATCAATCAAGTGGATAAAGGAAACGTGCTATATATGTTCTATGGAATACTACTCAGTTGTAAAAAGGAATGAAATAATGGCATTCACAGGAACCTAGATGGAATAGGAGACTATTATTCTAAGTGAAGTAACTCAAGAATGGAAAACCAAACGTTGTATGTTCTCACTCATATGTGGGACCTATACTATGAGGACATAAAGGCATAATAATGATACATTGGACTTTGGGAACTTTGGGGAAAGGGTGGGGGTGGCAAGGGATAAAAGATTACACATTAAGTACAGTGTACACTGCTCAGGTGATGGGTGCACCAAAATCTCAGATATCACCACTAAAGAACTTATTTATGTAACCAAATGCCACCTGTTCCCCAAAACACTATTGGAAAAAAAAAATGTCTGGAAAGGAAAAAAGTGCTTTGGCACCTTAATTTGTTTATTCATTTGTAAACATTTAATAAGGATCTCACTGTACAAGTCCTGTGTTATGTGTCGGGGTTGAGTCACTAACTTGCTGTGTCATCTTGGACAAACTCCTTCATCTCTCTGGTCTTCTTTGTTCTATTGATGTCCTTAAGAAATCATTCCAAGGATATTTACAGTCTCAGGAGGATCCTAGGGATTCATACTGTCAAGTTGCTTCCAAAAGTTTTAGGCAAATTTGCAATGCTATCTGCAGTCTGAGACTGCACTAATTCTATCACAACTTTGCCAACAAGGACTTTGTGCCCCATTTAAAATTGTAGTCATTTAAATGAGTGGAAAATGGTATGTGATTGGCTGTTTTCCTTCTTCTTGGATTATTAATGAGGTTGAAAAATTCACAACTTTGGCTCTAAGTCAAATGTAATTTCAATTCCATATCATATTCTTAGATTTTCTTTGCCAAGAAACATTTTTTGTAGTGGCAGGAATTAGAGGAAAGGACAGGAGAGAACAATGCTTTTTTAAAAAAATCTCATGTTAGAGAAAAATCTATTTGAGAAAACTATTTCCACGACACATTGCACATTGATAATGTGATGATGCTTCAAATGTTTTGATTGAATTACTTCATCTCATTCCCTAAGGAAAATCCTCAATTTTTGTTTTTACCCTGTTCCAAATACCACATGTATATTTCCATCCCTATTTCCCTCTTGGAGATAATATCCCAAGCAATAAGGCTGTTGCATACCTTTCTAGTTATTAATAAATGATCTTGAACACTTCAAAATGCAAAATACTATATCAGTGTTTTGGGGTGATGATGACAAGAATACCTCACAGGTAAATGAATAAAGCAAATGAATTAAGGTTTGCTTAATATTTGCAAACAATTTTTAGAGAAACACTTGAGTGTCATCTTAGTCTGCTTGGGCTGCCATAGCAAAATTCCCAGACTAGGTGGCTTAAACAACAGAAATTATTTTCTCATATTTCTGGAGTCTGAAAACTCCCAAATCAAGGTCTCTCTTCCTGCCTTGTGTCCTCACATGGTGGAGAGAGGGAGCACTGGTGTCTCTTTTCTTACAAGGGCACCAATTCTGTCAGATCAGGGTTCTACCATTATGACCTCACTTAACCTTAATCAACTTCTCAGAGGCTCTATACTTAGTTCAGTCACATAGAGGATTAGTGTTTCAACATATAAAGTTGGAGAGGACCCAATTCAGTTCACAGCAGGTATGTACACAGGAACTGAACTGCTGCTGGTCTAGAGCTCAGTTGCCAAGATAATAATACCCCTTGTCACAGTTCTTTCATAAGCTTCAGAAATGTTTCTACTTTTCTCCCCTCTGGAAAGTATGGACTGGAGAAAGAGATTCAAGATGGTTTGGGTGACTGCGTTGTCCATTGTCTGGTCAACCACAAAAGGTATTTACAAAGATCATGGAAGATCATAGATGTGAAGAAGCTGAGGCCCAGAAAGTTGGAAAGACTTGTTGTAGGTCCTTCTGATAAGCAGTTACCCAAATGATCCTGGAGGTCTTCGAACTCCTGTTACAGTGCCCAATCTGGTCATGGATGTGATTGTGCTTTCAAATGGAAGATTTTGTAAAAATGAGTTTCAACTTCATGGACTAAGCCTTGATGTGAGTTAGGATATATTTGGTTGCAGATAACATAAATTGACTCTGATTCTAAGCAGAAAGGATGTTGAGAGCTGACTGCATTGGTGAGGAAGGGAGGACTTGTTTTTGTGACTGGACATGGTCCCAGGTGGGCTCCAGCAGCCACAGAGCAGGAAGTATTACCAGCATTACGTATGGGACACTATCTCTGCTGCTAGAGGGCATAGCCTCCATCACCATCACCTAAAGTGAATTGAAATAATCACTTTTGTCTTTGAGAGACCTCATAGGATGTCAGAGTGCCAGGTAGGAAGTTCCCAAATGTGCTTTTCTGGATCTTGCATTTATGGCTTGGACTGGAAAGAGAAAAAGATCTGACCCTTTCGTCTTCCATAAGGAGATGGAGGAGTCCTATTTTTACAAAGAAATAGGACATATCCCAAAATATAAAGTAGTTAGGTGCAGGACATTCAGAAAATAAAATAAAGCAAAACCAAGTATCTGCTGCAGTCTCCAGTGTGAAAGCTTCTATAGTGGAAGGTGGTTTGTGCCAAAGTAAGTCCATTTCAAGCAAAAGTTTCATCTTTCAGCTTTCCCTAGAGCTCTCTCTTCTATTGCTAGACAGTGTACATTTGGCATTACCTTTTCTTTTCCCATTCAGAATGAAACCCAGGGTTGAATTTTATTCTTTTATATTTGTTGGTTTTAGCATTCAGCTCCCATTATGGCTCTAGAGTTACATAGCAACTTGTATGTTTCAGAACGCGAGTAAGCTTTCTTAACCTACTTTGTTAGTTTATTCATACAACTAAGAGAAGTATCTCAAGGCACACTTGGGGATGTTTTTTCCAACCACTCACAGAATGCAGGTATATTTGTTCATTGATAATCTGGCTATGAAGAAATTATATATGCATCTTGAGTATTTGACCGCATGGGTTCACTGTTTTACATGTGGAATTGACTGAAACACAAGTAACAATCTCAATCACGTGCCCCTTAAACAGCAAGAGATATATTTATCTTAGCAAAAGAATGGGAGTTTTCCAGCAGCAATATTATCTCAGATTATATGTCTTCTGGGATTTCCTACCTTTCACTGTACAGCCTATGGTCATCTTCTATCTCCCACAGCGCAGCCAAGAAAGGAAGCTAAGGAACTGGTGTTCTGTCAGTGAGATAATGTATGGATCTTTATTTAGTCACTGACATGAGCACCTCCATCACTGTCTTTTTTAGCATCAGATTTATAGTTTCTGCTGAACAGGAATATAGCACTGCCACTCGGAATGACACCTGGCTGCTCTTCATGGATTAGCCTAAGAATCTGATAAAGTTCCTCCCCTAGTTGCTGGCAAGTGATAAAAGCAATATGGTGGTGGGTTAGCAGCTGGCTAGAGAAGCAAATGGAGGTAGAGATTGGTGGCTACCATTTGTAGTATTTATTGGTTTCATAAATGGGCAAGAGAAAACGGACTGCCTTAATCCTTGTTTTTGATCTTTTACTGAATTATTTTTTCAAACGTCTTTCTATACTAAGATCTAGGCCCATTCCCATGGTTACATGGCAGAAAAGGCATTCCATCTGCATAAGATAAATGATAGTTGCCAAGGTGAGTGTGTGTCTGTGTGAGTATGTACAAAGCTTTGAGAATAAACTTGTAAACTCACACAATGAGCTGGTTTTCTGTGTATCTGAGCAGGATAACTGTACACCAGTAGGTGGAAGAGCCTAGGAAGACTCTTGTGACATGGCTTTGCCCTTGTCCTTCACCTCAGCCTCTCCTTCCAGAGACTTGAGAACAGTCCATTGGTCTTGGGGTATCTTACTTTAGTTTTCTCAACCTCTGGCCATGGTAACATTGCGAAAATATTTACACTTTGCCATCAACTTTACCATTTATTTCCCCCTTCATAACACCTGAGTCTTCCCTCTCTAAATATTATCTATATGCTACTGCAGTAAGTTTAGCACACTGATGGAGCTCTCTTTATGGTTTGAATGGAGTCAGATTAAAAATGTCCAGAGAACTCCTGATAGGTGATTTTACATCTGAAAATGTTTAATATAGCATAAATGCAAGAGCAGCTCTTTCAAAGGTGAAGCTTTTAATATATAATGTGAAGCATGAGGGAAGTACAAAGAAAATTACTTCTTAGGGCATTTTTACTAAGCCCATGCCATTAGGAGCTTCAGGAATATTGGAAGAATTCTGTATAATATACCAAATAATTTGTTACTTATTTTGTGTGGATTTCACAGGACTGTTAATTTTTTTGCCTGATATTTCTGTATAATTTGCATAAAAATCCATCTGAACTGAAGCCAAATTTTAATTTCAATTTCTGCTTTACAAAGAAACGTATTTTACTTCTTTTTAGCATGCTGTGGTGACCGTGCTCAGGTTTTTGCTGAGATAAGAGATCAATGAGATATTTCCACCATGGCTTTTTGAAGAGATTCTTTACTGTGTAATTGCTAAGACAATTAGCTTCAAGCTACAGCTAGTATTCCTTAGAAATGAAATATGCTTCCCACTGTAAGAATTATGTTACTCCTCAGTGGTGTTGACAAGATGAAGAGCCATTTTGGATGTTATGATTCTGAAATGGCTATCTGTTGGTGATCCATGTTTCAATGTGGTTATGAGTCAGTTCTAGTCAACTGACATTTATAGCTTTTAGTTTATAGACTGGGGCTTTCAATTCAGCTCAATCAGGTGTCTGCAAATAAACATCTGTTATATTTGAGTTTTCCAATGTCTTTCTTTCAACTCTTATTTCCCCTAAATCAAATGCTTGTTTAGCAGAGCCTGAAAATAAAAAAATAAAATACAATAAACAATTAAGAAATGAAAACAACTCCAAATTGTCTCAGTGGGATACTTCACAGAAAACTGTTATGAAAGGTGCAAAGAAAGTATAGGAAAGGGTTTAAAATGGAAACAGCCTAATTTCTTTCATGTCCATTAAACTGTTATTAATAAAGAGGGCAATAACCCAGGCTAGATTATACAATGCATTCAAGGATTTTCTCTTAGATCAGTTAAAATAATAGTCATAATCAGGTTATGATACATTTGAGTGGCATAGAGGAAACAGTAACACTTTGACAGCATGGATTTGCATCCTAAATCCGCAAACTCTGTGACTTTGGATAAATTGCTGATCTCATATTAGCACTGGTTTCTTCGAAGAAAATCTGTAAACTGGATGCAAACAGGCAATGACTTTGACCACCATGGGTCAGCACAACTGTCCCTGTGACTAACAAAACTCAGCCACACATGATTTTATGGTCTATAATATCATCCTCATACTTGGTACAATCATCTCTTAAGTGAAGATGTAGTATAAAAGGCATTATTTCAGAGGGGGAGAATGGTTGACCATGTGAGCAGACAGGTCATAACTCAATAGAATTTGAATTGCTAAAAGAGCCCTTAAGTAAATGAGAGCTTTAGCAGCACTTGAACCTCTCTGTTGGGGTCCATTTACAGATGCTACTGAAGAGGCAGGGGAAATTCCTTCACTTACTCTTTACTGCCTTTGGAAAGATTTCTGATTATACTCTGGTTTAGGGATAAGTCCTAATACCCAATCTGCGAGCCTTTACCGGGCACAGCATTCAGGATAAATGTGAAATGACAGCGTGTGCCCTCCGGAAATTACAGAGATAAATACAGCCTCATATTATGCTGGGCCCGCAAGTCCATGGAGTGCTTTTGGAAACATACACCTTCCACCCACGGGCTCAGAGTGTTTTATCAGCACTTTACTAATGTGATTTCCAATGAAGGTCAGAAAGTTAAACTTATCACCCACTAGCCAGGGTTGATAGTTCATATCTTGATCTTATCACTGGGCCTCTTTTTCCCATTCCAATTGCTTTTTGAGGGCTTAGCACTGTTCACTTGGGGGAACTGTTTGTTGTGAGCAAGAGCTTAATAAAAATAAAAATCTTGTTGTATAAGGCAAAACCAAACTGTCCAAAACAATATCACAGTTTGCTCCCCAAATGTGGAATCTGACCCATCAATTTCTATCAGAATGATGTGACCCAATAACAAAGTCACTGCTTTTGTTTTTTTTTTTTTTTTCCCTGTATTTGGCTCTTCTTTTCTCACATGTCAAAGGAAAGCCAGTATTGAGCAGGTATCTGTCAAAGGGTTCCTCTTTTGCTTTTTCCACTTCCCATTCAAATATAATTGATTGCAGCAGCATCGCAACAGCTTTTTAAAGGAATCTACACTTGAAATGCAGAAGGATTTGCTGAAAATGGCTGTGCCAGAAGATCCTTGATATCCATAAGCAAGATAACCTGCTATGTTCTAGAGTCTCCAAATTTGTGAATGTCATGGTATATAATTTTTCAGTTTCCTTATATATGAAGCAGGGTTTCTCAACAACAGCACCGTTGACATTTTGGGCTAGGTAACTCTGTTGTGATACATATCCCGTGCACAGTAGGTGCTTAGCAGCATCTGTAACCTCTGTCCTGCTAGTTGCCAGTAGCAAACCCCCTACCCTATTGTGATAACCAAAATCATCTTCAGATATTGCTATATGTCCCTTGTTGGGCAGTTGTTCCCTTGTCCCAGTTGAGAACCATTGATGTAAAGTGAGGTTAATATTTCCTCCTGTAGGTTGCTAGGATCATGCAAGGAAATTTAGTCCTTTATTAAAAGAAATAGTGCACAGGGTGAGACCAAGAAATCGGCAACTTGTGAATGCCAGAGGCCAGGAGTCTTCACTCACAAATAGATTGATTTACTCAGACACAAAACTCATGTTGCAAAATTAGTCTTGCAAAGGCATATAAGCTCTATTTCACAAGGGTCATTAGAAACAACTGAAAAAGGAAATATTAAATTGGCAAAGCGTACAGGTCTACAGGAGTCCCCTGTACCTTCGATGTCAAGGTTCAGTTAACATCTGGCATCATATCTTGTTTTGAATTTTACAATTTGCATCATGAGAACACTGACACTTAATATTTGCTCAAAAAATGTTAAACGGAAGGAGGGAGGGCAGCCTCTCAAGAAAAGCCCCAAGATCCAATGATCACACAGGCCCAGGCTAAACTTCAGCATCCTGAAATCCTCTAATCAATCACTGGGATCTTCTCCATGCTTTGTTTATGTCTTGACTCGAAAGTCTACTATGTGACCTTAGTAAGTAGCTTTACTGTTCTGTGCCTTAGCTTTCTCATCTATAGGATATTAACAGTGCATAGCTCTAAGAATTGTACTGAGGAGTATATACCTGGTACCTTAGAAACTCAGTGTTGGTCAATGCAACTATTGTCATCATCATCACAGTCATATTATAGTTTTAGGGTGAAGTAGATTTTTTTGGATCTCAGGGACAGAAAGATGAGTTGAACCTACTCCTCTGTTCATGGCACATCACTATTATTGATCTGTATAGGGCTCTAATCTTATTTTAAAAGTAAAATACTTTCCTTCATTTCCACATCGCATTTCCACGTCCCCTTCCCAAAACCAAATTGTTGGTAACATAGAAAATCATTCTAATGTAGCTATTGAGTACCTTTTGTTTGTATACATTCTTACAAAATGCATATTGTCTTGTATGCATGTATCTGTAATTTTCATAAGTAAAATGGTGCTATATCTGAGTTTTTCTTACTCTTTTTACTCTGCCTGTTACTGCATGTTGGTATATTCCTTTGTAGTTGCCTGATGATACACATCAACACATTTTACCTCTATATTTTCCAGTGAAAAGCACCCAAGTGGCCTCCAATTCTCCACAAATAACAATTATGAATATCTTCATTCATAAACCCTTCAGATATGTGTGAGGATGTATTTGGGATATGCATTGTGCACACATCTCTGTTAAAAAGCTGATGTAGGAAACCATTCCAAATTTTTGGTCTTGCCACATCAACATCACTGTTACCTGCAGTTTCATTCAGAGTAATAGCATCAATATATCAAGATGATGGTAGAGATAAATACATTTATTTATTGCATGCGTTTTTATTTGCTAGGTACTATGCTAGGTATTTTATGTCCCCAAGACTTCACATTCAGTAATTCAAGAGGAGGACTCAGGGCACTCAGCATGTGGCTGTACTTGTGGCCATGACTTTCTTCCAGCAAAAGGACACTAAGCACAATCAGCAGAGGAAAAAGGTGCATGGGACACCTTTTCGAGAGGAAATCAGATGAAATTATTTGGAGTCCTCTGCCAGTGGAGTCACACCGAACGCACTTAATTCCCCCAACAACTAAGTGTGACATTATATGTGAAATGTTGCCAACCAGAGGAACTCTTTTTATTGAGGCTGGTCATGTAGGCATCCTGTGCCTGGGATATACCAAAATCCCAGATTCCCAGAAGGAAAGCGCATGTTCAGCATAAACCTTATTGTCGAGGAATAGCTTGCCATTTTTATCATTTCTGAGAATGCTGAGAAACTTTCCAAAATCCAACTTCCTAGACCCCAGTGAAAGCCAATGTTATAAGCAACCCTTTCAAAGGACAGCAGTCAGGCCCAATACATTAACTCTTTTCTTGCCCATTTTGTTTTCATTATCTGTCAGTGCACTGAAAATCTACTAATTATGTTTTCATTTTTAAATGAGAAAACGGAGAAGTAACTTACCCCAGGTCACAGTTCAGAAGAGGAATCAGGATGAACCCCCAAGCTTTCTAGAAACCAGCCTCCTTTTAAAACTGCCTTCAAGAATTGTTCTCTCTGCCATAATTTCAGCTCATAATTAGCAATTAAACACACAAAACAATCATTTCTTTCTTTGCTGAACATGGCTTAATCTGTCATTTTCTTCTTTTCGAAGCAGCTTCTTGGAAAACTTTAAGTTATTACATTGACGTAAGTGGAGGGTTTGGTTACTGCTACAGTCCTGAGAAAGGGACATTTTTTCACTACTTGGATGATGGTTTTTTTTTTTTTTAATTTCCTTAGTTTTGGGGGTACATGTTGTGTTTTGTTACATGGATACGTTCTTTAGTGGTGATTTCTGAGATTTTGGTGCACCTGTCACCCAAGCAGTGTACACTGTACCCAGTATGTAACATTTTATCCCTCACCCACCAACTCACACTTCCCCCCAAGTCCCTAAAGTCCTTTATATCATTCTTAGCCTTCGTATTCTCATAGCTTAGCTCCTCCCTACTAGTGAGAACATATGATACTTGATTTTCTATTATTGAATTACTTCACTTAGAATAATGGCCTCCAGCTCCATCCAAGTTGCTGCAAAGGCCATTATTTCATTCTGTTTTATGGCTGAGTGGTGTTCCGCGGTACATATATACCACATATTCTTTATCCACTCATTGGCTGATAGGCATTTAGATTGGTTTCATATTTTTGCAATTGTGAATTATGCTGCTATAAACATGCATGTGCATGAGTCCCTTTCATGTGGTGACTTATTTTCCTTTGGGTGGATACTGAGTAGTAGGATTCCTAGGTCAAATGGTAGTTTTACTTTCAGTTCTTTAAGGAATCTTCATACTGTTTTCAATAGTGGTTATACTAGTTTACAATTCTACTAGCAATGTAAAAGAGTTCACTTTTCACCACATCCATGCAAACATCTATTATTTTTTGACTTTTTAATTATGGCCTTACCACCTTACTCCTCAAGGTGGAGGAGTAAGGTAGTAAGTCATTGTGGTTTTGATTTGCATTTCCCTGATAATTAGTGATATTGAGCATTTTTTATGTTTGTTGGCCATTTGTAATCTTGAGAATTGTCTATTCACGTTCTTTAATCATTTTTTTGATGGAATTATTTATTTTTTCTCTTACTGATTTGAGTTTCTTGTAGATTCTGGATATTAGTCCTTTGTCAGATGCATTGTTTGCAAATATTTTCTCCCACACTCTAGGTTGTCTCTTTGTTGATTATGTTTTTGGCTGTGCAGAAGCTTTTTAGTTTGATTAAGACTCATTTATTTATTATGGTTTTAGTTGCATTTGCTTTTGGGTTCTTAGTCATGATTGTTTTGCCTAAGCCAGTGTCTAGAAGAATTTTCCCGATGTTGTCTTGAAGAACATTTATGATTTCAGCTCTTAGATTTAAGTATTTGATCCATCTTGAGTAGATTTTTGTGTAAAGTGAGAGATGAAGATCCAGTTCATTCTTCTATTTGTGGCTTGTCAGTTTTCCCAGCACCATTTATTGAAGAAGGTGTCCTTTCCCCACTTTATGTTTTTGTTTGCTTTGTTGAAAATCAGTTGGCTGTAAATATTTTGCTTTATTTCTGACTTCTCTATTCAGTTTCCTTGGTCTGTGTGCCTATTTTTATACCAATACCATGCTGTTTTGGTAACTATAGCCTTGTAGTATAATTTGCATTTGGGTAATGTGATGCCTCCAGATTTGCTCTTTTTGCTAAGTATTGCTGTGGCTATGTGGGCTCCTCTGTGTTTCCATATAAATTTTAGGATTGTTTTTTCCGGTTCTGTGAAGAATGGTGATGATATTTTGATGGAAATTCCATTGGATCGGTAGATTGCTTTGGGCAGTAAGATCATTTTCTTAGTATTCATTCTACCCATCCGTTAGCATAGAATGTGTTTCCATTTGTTTCTGTCACATATGATTTCTTTAAGCAATGTTTTGTAGTGTTCCTTGCAGAGATCTTTCACCTCGTTGGTTAAGTATATTCCTAAGTATTTTATTTTTTGAAGCTGTTGTAAAAGGCATAGTGTTCTTGATTTGATTCTCAGCTTTGTCATTCTTGGTGTATAGCAGTGCTATTGATATGTACACTGATTTTGTATGCTGAGATTTTGATGAGTTCATCTATCAGATCTAGGAGCTGTTTGAGTCTTTAGGGTTTTCTAGGTGTATATTCATATCGGTGAGCAGTGACAGTTTGACTTCCGATTTTCCAATTCAGAGGCCCTTTCTTTCTTTCTCTTGTCTGATTGCTCTAGCTAGGACTTCCAGTACCATGTTGAATAGAAGTGATGAAAGTGGGCATCCTTGTCTTGTTCCATTTTTCAGGGGGAATCCTTTCAACTTTTCGCCAGGCAGTCTGATGTTGGCTGTGGGTTTGTCATAGATGGCTTTATTACTTTGAGGTATGTCCCTGCAATGCCAATTGTTTTGGGAGGTTTTATCACAAAGGGATGCTTGATTTTATCAAATGCTTTTTCTGCATCTACTGAGATGATCATATTGATTTTTGTTTTTAATTCTCTTTATGTGATGTATCAAATTTATTGACTTGCATATGTTAAACCATCCCTGCATCCCTGATATGAAACCCACTTGATCATGGTGAATTATCTTTCTAATATGTTGTTGGATTCAGTTAGCTAGTATTTAGTTAAGGATTTTAGTGTCTCTGTTCATCAGGCATATCAGCCATAGTTTTTTTTTGGTTATGTCCTTTCCTGTTTTTAGTTTTAAGATGATGCTGGCTTCATAGAATGATTTAGGGAGGGTTCCTTCTTTCTCTGTCTTGTGGAATAGTGTCAATAGTATTGATATCAATTATGTTTTTAATGTCTGGTAGAATTCTGCTGTGAATTCATCTGGTCCTGGACTTTTTTTGTCTATAATTTTTAAATTACTATTTCAATCTCGCTGCTTGTTACTGGTCTGTTCAGGGTATCTAATTCTTCCTGATTTAAGTTAGGAGGGTTGTATCTTTCCAGGAATTTATCCATCTCCTCTAGGTTTTCTAGTTTATGTGCATAAAGGTGCTCATAGTAGCCTTGAATAATCTTTTGTGTTTCTGTGGTATTAGTTGTAATAGCTCCCATTTCATTTCTAATTGAGCTTATTTGGATCTTCTCTTTTCTTTTTTAAGTTAATCTGTTTAATGCTCTGTCAATTTTATTTATCTTTTCAAAGAACCAGCTTTTTGTTTCATTGATATTTTGTAATTTTTTTGTTTCATTTTCATTTGGTTCTGCTCTGATCCTTGTTATTTCTTTTCTTCTGCTGCTTTGGGGTTTGGTTTGCTCTTGTTTCTCTAGTTCCTTGAAGTGTGACCTTAGATTGTCTATTTGTGCTCTTTTAGACTTTTGATGTAGTCATTTAATGCTGTGAACTTTCCTCTTAGCACTGCTTTTGCTATAACCCAGAAGTTTGGATAAGTTGTGTCACTATTATTCATTTCAAATAATTTTTAAATTTCCATCTTGATTTCATTATTGAGCCAAAGATCATTCAAGAGCATATTATTTAATTTCCATATATTTGTATAGTTTTTGTGGGTTCTGTTTGTGGTTGATTTCTAGTTTTATTCCACTGTGGTCTGAGAAGATACTTGATGAGATTTTGATTTTCTTAAATTTATTGAGTCTTTTTTTGTGACTTAGCATATGGTCTATCTTAGAGAATATTCCACATGCTAATGAGAAGAATGTGTATTCTGCATCTGTTCAATCCATTTGGTCTAGGGTATAGTTTAAGTCCATTGTTTCTTTGTTGCCTTTCTGTCTTGATGACTGATCTTGTGTTTATGGTGGAGTATTGAAGTCCCCCAGTGTTATTATGTTGCTGTCTATCTCATTTCTTAGGTCTAGTAGTAATTGTTTTATAAATCTGGGAGCTTAAGTATTAGGTACATATATATTTAGGATTGCGATATCTTCCTGTTGGACGAATTATTTTCCTCATTATATAGTGTCCTTCATTGTCTTTTTTTTTTTAAGTGTTCTTGCTTTAAAGTCTGTTTTGTCTGATATAAAAATAGCTATTCCAGATCACTTTTGGTTTCCATTTGCCTAGAATATCTTTTTCTATCCCTTTACCTTATATTTATGTGAGTCCCTATGTTTTCAGTGAGTCTCTTGAAGATAGCAGATACTTGGTTGGTGAATTTTTATACATTCCGCCATTCTGTATCTTTTAAGTGGAGCATTTAGGCCATTTATATTCAACATTAGTATTGACATATGAGGTCGCATTGTATTCATTATGTTAGTTGTTGCCTAAATACTTTGTTTGTTTTTTTTTTTTCTTTTAAATTGTGTTTTGTTTTAGAGACCATGTGAGATTTATGCTTTAAGGAGGCTCTATTTTGGTGTATATCAAGGTTTTGATTCAAGATTTAGAACTCCTTTCAGCATTTCTTGTAGTGCTGGTTTGGTAATGGCAGATTCTCTCAGCATTTGTTTGTCTGAAAAAGAATTTATTTCTCTTTCATTTATGAAGCCTACTTTCACTGGATACACAATTCTTGGCTTACAATTGTTTTGTTTAAGGAGACCAAAGATAGGACCCAAAGTCCTTCTGGCTTGTAAGGTTTCTTGTGAGAAATCTGCTGTTAATCTGGTAGGTTTTCCTTTGTAGGTTGCCTGATGCTTTTTTCTCACAGATCCTAAGATTCTTTCCTTTATCTTGACTTTAGATAGCCCGATGACTATGTGCCTTGGTGATGATCTTTTTGTGATGAATTTCCCAAAAGTCCTTTGAGCTTCTTATATTCAGATGTCTAGATCTCTAGCAAGGCCAGGGAAGTTTTCTTCAATTACTTCCTCAAACTTTTTCAAATATTTTTATTTCTCTTCCTCAGGAACACCAATTATTCTTAGGTTTGGCCATTTTACATAATTCCATATTTCTTGGGTACTTTGTTCATTTTTTAAAACTCTTTTTTTCTTTATCTGATTGGTTTAGTTCAAAAGTCTTGTCTTCTAGCTCTGAAATTCTTTGTTCTCCTTGTTCTAGTCTACTTTTGAAACTTTCCACTGCATTTTTTATTTCCCTAAGAGTGTCTTTAATTTCCAGAAGTTCTGATTTTTTTATACTATCAATTTTTCTGGAAAGTTTTTTATTCATATCCTGGAATTTTTTAAGTTGGTTTACCCCTTTCTCTGGTATCTCCTTGAGTAGCCTAATAACCTTTGGAATCCTTTACTGGAAATTCAGAGATTTCTTCTTGGTCTGGATCCATTGCTGGGGAGCATGTGTAATCTTTTGGGGGGTACTATAGATCCCTGTTTTGTCATATTGTTAGATTTACTTTTCTGGTTTCTTTTCATTTGAGTAGACCATTTCTTCAAATTGTTCTTGAATTTATTTTTAATTGGACTTTTTTTTTTTAATTTCATTTTTCCCCTCCTAAGGATTGGACTTTAATGTTTATTTTAGCTTAATTTGATTTTTGGTGCCTTTAGGGGTGAAAATTTTGTATATGTTTCTTAGTTGTAGGGATTATTTGTGTGCTGGCTTTCCCAGATGTGGTTGTAGTAGTTATATTCTTGGTGTGTGGGAGAGTTCACTGTCTTCTTTGGGGGTGAAATGGCAGAGATCTTTTGAAGCTTATCTCATTCTCTCATGGTATACACTTAACTTAACTTTTTCCCAGTATTTTGTTGATTAAATTGATGATTCAGGCTTCAGGCCAATGGGAAAGGTATCCCTGGGTAGGGACTGGTTGTAGCTAAGGCAGGTGGGTAGATGTAATACTCAATGGTGGGCCAAGATCTCAGTCTTGATGAGGGTAGCTAGGGCAGCTCTCAATTAGATGTGCTGAGGTTTCATCAGGGTGAAGAGGGAGAGCCATCCCAGCTCCCTTACCAGGCCAGCAGGAAAGCTATCTACCTCACAGCCTCACTCCTATTTCAGTGTTTTGGTTATTCAGATCAATCAGGCACCTCTTTTCATCTGTAGGAATGTTGGTGTTCCAAGTAGGGAGGAATTGTGACTCTGCTTCTCATGCAGGTCTGACTCTGTTGTCTTTTTTCTTTTTCTTAAGATCTGATTATCACGATTATCTCCTCCTGTGGGGTTGCACTCACCCTAAGTTGTTCCAGGAAAGCTATCTGTAGGTGCATCCATGCTGCATTCCTGTCGGAGAAGCCCCAGCTTTGTCTGCAGTGGTGTGCCAGAGGGGAACAAGGACCCCTTCTCCAAGTCCCTTCCCAATCAGAGAGGCTGCCTGCCTGTCAGGGTAGAGGTGTAGACTTTCCCTACTGCCTCCAGCACTGCAGTTATATCTCTGCTGTAAGAAACCTCCCACCAGCAGAAAGATCTAGGACTCAAGGCCTGCTGTTAAGATTCTTTTGTTCCACGGGGTAATCCCTTGATGTGGTACTGTCCCCTCTTCCCTTAGGAATAGGGCTTCCTGAGAGCCAGACTGCAGGGATTTTTTTTGTTTTTTGTTTTGTTTTGTTTCTTGAGACAGAGTTTTGCTCTTGTTGTCCAGGCTGGAGTGCACTGGCATGATCTCGGCTCACTGAAACCTCTGCCTCCCCCAGTTCAGGCAATTCTCCTGCCTCAGCCTCCTGAGTAGCTGGGATTACAGGCATGTGCCACCACGCCCCACTAATTTTTGTATTTTTAGCAGAGAAGGGGTTTCCCCATTTTGGCCAGGCTGGTCTCCAACTCCTGACCTCAAGTGATCTGCCCCCCTCAGCCTCTCAAAGTGCTGGGATTACAGGCATGAGTCACTGCACCCATGCAGACTGCAATGATTGTTACTGCTTTTCTGGGTCTAGCCACCCAGTGAGGCTACAAGGCTCTGGGCCGGTACTGGAGAATGTCTACAAAGGGTCCAATCAGGTCTCCCAGCAGTGAATACCAGCATCTGCTCTGATAGAGGTAGCAGGGGAGTGACATAGACTCTGTGAGATTCCTCTGTTGTAGATAGTCTAATGTGCTGGTTTTCTCGTATGCTAGTTATGCTAGTAGTGAAGTTGTCACATGGACGGACTCAGGACCGCTGGTTAGCCAGCATGTTGCATGTGGTGGAATTAGCTGTTATTTTCTCTTTCCTGGGAGCGGTGTTTCTCTGTCATGGGTTGCTGTAAAGGCCTGAGTTGGCTGGCCTCCAGCCAGGAGGTGGCGCTTGCAAGAGAGCACCAGGTGCGGTAGTATCAGTGGGATTTGAGCTTATCCAAAGTTGGCCGGGGAAGTATTCTGGTTTCTCAGGCAATGGGTAGGGCCATAAAGCTCCCCAAGAGTTTATGTCCTTTGTGTTAAGCTACCAGGGAAGGTAGAGAAATACCATCAGGTGGGGTCAGGATTAAGGGGGTCTGAGCCCAGACTCTCTCTCCTTGGGCAAGGAATGCTGTGGCCACTCTGGGGGATAGGGGTGGTTCTCAGGCTGCTGGGGTAATGTTCCACAGGGAAGTATAACTGCCTCTGTTGTGCAGATGAGTTCACAAGAGGAGTAGTGAGTAGCGGGCAGTGATAGGCCCCACCCAGCTCCCATGCAGTTGGTGAAGCTGGTCTCACTCCCACAGTGCGCTATTAACAGCGCCATATTTAGATCCAGGCAGCCTACACACAGAACTCAGGCCTGCCCTAGGCCAGAAGCTTCGTTGCAGAGATAACAAGCAGGGCTTTCAGATCACACCCCTTCCCATATGCCTGTAATGCCAGGCACCTAACTCCTGCACACGTGTCTGCAGCACTTCCTGCTCACTTGCAGATTCTGTTCAAGGAAGTTCATCCCCACTCAAAATTGTATCACAGAAGTCAGTTGGGAGCATCTTTCAGTGATGGGTATTTTGAACCACAGATCAAAGTTAAAATTTTTGTGACTTACAACAAATATAAAGTTAGATTAATTTTTACATTGCAATCAATTTGGAAAACAGTGTCTCTTTTCTGGTTGAGAAAGAACCACTTACTTTGCGCTAATCATCCTCTGTCCTCACTCTCATCAGTACAGACCCTAATGCTTCCAGATGTTGAATTTCCCAAATGGCATCTATCTAGTAAATTGGGGAGTGGGAATTTGGACCAGGCAGATACCAAAACCATAACCTATTCACATGCTCTACTGCCTTCCCCAAACACCATTCTAATGGTGATCCAAAGTAAACCAGGCCGGGAAACAAGTTCTGTGAACTAAGCAGAAGAACAAAGGCCCACGATGATGGTTGACCACCTTGAAACCCCAGTTTAGCACTCGTTTTTGGAGCATTAGCAAGCCCCTCTCTCTTTGTGCCTCTGTCTTCTTGTTTCCAAAATGAGGCGAAGGATTCCTGCCCTACTACCTGTACAGTATTAGTGTGGCAATCATGTAGGATGACAAATCTAAAAATATTTTGAACAACACAAAGGGGCTTATATCAGTTATTATTCTTTTAGTTGTATGTGGTGTTAGGCAAAAAAAGTCTTTTATCAGGGCAGAAAGGTGACAGTACCAAGGGATGGCCTGTCACCATGTGCAGCTTGATAATATGGGGTAAACATTGTCAACGCAAGTTAGTTTCTCCCTGTGCAGCTTTCAGGCCCCATTTTTCTTTATGTAACCCCCTTCTCCACAGTGTCTCCCCTTGTGGTTACAAGATGGCCATAGCAATTGTTGACTTTGTTGTCTCAATGTCCAATACCTCAGGAAAGGCAGAGACAGCTTCTTACATAGCTAAAACTGAGATTGCCAGAATCAAGTCTCATTGCCCGTGACTGGCCTCCACTGGGTAACATGCCAGGCTATAAACCAATTCCAGTTACCAGGAGATGCCAAATGCTCATTGGCTGGGCCCAGGCCCCGTGCCACTCTTGCAGCTGAAGATGCCATCAGAACCACCTGGAAAGACAATATGGAAGGTGTGCATCTCTAGCTAGCTAATACCAAAACAAGGATGATTATGTTGGTAAAGAAGTTTCAGTGACATCTTCTGAATGCTGTGTGTGTATAAAGCAGTCTTATTAAAATATCATCTAAGAAAGCAATGTGTTCCACAACCTGGCTGGAGTAAGGCAAAACTAAGATACACTTTTCTGAACAGAGTTTAGATGGGAGGGATGGCTCCCCACACAAGCAAACCATTTATTAAACAGCCAGAGGGGAAGTGTAATTCAGCAGTGGTGGGGCTCCCTCCCTCTCCAGTCCCATTTAAGCCTTTATTTTTCAGCCCTTGTCATATTGGCCCACATACGGGAGGGTAAGTATAGAAGGTAATTACTAAGATAGTATTTAATTAGTTTTGGTTTCAAATAAAGGTATTTGCTGCAAACCTGGCCAGCAATGCTGATAGACATTAATGAATGAAGCCTCATGATGAAAACATCTGTCACTGTCAGGCAGGGTCGATTCAGGGTGGGGATTGGCCTGTCACTGGGAATGTGATGATGGCCACAGAAAGCCAAATTAGCCAAACTTAATGTTTCCCTAATCATTAGGCAATTGAGTTGACAGTGATTGGTCGCAAACATGCACCGGTGAGCAGTAATGAAGTTGCTACCAGATCAGTTCAGCATAGGTTTTTCAGGCTAATTAGTTAGACAAAAATGTTAATTTAATCAAAGAAACTTGTATTCATTAAAGGTGTATAAGAGAGCTGGAGGAGAAAATTGGCTCAGTCATTGAGGAGGTAAAATTATAGCTGCCAAGCAAGTCATCTTGCTTCATAAAATCATTCCTCAATTTGTACTATCTCTTAGAAAAGTCTAGTTACACTTAAGTGTGTCACGTGGGCTTTTTTCTTAAGATCTGATTAGCGTAAAGGAAAGATCATCTGCAGAGCAATGTAGAATAAAAGCAAATACTTAACTCATTTTATCCCCAGAGGATTAATTAATTCCTGTAGAAATGTTCTTTTAGACTGTAAGAATAGAAACAGTTTTTGGAGATTATCTAATTCATGCCATTCTATTTACAAGAAGAAAATGAGGCACAGAAAGGCAGTATTACTTGCTCAAGGCCACACAGCTTAATGCATTTTAATTTGTGCCCTAGACACAAAGATTCCCTGTGTAGTCAGTGGCGTGCAACTTGTGAATTAAACATTGCAAATGGGATTTCCCCCTTTGCAGTATATTCCCCTGAGGATATACTAAGGACTTCCTCAGATATTTTTACAGAGAGACATTCATCTCAAAAGATTACAATCTGTACTTGTAATTGTGAAGAAAATGAAAAATCTATATGATGGACAAATACAATTTGTTTATTTCTTGGCATGGAATCATATATGTGGAAGTGCTAGAAGTAATAAGTGCCATTTAGATATCAGCTGTTGCTACATCAAGTGCTCAAATTAGTTTCTGTACCTGCTCTTGAAAATCTCCTTGGCGGGTGATAGGGAGATGTAGACTTTCCTTTGCAAGTTCGGTATCCTGTTATTAATACTAGGATAGACCTTCTGAGTCCAGGTATGCTAACATGCATGGGCTACTAACTGTTTAAAAAATTGATGTATTGATTTGTCCATCCATTTATTAATTCTACTAATACTTCTGAAGAGGGGTTAGGGTGATACATTGTTCAACTCAGGCCTTTGTAGAATTCTCTCTGGATTGGGACAGGAAGAAATCCTTACCTCCCAATGTTTACACAGGCTACCTTCTGTCCAAGATGCCGTTTGACGTTATCTCGAGCTGGTGAAATTCTATTCATCTTTCAGCGCTCAGTTTGAATATTCTTTCCTCCAAGTAGCTCTCCCAAGTTCCCAGACCAAGTGTGGACCCCACCTGTGTGCCCCTAGCACCCAAAGTCTATGCTTATCAGGGCAGCTATCACTCAATTTGTCTGTAGCCTGTTTGTTCAGAAACTGGGCCACAGTTTCTCAGTGTGGATCAGGTACCACCCACATCAAAACTGCCAGGATTCTTTGTCAAAAGTTTGAATTGATTTTATGTGATCCACATTTAATCAGAGGGGATGAGGTATAAAATGGGTTTTGGTCAGTTTCTTAGGTTATCACACACTATAAGATTTTAAAATGCTATGTTGTTCTCTCAGCTAGCTGAAGCATGGCTAGGCTCGCAGAAAGTGCTCAAGATGTATTTGTTGAATGAATGAATGAATGAATGAATGAATGAATGATTGCACAAACAAATGGGTTCTGGTCATATCAAAATCAGTTGTCAAATCATATAGTCAGAACTCTCCCAAGGAATTTGACTCACGGCTTTGCTAGTGTAGGATTCTGTTCCTTATCTCTGATGCTGTAGAACCTTAGAAGTTATAATATTTTGGAAGATAAAAGGGCCCTTGAAGATCATCCAGTCCACTCCTGTGATGGAGATGACCAGATGGAAAGAGCCTTGCCTAAGGTTACAGAGCACGTTAATGACAGAGACTGAATCAGAATCCATATTTCCGTGTGAGTCCATTGCCTTTCCTGTTATATCATGCTCCTGCTGCGGTGGATTTACCCTGTGCAGAAGCAATGCTATTCTTGCTCTGATACCTTGAAGGAAATGTCCAAACTCTCTGGTTTTATAAAGAATTAGAAACAAATTAAATTTTTGATAGTTGACATGTAACTAACATCCACCCCTTCCAGAGACCCCTCCTTTACAGGTAACCAACTCAGCCAAGTCTGATACATGGAGAGGTGCTTGTGAAAGTGTCAGGGTGCTGATTATTTCAAGTTGTAAAAATCAATTAGGAATTCCAGCCACATGGAATTGGAGCATCTTACAGCCTGAAAGCTCCTGGCTGTCATTTCATTCAAATCCTCTGTGTCTCATTTTTTTTTTTAATTCCCATTCATTTCTCACAGTTTTTGCTATATTCAAATACCAAACATTATCCTTTGAAATAACTTTTAAAGGAAGACTGAGTTCATCCTGATTAGTAGTATTCATGGAATCTTGTGTTTGATGTGCTAGTTTTCTAACACTTATTTTCAAGTACTATTTTAATTGCCATCCTTGTATCATGTAAGTCATCTTATATACATTGTGGTTATATACATTTTGGTACATACATTTTGGTTTGGGGTGCAACTTCCTCATTATTTTAGTTGGATTCTGTCATCTTCCCATTATACCTCAAAGGGGAATATTCATACATTTTCAGAATAAATGCTTTATGGTCTAATTTAACTGAAAATAAAGGTGTTATCCCAGAGTCATCTTATTTCCTCTGTAGTATTGTCTATGGCAAAGGAGAGCTGACAGTCTTTTATTTTAAAATCACACCCTGAGCTATTTGGTTATTATTAAAGAATGACAGATGGCACAAAGGATGCTAAGGTAGAAATTAAGGTTTCTTTGTAGATTTGGCAAATTTTATAGCATACAAGGGCTGCTTCAGTGCTGTGATTAAACAATGCAAACAGTATTGCATTAGCATCTAAATTTTACATCATTTTCAAGAAAACAGAATCCTGATAACAGATGGAAAAGACTGATATTTATCTAGCAACAAAGGGGAGTCACAATATGACTGCTGGATACTTAAATCTTAGCCAGCAAGGGAGATGGCAATTCAGAGAAAATGAAGAAGAGATAGCTAGTATCACTCTTTTGGAGAGGGAAGAAAATATGTGTGTTTTTTGACTTTCGGAAATGATAGCCAAGTTCAAGTTTTGGCATCACCTCTGTGACTTATTGCAAGTGGATATTTGAGCATTTCAGATCATTTCCAGATAAACATTTTCTAGGTTTGATGCGGAGAGGCTATGAGAATCCTTGAAGCTGAAGAGGGATTGAAGGCTTATGCCTAAGCATGCTACCTGGAGGATACATTGGGGAGGCTGGATTTGCAAATTTAAAATGACACCACACTCAGTTGGAAATTTCAGTATCTCCGTTAGGGTTTTGAATTAGGAGAGCATATTTGTCAGATTTGAGGACAGTAGGAAATCAAGCATTTTTGGAAAACCATAAATGAGTTAATGTAGTGTTAAGGACAAGCTGTGAACTTGCCTCTCAAAGGAGGTTTGTAGTAATAACCTGCTGTAAAAATTACCACTGCTTTTCTGGCGGTTTTGACCATATGCTCCTGCTCTGAGAGCTGACGTTTTCTGGCAGTCACTGTAGCTTAAGGACCTGTTATTCTGTGCAGTGGACTTTGGCTCTGTTTTCTATGTGCTTTCAGGTGGGCAGTTTGCAGCAAGGGAGGGAAGCCAATGGGAAGTTAAGTCAAGATGGAAGGATGTTTTTCAAAAGCTTGTTTTCACACACAGCAGCAAGGACAACAGAGCCAAAGAGAGGTGTTTGTATTTCTGCGTGGTGGAAAGGCAACTCCACTTCAACACCCCACCTCTCCCAGGACACTTTCTTTTAGCTCCTCCAGTTCATGCTGTTCTCTCTTGTTTATAAAATTGCAAAGTACCTGTAATCCTACTGCACTTTTTAGCAATTAATCATATTCTACCATCTCTTTTCTTTTCTCCTTCATTCTTCATGGGGAACCCTAACCAAATGGTGTCCCATTTTTGACATTTTTAAAAGTCTTTTGTACCCTCTATGGCACCTAGTTTAATTATGACAGCCAGATAGGCTAACAGTCACAATAATAGCTACAGTAGTAATTGTGATCATAACAATCATAACAACTCAACACGAACTAAATGCATTTAAGGTGAAAAAGGCTGTTTAAGCTTTCAAAGAATTAACTTTTTAAATCAAACAAACCTAGGAGAGTTACTGTTATTTCCTACATTTGACAAACTGTAGGGGCATTGAAGGCAAGAAATGTTAAGAAATTACTCAAAGTTAGAGCAAGTACTTAAGCTCAGGCAAATATTCTGTCTTCACAGACCCCACTCCAAACCACTGGGCTCTTTCCCAGGTCATGAAAAATAAGGAATAGCAGCTAACCTTGATAGAGACGTGAGACTGCTCCAGGCACTATTCCAAGGAGCGTTAAGATATAATCCCATTTAATACAGCAACCCAATGAAGGAGGTGCTCTTTGCAACCCCTTTTTCCATTTGAGGAAACTGAGTTTCAGAGATGTTATTAATTGCTCTGTGTAATGCAGCCAGTAAGTGAAAGAGCTGAGGAGTGTCTTCTCTTAATCGTTGTGTGACATTGCGCTTCAGGACATACTTGAATTTATCTGGATGGCAAACAAATATTATTTACTTGATGATTCCTTCTTGGGGAAACTTAGTTCTTAAGAGAAATGGATTGTTCCTGGTTTTCTTTCTTTATCTAGGATAGAGTTTCTCAATATGTTTTTTAATTATTGCCCCCCTCGGGAGCCTGTTTAAATCTTTTTGCATAATTGTCCCCCACCCCCCCACTGAAATGTTAATACTATTTTATTTATTGCGTACTACATGAATATCTGTGCTTTATACGTGAGAAGAATAAGAAATTTTAACCATCAGAAACCAATTCTTATCATTTGGGAACAATGTAACACCAATAAGAATGCGTGGTTATATCTTTCCACACTCCCATTTTTAAGTTGCTTTAGCATGAACTCTTGAAAAGCAATGCATGGGAACATTTTGATTAAAGTGAGAGCTCACTGTGCAGGATGCTCCACTTAATTAGCCAGGAATCCTTTATGTTTATACCATTAATGAATACCTTGTATCAGATTGTTGTGGAAAAAAAATCGTGGAAATCAGCAAGATTTCCCATCTGTGCCTTTCACTCTTTCTTTTGAGGCCCAGAAAGCATTGGAAACCCATAATACAAAAAGTCAGTGCGGTTTTTTTAAATTGAGGTGAAATTCACACTACATAAAAATAATAATTTTAAAGTGAACAATTCAGTGTAATTTGCTATATTCAAAATGTTGTCTAGCTGCCATCTCTATCTAATTCTGGATTTTTTTTTGTTGTTTTGTTTTGTTTTGTTTTGAGACGGAGTCTCACTCTGTCACCCAGGCTGTGGCACAATCTTGACTCACTGCAAGCTCTGCCTCTCGGGTTCACGCCATTCTCCTGCCTCAGCCTCTCGAGTAGCTGAGACTGCAGGTGCCTGCCACCATGCCCGGCTAATGTTTTGTATTTTTAGTAGAGACGGGGTTTCACCATGTTAGCCAGGATGGTCTCGATCTTCTGATCTTGTGATCTGCCCACCTTGGCCTCCCAAAGTGCTGGGATTACAGGCATGAGCCACCACGCCCGGCCTTCTCTATCTAACTCTAAAGCACTTTCGTCATCCCGAAAGGAAACCCCATGCCCACTTAGTCATTCCCCAATCTCCCCCTCCCTGTAGTCACTGGCAACCCACCAATCTGCACCTGTCTCTATGAATTTCCCTGTTTCAAATATCAATATGTCATATAGATGAAATCATACATTTGGCTTTTGGTGTCTGGTTTCTTTAACATAGCCTAATGTTTCATCCATTAGTACTTTGTTCTTTTTTATTGCTGACTAATATTTCTTTTTATGGATTATGCCACGTTTCGTTTATCCATTTATCAGTTGATGGGCATTTGGGTTGTTTCTGCCTTTTGGCTATCATAAATAATGCTGCTATGAACAACATTTATGTACAAATTTCTATGTGGGCATATGTGTTTAATTCCCTTAAGCATAGAGTGGAATTACTGGGTTATATGGCAACTCTAGGTTTAACTGATTGAGGAACTGTTGTACTATTTTCTGTTATGGCTGTACTATTTGGCATCTCCACCAGCAATATAAAAGGTTCTAGTTTTTTTCACATCCTGGCCAACACTTATTATTCATCTTTTTAGTATTGCCATCCTAGTGGGTGTGAAGTGGCACTTCATGGTGTTTTGATTTGCATTTCCCTATTGATGAATGGTAATTGAGCATAATTTCCTGCACTTACTGGCCATGTGATATACCTTCTTGGGAGAAACATCTATTCAAATGCTTTTCTCCTTTTTTTTTAAGATCAGGTTGTCTTTTTATTAAGTTGTAAGAATTCTTTATATATTCTAGATACTAGACCCTTATCAGATATGAACTATAAATATTATCTTCCATTCTGTGAGTCATCTTTATACTTTCTTGGTGATGTTTTTGAAGCACAATAGTTGTGAATTTTGGCCAAGTAAAATTCATTGATTTTTATTTGGTTATTGTTTGTGCTTTTAGAGTCCTGTCTAAGATGTACTGACATTTCAATGGGAATCTTTTAGCTATTAAATCCTTAACCTACAGGATTGAAACTTTAATGTTGTGATTTTAGGTCCCCTGTTAGGTGGTGTCAGGAGCAGAGTGTTGGTGGGAATGGCTTTGGAACAGCATCTTTCTAGTTGACACATTATCACCATCCTAATCTGAGCATAAGAAAGCCACTATGAGGACATGGAAGATTTGCCTCTAACAAGCATAATACGTTGGTCATAGACACAGCATTGGAGGCAAATACACCTGAGTTTCAATCCAACATTTGCTTGCTAGCTGCATGTCCTTGAGCAAATTAATGTATGTCTCATAATTTTTGTATTCTTTAAAGGGAGGATAATAATGCTCTCTTTCATGACGACATTTTGTAAATAGGTAAATATCACGTGTGATACATAGTGCATGCTTGATAAATGTTATCATTGTTATCTACATTGTTAATAATTATGACTGTATTCTTTACTAATCATTACATATGGTACAGAACTAAAAATGATCATTTCCACATTCAGTGGTTCTGCATTGTCTATGCAACATTTATTCTCTATTAGTGTGACTAATTGAAAGATGATTGCACAGATAAACCTCCTTTATTTTCAGTCAAAATTTGCTATTGCCATGTAGCTTAGTTATATCTTTCTCCATGGGTTTTATAATGAGAGGCCTATTGGTCACCTGTATAAGTATGAAGTTATTGTGGAAATGTGTGGAATCTAGCCAAGACTGTTTCCTTACCTCAGCTCTCTGCAATTTATTATTAGGACGTCATGAAACCTTGGGGGTTAATTTCATGCACTTCCTGAGTGGTGCAAATGAATAAGTTGCTCAAAGTCACCTGAGGTGGAAATGGCTGATTTGCGTGGAAGAAATGACTGTGACTGTGCACTTACTGTCATCAGAGCATTTTCCTAACTGTGAAGTTAACTCCTTCTCCAAGGAAGGAGGTGGCAGGCAGCTGTTTGAGTGGAGGATGCTTCTAAATCTGGCAGTCCACTTTGGCCTCAAATAATGGTGTACTTGCTTAGATGGCAGTAACAATTTAACAGGGTCCAGGAAGAGGAAATCATAGATTTAGCTCAGAATTCGGCAGCAGGGTTGTTTCTTCAGGGCAGAGCAGTGATCGAGTGGAATTACTTTTAAGAAATTGTGCATTGTTTTTCTTTATTCCCTGAGCTGATGAAATGTGTGCAAATCAGCTGAGTATGTTCTGCAGCTATGGCTGGGTTAACAAGTAAGGGCTCTAAGACACTCCTTACCCTAGAAGTCTGGCTAATAGAGTAGAAAGGGCAATGAGATGAAATTGGCTAACACTGGTTTAAACCGCTCTACCGTTTCCCTTCTCTGGACCTTTTGTAAGTCCCCACATCTCTGGAAGTCAATTTCTTCAACTGTAGAGTTAAAAAGTTCTGTTGGTCATTGTTAAATTATTTCATTTTAAAAAAGACAATGCATATATACTGCAGAATGAAATTCGAAAGTACAAGTGCATATTTCAGCCCACAGTATACATGCACTTTTGTGGCCTGTTCATTTCTCTTTCCATTGTATTTTGAGCACATACTTCCATAGGTTTCCAAGTCATTTTTGTAACTATCATTTATATTCTTCACTAATAGGTCTGTTTGTCCTAGCCGTTCGTCAAGGTAAAAGCCCTTTGTCTTCTATTATAAATACTTTGAATTTTATTTAAGTTAATAAACATACTTTGTGTATTTACCTTGTATCAGGTACCAGGGAAGGTATTTAGGATTACGATAGAAAATAACACAGAAAATCTGCTTGCCCTTATAGGGCTTATGTTCTAGTGGAAGATGCAGATAGTACATCAGAAAACACAGTGATTTTATACTGTGGTTGGTATTTTGGAAGGAAACAGTAGCTGTGCTGGAGCAAAAGAGGGAGTGGACCTACTTTGTAGAGGATGTATATATTAATGCATGTAGCCTTTTCTACCTAAGTTTTTTTTTTTTTTTTTGAGACAGAGTCTAACTCTGTCACCCAGGCTGGAGTGCAGTAGCATGATCTCAGCTCACTGCGACCTCTGCCTCCCGGGTTCCAGTGATTCTCCTGTCTCAACCTCCTGAGCAGCTGTGATTACAGGCACGCACCATCATGCCTGGCTCATTTTTGTATTTTTAGTAGAGACTGGGTTTCGCCATGCCAAACTGGTCTCAAACTCCTGACCCCAGGTAATCTGCCTGCCTTGGCCTCCCAAAGTGCTGGCATTACAGGTGTGAGCCACCGCACCCAGCCTTCTACCTTCTTACGGACTGTTTCTTTTTAATATATTTGAGCCTGACACTTCAAAACATAATAACAATTTCACAGACCCTTTGTAGCAGGCACAGGTAATTAATGTTGGAAATAGTTTTGCCAGCATGAATAGCAACAGCGTCATGTGGTTCTGCAGTGTTTCCACCCCAGGAATCCTCAGAGTGAGTCTCTCTCACCATTGTCTGGTACTGTGTTAGAAATTGGACTGAGCTGATTAAAAGCTGACCTCATGATCATCTATTGAAATTTAGTTTGCAGGTCTCTGTTTTATTCCACCCTGGGTCACTGCTAATTGGGTGTAATTAACACCCTCATGACATGTAAAGACTCCAGGATTAGGAGAAAGGGGACACAAGGGATCTCTTCTCATATCGGACACTAACTTGCTTTGTGTCTTTGAGAGAGTCATGAACTTCTCTGGGATTCAATTCCTCTGCTGTAAAAATGAGGGGGTTATTTGTTATGAAATAGCTTCTAGATTTCATCCCATGTGCCAGCGTTCTTCTGCATCCATGAGACAGAACATATAGCAGTGGGCTGTCAGCAAGGAACAGGGGAAGATGTCCCACACTTGACTTGCATTTGCTAACCCCAAATTAGGCAATTTTTCTAGTTTCTTATCTAACTATAAAAATCTGCTATGTTTATAAATCAGAATCTCAATTCATTGAAATTTCCTGCATCCTAAGAACCCACCTAACCAGAATAGATACTTGATACTTGCTGATTGTTGATATCCCACCACGATTTGGAGACTCTTTCTCTCCTTCTCTCCTTCTCTCTTTCTCTCAATTTCTCTCTCTTTCTTTCTCTCTCTCCCCGCCTTCCCTCTCTCCTTCTCTCTCTCTCTCTCTCTCTTTCTCTCTCTCTCTCTCTGTGTGTGTGTGTGTGTGTGTGTGTGTTTGTGTGTTTGCTTTTCCCTCTAGTGGTCAACTAATCATCATTAGAAGAATGACTGTAACTCTCAGGCTTTGTGTAACTCCTCAGAAGCCTCAAAACCCTACACAAAAAAATAGTATTTCCATCCTTTGGGATAGACAGGCTGCCTCTGCTGAAATGCTTAGCTTAGAAGCTTGGTTAGGCTTCCAGATGTGTTCTGACTCAGGAGGCAGTTTGCACTTTCAAAGCTGGGTCTCCAACAATGCTGGTTGAAGGTACACAGCTGGCTCAATGTGCTTATAGGTTTGCTTGCTTCTGAAAGGTGATTTACCTGAAAAGGTTGACATTCCTGAGCATAAGAATCCCTCTGTGCCTCCCCAGCTCCCACCCCCCACTTCCAGACCTCCCTGCCACCCAAACAAATGCTTCTATTAGAGGAAGAAAAAATTCTCTCCTGAAACTACCATAAATAGCTTTTCTTTTCTGTAGACATTATGGTTAATTTCATTACAGTATATAATGAGTGAAGGACATTCAGCATGAAAATGTATCCGTCTATCCACTGTAATTACATCAACATTTTTAAGCTTAAAAAAATGTTAGAGAAAGAACTCTTTCACATCTATAACCAAGAATGCTCCATGTGTTTTTACAAGAGGATAATAAAGACACTAAATGGGATAGATGGGGCTAAGTAGTTTTACAGATGGTAGTTGCATATTAAAGATTAAATTGCTGTCTATAAATAAAACCACTTTTACATTAACTAGGTTACTGCTTTATCTTAATTTAGGTATAATTGAGAGCATTAGCGTTCTTCATAATAGCCCAGTGAATGTTCCTGCAGACTGTAAACAGGACTCTATGGAGTGCTAGCTGATGAATTTCCTTTGCCACTGAGAAGCCCTAACTTAAAAGATTGCCCTAGAAACTGCTGGTTTCCAGTTCTTCTGTTTGACTACTCTGACCTAAAGGTGGTACATATCTTTTCATTGCCTTATATCAATGAGTGTGTGTATACATTGTACACTGATATGTTTTGATCCCCAATATTGGCTTTTCTTCTGTATTTTTATCAATATTACTATAGGTATCCAGAACTATTGATCTTCAAATCTTGACCTCGTATCTTGAGATAGGAGAACAATAAGGTCAAAATGGTTACAAAATAGGAATGTATTTTGAAGTGTATTTATTTAATTTGAGGATGAGAAAAAATGTGAAATACAAAATATCACCTTTAGAAAGGGAATGGGGAGAAGTAGAGCTATAACTTCTCACTTTGATTGTGTTGTCACTTCCCTCAGTTCAGTGTTCACAATTGAGAATGAGACGTTAGTAACGTGATTATAAGTGTGGTCTAAGGATCTGGACTATCGGGTTTTAGTTCTCCCTGTACTAGTTGTGACCTCTGTGACCTTAGAAAAGTCACTTAATCTCTCTGTGCTTTGGTTTCCTTCTCTACAAACTGACATCATAACAGTATCTGTCACACAGGATTCCTGTACAGATTAAATGGATTTATCCATGTAAAACTGTGGAAACAATTGCGATGCATAGTGATGACGCAAAAATGTCAACATACACACACACACACACACACACACATGCACTCATGCACACAAACACTGTTTTTAACCATCGAGTACCCTTGAAACAATTTTATTCATTCATTCCTTCACCAAATTTCAGGGGAATATGTACTATGTAACCTGTACTATGCTAGTTGCCAGGGAGAGAAAAATGTAAAAATAGAGTGTGTAATCACTAGGAATTATTATAAGAATATACATTCCGAAAAAGCAGGGGCCTTGTCATTCTAATCCAGTAGCCTCAGTGCCTGGCATGTGATTGGTGCTAAAGCCACTTACTGAACAGACAAAATGGGTCATCTGAGATCCTGAACTCCACCCACAGAGCCCCAGGAAATGCAGGCAGAGAGGTTTCCCTTGAAGCAAAATTAATTTACTTCTGTCAAAAGAAGGCATTATAGGTGCTGGGCAGCAAAGATAAGTGTCCCCTGCAGACACAGAAAAGTGAAGTCTATGTGTGTGAGTTTAAAAAACCAAATGGAAAAGTTGCCTTAAGACAAAGTGAGTCATAAAGACAGTTGCCCTGGGATAGGAGGTAAGAGAAACTCATTGTAGGAGGGAAAATTCTGATGGACCTTAGGGTGTAGAGAGGGTTTTGATGGCTGAAGAGAACTGGACTAAAATATTGTAGTGAGAAGCAGGGGTCTAGACACTCAGCCAGCTTCAGGGTTATAGAGAAAGACAAATATTAATCAAAAGCCCCTTTTATTTACTGGTTTTGCAGTGTATTTTTTTATTTCTCCCACAGGAGGAATTACTTTCCTAATTAAACTTATCTTAGGCAACCATTCAAAAACAACGTCTTTAGCATAAAGGGACAGATGGCCAGAGTTCTACCTCCCTTCACTGGCCAAAGGAGCTGAGTCCAAGAAAAGGCGGGCTGGGTAGGAATAATTGTTGTGCAAATTACCCTTTGGTAAAATTCCTGGAATGAAATGATTTCATGAGGATGAGATAATAAGGAAAAGAATGTGAATCCCAGACTCCTCACACAAGAGCTCAGCTATAAAATCATAGAATTTTCATTGGAAGATATCTCTAAGCCCTCCTCTCCGGCTCCTTTATTTTATAGTTGAGAAAACTGAGGCTCAGATACATTATGCAAATTTCCCAAGGTCATCCATCAAATAGTGGCAAACCTAGAGTTTTAGCCCAGGTTTCTGCAAGCATCAGCAGAGACCATTATGCACTGTGCCTGAAAGAAAGCTGAGAACACAGAAAGGATGTTAAACAGATCTAGACAGGACTCTTAGGATGGGATAACATAGCTCGTTAAATGTCTGCAGGGAATTTCACAGTATTTTATTGAGAATTCTGTAGAATTACAGAACAGATTCTTCAGTGAGGTTAATTTACACTGCTTCTACTTACCATCAAATCATTCCTTAAATCTGAGCTGGGAAGGTGTGATTTGAAGCATACTGTTTCTGTATAGATAGAACCATAGATAGAACCAGATAAAATTTCTAATCAGTGACTATTTTGGACACTCAGAAATGGAAGCTTCTGTAACATTCAATCTAATACAATATAACACACAAATGTGTGCTTATTTGCTATTCTAAGAACACAGCAGTATGACCAGGAATAATTCATACTTCCTGCATCCCCTAACCAAATTTTCCAGTCCTGCTGTGGCCATGTTGTCTTAATCAAAATTCATCTTTCTCCTATAATCTTGGTGTGCCTCATAGAATATAAATACCCTATTGGGAAACCTAGATATTTAAAAATCTGATAATGAAAACATATTTTAAAAGGCATAGCATTCTCACTTACAAGTGGGAGCTGAACAAGAACACGTGGACACAGGGAGGGGAAAACACACACACTGGAGCCTGTTGGGAAGTTGATGGGGGGAGGGAGAGCATCAAGAAAAGTAGCTAATGCACACAGGGCTTAATATCTAGGTGATGGGTTGACAGGTGCAGCAAACCACCATGGCACATGTTTACCTATGTAACGAAACTGCACATCCTGCACATGTATCCCAGAACTTAAAGTCATAGCAATCATTACCTGTTACTGAGTACTTACCATATATCAGGTGCTGTGCTGAATACTTTATGATTGTATTTTAATCTCATTGTTACCCTGTGAGGTACAAAACACCTCTGTTAATCTCTTTTTTACAGGAGAGGAAAATAAGGATCAATGAGTTTAAGCAATTTTGTAAAAAGTCAAACTAGTATTCAAACCTGGGAGACGGAATTCAAACTCAGGTCTGTCTGAATTATAGATCTGTACTTTTGGCTTTCACTGTGTTCTGCCTTTGAAAAATACCATTGTACCACATCCTCCTCTCAGGTCGCCTTTCCTGTATTTGTTCAAATCCTCAATGCGAATGACTTGCATTTCCTAAGGCACTACTATCATTAGATGGTCTTGACTTTTCAAATATTTATCCTAATCTCTTACCCAAAATGCCTCCCATTGTCTTTCCACTCAGCCCTCGGTATACTTATTACAAAAAGACATCAGTTTCAGTTTAACCACCTGCCTGAGTCTGCACAAGGTAAAATGAGATCATATTAATTAGAATACTCTTTTGGGGATGAAGTATATTGGTCTCTCAATCAGACCATGAGGATGAGAAGTAGTCCTTTAATTTCTTTATTAGTGTGATCTCTGGTATAACACTAGGCAGCAGCCACCTCTCCATGGAACAGCTTTGGTAATCCCATCTTTTCAGAGTTCAAAAGCATAAGCTGGAATGACTGGTTTAAATAGCCTCACATTGCCTGGAAATTAATTTTCAGGGCATTTCTGCATATACATAAACTTACGCTCTTGGCAGTTGCCTGTTCCAGGGACAGGCAACTAAGGGTGATGTGTTTGGACAGAAATAACATTATCCATTGGGTTACTTAAAGGGTGAGAGAAGTTTCTTTTTCTTTTCTTTTTTTTTGAGTCAGAGCTTGCTCTAGCATTGCCCAGGCTGGAGTATAGTGGCACAGTGTTGACTCACTGCAACCTCCACCTCCCTGATTCAAGCAATTCTCAGGCCTCAGCTTCCCAAGTAGCTGGGATTGCAGGCATGCCCCTACCCCACCATGCCCAGCTAATTTTTGTATTTTTAGTAAAGACAGAGTTTTACCATGTTGGCCAGGCTGGTCTGGAACTCCTGACCTCAAGTGATCCGCCCACCTCAGCTTCCCAAAGTGCTGGGATTACAGGAATGAGCCACTGCAGCCCAGCCAAGTGTGGAAGAAGAAGTTTCGAGTCTTTATTTTGCTTTTCTATAAGGGCTTTATCAAAGCATGCAAAGCATCTGTGCTATCTCTTCTTTTTGACTGAAGTCTTCAGCCCCTAACTGTGTGTTCTTTAAGAGATCAGTTCTATGTGATTGAATGTATTTTACCATGAACAAGCGTCTGTGACCAGGTAAGTGTATTTAACACAATGAAGCAGATTTCTTCCTCTCAATTCAAAATGTATCTTTATTTGTTAAATTATTTGGATCACGTTTGTTGCACACTAGACCATAAGTTTTGTATGGGCGGAACTAAGTCTGAATTTTCTCAGCACTGAATCTCTAGTAACTGGCTCACTGCCTGAGAAATTCAGTATGTTTGTGAACTGAACAAATAAGTGAGTAAAAGAGTGAGGTGAAGGGACGTAGACAAGGAAGGATAAGGAAGGGGCCTAAGAATCTACTAGGAGGAGGAAAAGGAAAAGATTAAGAGAATAAAAAAGACGGTCGGGCGCGGTAGCTCGCGCCTGTAATCCCAGCACTTTGAGAGGCTGAGACAGGTGGATCACCTGAGGTCAGGAGTTCAAGACCAGCCTGGCCAACATGGTGAAAACCCGTCTCTACTAAAAATACAAAACAACAACAACAACAAAACATTAGCCAGGCATGGCAACAGGCATCTGTAATCCCAGCTATTCTGGAGGCTAAGGCAGGAGAATTGCTTGAATCTGGGAGATGGAGGTTGCAGTGAGCCAAGATGGCACCACTGCACTCCAGCCTGGGCGATAAGAGTGAAACTCCATCTCAAAAACAAAGGAACTTTCTCTACTTCAGAATTTCTCCAAAGCTGGTCTTGCTATCAACTTTGTGTATGCATATTTGGGTTATTTGGCTTTGTTAAGATGGATGGTTATAGTTATTTGTAGTATCTGAAAGCCAAAAGCTGCCTATTCTCCAGATGGGAGGGAGGATGGGAGCATCTGGGAACAAACTTACTGTGAGCCCCCTTCTTTTGTAACCCTTCAAACCCTGGCAGCTGGTCAGAGGAGCCTGGTTAACAGTTGCTACTGCATTTCAGTACTCTTCTGTCTTATCCCTCTAAGAAAGCTTGAGTAGGCTACAATCTGGATTGTCCATTTTTTCCTGGAGATTGGATTTGCCACGTTTGCTGGCAGCTTGGCCGATATCATAGCCCAAAACAGCCGATTTTTCATGTCCACATCATCAGTGGGAACCTGGGTGCAGAGCTAGGAAACAAAAATGTGGACAAATGTTTAAAGCCTGTCCCAGCTCATATAGGTCCTAAGTACACTGGATAGGGGGTTTAAGGAGACAGTAAAGCTGCCAAAGGCAGGAATTTGGTTCAGAAAGAGGGTTCTTAAAGCGGTATTTAAAAGTCATCTGTAGTCACTCTACATTTTCCAGCAAATGTAAATAAACCAGAACAAGAATTGCATACAGTAAGCTGAGATATTCACACAAAAAAAAGAAAGAAAGAAAGAAAGAAAAGTTGGATTAACTATGTATCTAATTTGGAAGGATCTTTTGTGTTCCAGATTAAGAGATGTAATAAACAGTACTCTAATTGTTTTCTATTGTTATGGTGGGAGGTGTGGAATCCCATTGCCAACAAAACACTGGCATTCATTTTCAAATCATAATAAATACTGTGTAGAATTTCAATTGCTTTTTAAATGAAAACTAATTAAGAGGAGGTAGCTGGAGCTTAAACAATGTAGAAACAAATTAAATCAGTGTGTATGTTTACATGTGCGTGTATGTGTATATATGATTTGAAAAGTACTTTCTTTTTATATTAAGGTAATGTAGACATTGTAGAGAATTTCAAAAAAAAATGAGCAAAAAATAAATGAATAAAATGTATGCAGAATTCAATCATTCCTGAAAGAAGGGTTTTATTTTCTGTTTATCCAGGGATGGGCAGACAGATTGGACAGTCCACGTACTTTCTTTTTTCCTTTCTTTCGTCCCTCCCCTCCCCTTCCCTTCCTTCTTTCACCATACTATTTTCCAGCAGCCTTTTTCAACTAAAAATTGGTGGGTTTGATTAGTAGATCAGTTTAGTGCTGTAGATGTGTGGGTCTGGGTTCAGTGAGGCGTTTAACAATGTCTCTTATTACATACTTGGGGACAAGATGGAGAAATATAGTCTGGTTGGCAGCATAATTAGGTGAGTTCATGGCTGGCTGAACAGCCATACCCAAAGGACCTTGATTAATGCATAGATGTCAACCAGCAGGGAGGTCCCAGTGGTGTTGATAAGAGTATGTTTAATAGATATTATGTTCAGACAGTCCTCAGGATTTGTCCTATTAAGAAATTTTTAAAGAAGTGTTGATTTGTCTACTCCAGATACCAAAATCTTGACAAAACTTCCCATCAGAGTCCATTAGGCAATGATGGAGCAGTCTTTGAAGAATGGAAGCATAAAAGTAGAGATGATAGCCTTGAAATCGCTGTGGACACAGAGAAATCTGCCCTCTAGTGCTTAGTTTTGGTAACTAAAAGTTTTACCAAGAAGACAAAAGTTATGCAATATTAACTAAATCCTTATTTAGTGAGCTCCTGAGTTTGCTAAATAGTTAACCTGATGTGCAATAGAAGAATATCAAACTATAATATGGTACAGGCGATTACTTACACTTTATTCTATCTGCACTGAGAAATTAACATACTTAGCTAATGAATAATGAAAGTATCTCTACCTGGTTCCATGTTAGATAACAAAGCCATTGGCCTTTGTTGAGCTGTCACTCTGTACCAGATACTGCTCAAGACTCTATATAACTTAGCTCATTGATTCTTCAAGCAACCCTGTGATACAGGTATTAGTATTATTGCTATTTACAGAAGAGAAAACTGAGGCAGAGAGAAGCCACTTCCCTCGCCCATGGTCACACTGTTGACTTAGGGCATGGCAGGCATTCCATTCCAGGCAGTCTTACTCTTGAGCCTGTGCTAGTCACCCCATGTGGTTGTAGTAGCTTCCCTTGACCTCCTGAGTCAGTCATACCCACTGTGCTTCAGCTGAGTTTCCACTGCCCAATTCTCATGCTCATCTCACTTCCAGTGACTGCTTATTCTTATCACAATTTTTCATCCTCATTGCAGAAAGCTCATGGTCCTTGTAGTTCTTCAAAAATTATTTGGTATAGTCTCTCACTAAGTTTTTCTGAAGTTTATTTCTTTTCCCACAGTTTTTCTTTGGATAATGCCAGCTGCAGCACTCTGCATTTCTCTCTGACCACATTGTCCATTTGCTTTCTTCCCATTTCTCAGATTATACAGCCACACTTAATAGGCTTTTTAGATCCCAAAGTTTTTGGAAAGAAGAAACAAAGTACCCTCCATAGGTTACACATAAAAAGACATTCAAATTGTGCAGAAACAAAATGTTTCTTCTTAGGTAACCCTCATAACAGCCTTCCGTTTTATAGCCACCAAGTTTTTTAGAATACACCCAATAAATGCATATGCCAAATCAATGAAAGCTATCAGGGTCCTTGGGTTTTCTTTCCTAACATTTATTTTAAAACATAGGAGTTAGAAATTACTTTTAATAAATTTCTGAATGCCGTAAAGCTAAGATTCCATGGTGAATGATACAATAAAGATGCAAATTAACCCTGACATGCTGTAATGATGGCTCATGTCAATAAAACGAAAGGTAATGTAGATAAATGTGAGTTATTATATTTGTGCTATCTCCCAAATAGTTGTACAAGAATAGAATAAAGAAAAGACCCTAATTAATAGGAATTTCCATGTAAAAGATTGGAGATAGAATGACTTGACCATAAATTTACTATGACCCAGCTCAATCTTAAGCTACATTAGGTAGAATAGTTTTACTCCATGATTATACACATTCATCTTTTGTCTACTCTTAGATAATATTTGATTCAGTTTTGAATACTGAATTCTAAAAATGTCATTGCCAAATGATGTGTCCTAGAGAAGACAAATAGAATAGCATGAACCTAGAAACTGTGATGTATGAAGGAAGGCTGAAGAAACTAAGGATTTTTATACTGAAAGGGAAAAGAATTAGAGGAGAAATAAGATAACCTGACATTTGAAGCAACATGGAAAAGGAAACAGGATTGTCTTGTCCCGCTAGTGTAGAGCAAATGGACAATTTCTCCTTTGGAGAAATAAGATAACCTGACATTTGAAGCATTGTCACATGGAAAAGGAAACAGGATTGTCTTGTCCTGCTAGTGTAGAGCAAATGGACAATTTCTCCTTTATGTAGAAAACAAGATGGGAACTTTATTATAAGGTTCAGTTACAGAACTAGCTGTTTTACAAAGTAGTGAGCACCCCACCATCACAAGTATTCAATTAGAGACTGGAAAATTATATACCCTGGATCCTGTGAAAGGAAGTGTTATATGTAAACATGAATGTTCATAGTGGCTTCATTCATAGTAGTCCCAAACTGAAAACAACCCAAATGTATCCACCCAGTAGGTGGGTGGATAAACCAGTGATGCTCAGCCTGGGGTGGTTTTGCTCTCTGGGAGGGACATTGTACAATATCTGGAGACACTTTTATTTGTCAAAATCAGAAAGGGAGGTACTATCAGTTAGAGACCAAGGATGCTGCTAAATATACAATACACAGGACAACAGAGAATTGTCTGGCTCAAATGCCAATAGTGCCAAGGTTGAAAATCCCTGGAATAAAAAAGAAAAAAAAAAAAAAAAAACTCTGGTACATCCATACAATGGAATTAGTCAGCAAACTGCTGATACATGTAAGACCACGGATGAATCTCCACACCATTACACTGCATGAAAGAAGCCAGACATAGAAGAGTGTAGACTGCATGACTTTATTTGTACAACATTCTAGAACATGAAAACTAATCTACAATAAGAGAAAACAGACCAGCAGTTGCTTGGGGCCGATGATGATGGGAGAGAATGTATTGCAAAGGGTCATGAAGAATCTGTTGGGGTTAGACGTGTTCTGTATCTTAGTTTTGGTGGTGCTTTCACAGGTCTGTACAACTGTCAAAACTCAATGCATTGCATACGTTTTTTAAAAAAGTGTGCTTGATTATAAATAAGTCAGACCTCAAATTAATTTTTAAAGTAAGGATGTCTATATTGGAAAGGACTGCACTCAAAATATTCTGTTTTGTTTTTCAACTCCAAGATATTTTATTTAGGTTCATTGTGTTACCAATCCAGTGGACAGGGAAAAAGTCTGTATAAAACCTTGTTGTATCAGTGTGGGTCCAATCGTGAGACAGAAACCACACAATAAGTTAAAAAGGGAAAGTTTAGTTAAAAAAAAAAAAAAAAAAAAAAAAAAAGCTATTTAAATATGATGAAAGAGTAACTAGAAGACATAAGGAAACTTTCCATGGTACCCTGGGGCTGAAGGCTAAACTAGAAGGGAAACTTCTCCCCAAGGTTTGGATTTATACTTTGTTGGAGAAAATGTGGTGAATTCAGCTCACTGAATAGCAAAGAAGTTTGCTTGTTTGTACAGTTGAGAGCTGCTCTTCAGTCATTGGCCAAGCAGCAAAAAATCCTCTGGAGTACATATAGGATATAGGCAATTATCAACTGGTGGTGGGAGTATACAAAGGGAAGAGTTCATGGGGTGTAGGTGAGCCAGGCATAGTTCTACAGAGAGCGCATTGGCATGGTGGCAAGAGTGGTGATGCTCCTGGCTGCAGGAGAGTTGAGTGTGGACTTGAAGATGGAATCAGGCACTAATGTGAAGGCAGGAGAGCTGGAGCTCGTGATGTGCCTGTCAAGAAAACTGCTGCTAAGTTATTGTCAGGCAAGGCAAAGGTTGTAATGTTGCTGAAGAACTGTGTGCTCTGGACATGTGCCTGGGTCAGAACTCCACTGGAAGTCCTCATACCCACAATGCTGATGCACTGTGCAGCAGGCAAAGACAGCAAGAAGCACCTCCCTTCTGCAATGTGCCTTCAGGAGGGAGTTCAACATCATCTTCCCTGTAAAGAAGGGATGCTTAAAGAAACTGATCATTATTTAAAAGCACAGCACAAATTGAATGGTGACTCTGGAGTTGAAAAGCAATAAGTAGATACTTGGCATACTTTTTTATTGTTAGGGTTGAATTATGTCCTGCATGAAGATATACCAAAGTCCTTCGGCAATTATAACAGCTCTACATGATAGGACTCATGAAGGAAAGCTGCCCTGCTCACACCACGCTTGGGGCATAGCCAGTGCATGGCAGTCTCTGAAGGGAGTTGCAGTCAAGGACCCAAGGTCCCTGGCCACCTGTGTTCCTGCTCATGTCTGCATTCCTAGCACAGATGCCTTCATTCAGAGACCTCTTTATCAGGGCCCTCCTGGGCTAATATCTTCCCCAGGTACCTTTGCTGAGGCCTTCTTAATGCGAAATAGGGGAAAAATTCAAAGACTTTTTTTTTTTTTTCACTGTGGCTCAGTACTCAGTACTTTTCCACTCCTATTCCTACCCTCTCTCCTTTCCTTGGCCCCTGCATCCATAACATGACAGGAGCATTTCTGGAGCCTCCTTCAGCAGGAAAGGTGATTTTCAAGTCTCTGCTGACCACCTGACCCTTGCCTGGAACCTTGCATAAAGGAAGAATGAAACATTGAGGAACCAGCACTTTCTCCTGTCCAGCTTCTTGATAGGCTATTACAGTGATTGAAGGCTTGATTTTTATTTTAAAAAATGTATCAAAGTCCTAACTCCAGGTGACTGAAATGTGACCTTTTTTGGAAATAGAATCTTTGCAGATATAATCAAGTTAAGATGAGATGGACCCTAATCCAATATGACTGGCATCATTATAAGAAAAATGTCATGTGAAGACAGAAACAAATGGACAGAATGCTGCATGACAACAGAGGCAGAAATTAGATTGATGCAGCTAAAGGCCGGGAATGCCAAGGATTGAGGACCATGGCCAGAAGTGAGGGAGAAGTCTCAGAGGGTGCATGGTCCTGCTGACACCTTGATTTCAGACCTCCAGTCCCCAGAACTGTGAGAGAATCCATTTCTATTATTTTGAGCTACCCAGTTTGTACTACTCTCCTATGACCATCCTAGAAAACTAGTGTAGTTTGGTACCAAGAAACAGGGGACTGCGGTAACAAATATCTAAAAATGGAGAGGTAGCTTTGGAATGGGATAATGGATAGAGGCTAAGAGAGTTTCTGGCACTTGATAGGAAAAGCCTAGATTGCCTTGACTGTTGGTAGACACGTGCATGTTTAAGGCGATGCCGATGAGGGCTCAGAAAGAGAGGAGAGCTGAAGAGACAGCATCTTTCCTCTTAGATAATATGTGTATCATCATGAACAGATGTTACTAGAGAGATGAATAATAAAGGTGCTTCTGGCAAGGTCTTATACCAAAACAAGGAGCATGATATTGGACATGAGTTAAGATCATCCTTGTTGTAAACTGGCAGAGAATTTAGCTGAATTATGTTCTGCTGTTGGGAGGAAAGTAAAACTTGTAAGCTACGAAGGTGAAGAGATTTCTAAGAAAAAGTTTAGAAGTCTCAGCCTGCTGTCTCCTTGCTGCCTATAGTAAAGTGCAAAAGAACAGAGATAAATTGAGGAATGAATTGCCAAGCAAAAAAAAATCTGGGATTACCAGAAGCTGGAAGAGCTGAAGAAAGTTTCTCTCCTCCAGGCTTTAGAGGGATTGTGGTTTTGCTGATGCCTTGATTTCTAACTTCTAGCCTCCACAACCATAAGATTATAAATTTTTAAGGCAACAAGTTTGTAGGTATTTGTTACAGGAGGCTTAGGAATCTAATACACTTGGTAGGATTCATTCATTCATTCAAGTTTTGAATTAAAACACATTTAGTAATTACAGTTGATTTGTGGGTTAGAATATAGACAAAATTTTATTTTTCTGTATTGTAATAAATCACATTAATCCAAAAGTAATTTGGTCTCGATGAACATGTCTTGATTGGAGCATTTGCCTAAGGAAATATTTTTAGTTTCTAAAGTTGCAGCATTCTTCAGTTATTTACATTTTACTAGAACAGAAACCAAAACCACATTTTTATGCTAACTTTCTTATTTGCTTTCCCTTGTGTGAAAATCTTTATTATACTCCATTCAATAGTAAGGATTTCAGCAGGGACACATTATTTTCTTTAAAAATACAAATATTTCTAAAGCAGCATTTTTAAAAATCTGCTTTCATACTTCAAGTTGGTCACTCTTGCTATGCCTTTGATCCTCTAAAATAATTTCTGACATATATAAAAGGGCAACTTGACATTCACTGATTGAATATGTAGTAGTTGTTCACAGGAATTTAAATTTCTTTTATAACCTTTACAACTTCCAAAAGTTAAATGCTTAAACCAGAGTCATTTCCATAAAAAGCACAAAACAGTAAGTATTTGACACATCCATTCAAAAATGTATCAAATATCTCATCCCTGAATGGTGGTTTTAGATATTTGGGGATATTTACTGAAGCACCGAATTTATACTATTGTTTTGACTCACATTCAGGAAAACACAGAAGCAAATAAAATTCTTTCCACTGTTATTTCTGCCTTTGCTTCAAGGCCCCTGCCCAGTAATATCTGAGCCTGGGGCACACACAGTAGTCCAAGAAGATACGAAAGCTGAATCCTTTCCCTATGCCACTTGTAGTAAGGATAGAAAAATGTAAATGTCCCTCATGCCCTACTTCACAGTTGGTTGGGAGACATGTGTTCTAGTCCCTGTTTGAGAGCTTGGGAACTGTGAGACCATTTAACTTCTCTAACTTGTTTTCTCATTTGGTGTATGTGTGTGCAAGTCATGGAGTCTGAGAGACCTGGAGTCCAGTCCAGGCATTTCTACAACCTAGCTGAGTGACTTTGGGCACCTTGATTAATGTCTCTAAACCTCAGATTTTTATTTGTAAAAGTGAAAAAATACAATATTCATGCAGATGTTGTAAGAATTAAATGAGATCATCTATATTAAAGATAAACACAAGTGACCTTGTTAAGAGCTCACTCATCATCATCATCACCATTATCATGATCATCCACCTGAAACACAGGGATGATGATGCTTCAATTTCAAGAGTATGATGAGTATCACACGAGAGAGCCTTTGTAAAGTGTTTATTTATTTATTTTTTTTTATTGTACTTTAAGTTCTAGGGTACATGTGCATAACGTGCAGGTTTATTACATATGTATACTTGTGCCATGTTGGTGTGCTGCACCCATCAACTC